>NC_088793.1:69881734-70213297 GCF_011386835.1 Chrysemys picta bellii | reverse complement strand
GTCACTCCATCCTCCCTGTCTTCGTTGCTCGCTCTCCCCAACTCTCACTCCCTTTCACCATGCTGGGGAAGGGGGTTGGGCTTCGGGAGGGGGTGCGGGCTATGGACTGGGGCCAACGGGTTCGCAGTGTGAGAGGATGCTCTGAGCTGAGCCTGGAGCAGGAGATTGGGGTGCAGGAAGGGGTGAGGAGTGCAAGCTCTGGGAGGGCGTATGAGTGCAGGAGGGGGCTCCGGGCTGGGGCAGAGGGGATGTGGGGTGCTGGATCTGGGAGGGGGGTCAGGGCTGGGGTGGTGGCTTGGGGTGCACGAGGGGGTTTGGTGTGCAGGGGGATATGGGGTGCTGGCTCTGAGAGGGGGCTCAAGGCTGGGGGTTGGGGTGTGGCCTCTCACTAGGCGGCACTTACCACAGGTGGCTCCTGGTTGGCGGTGCAGTGAGGCTAAGGCAGGCTCCCTGCCTGCCCTGGCCCCACGCTGGTCCCAGAAGGGGCCAATGCGCCTCTGCGGCCCCTGGGAGCGGGGCCACGTGGCTCTCCGCGCTGCCCCTCTCTGCAGGTACCACCCCCAAAGCTCCCATTGGCCACAGTTTACCATTCCTGGCCAAGGGGAACTGCGGGAGCGGTGCTTGTAGGCATGAGCAGCGCGTGGAGACCCATGCCCCCCCCCCCCCCCCCCCCCCGGGCTGCAGAGGTGTGCTGGCCGCTTCTGGGAGCCGCGTGGGGCAGTGGCAGGCAGGGATCCTGCCTTAGCGGCAGGCCCGCTACACTACCGGAGATCGCAATGGACTGGGAGACTCCCCAGGATCGACC
Source organism: Chrysemys picta bellii (assembly GCF_011386835.1). NCBI lineage: Eukaryota > Metazoa > Chordata > Testudines > Emydidae > Chrysemys > Chrysemys picta. Next base: position 70,212,492 of record NC_088793.1, on the reverse strand, counting down.
AGTCGATTGTGATTGACGGGTTGGTGATCAATGCCTTAATAGGTCTCTTCCATCTCTGTTTAGTATTCTGTGATACTGGATTTTATGAGCCCTAATTTTCAGTTATTAAAACAAAGTTATAAGGCTTATTTTGTATCTTTGTGTTCCTTTATTGTGACTGAATATTTACATTAAAATATTTTAGGAAATATATTTGTTTTCAGTATTTTTGTTTTTAGAAAGCAACTTATTAGACAGATTGACTGATCCACCTGATTCAGTTTGTGTTCTTGGTTTTGAATTGTTGCCCATACAAGAAACTTCTAATTTGAGAAAATATAACAAAATCCAAGTTACTTTTCCTTCTTCAGATTTAGTTTTTCTTTAATCTCAAGGAAAATAGAGAAAATATGTAGAAAAATACTTGTTCTGGTCATTATCAGGTGGAAATCATTCATATACAAAATATACAATGTTACACTATTACTATTTATATTGAGTAGCATCCAAGATGTGCGGTACAGCCATAGGAAGACACAGTACCTTGCATTAAGAAAAGACAAAAAGAGATGAATTGGGAGAAGGGATATAACATAAAAGCAGATGATGAAGCTGACAGAAGCACATCTTGTTAGATCCAGCGTGTGAGGTGTTTTTTGGGGTGGAGAAGAGATAAGGAGGGGATGAGTTTAATGGAATGAGTGGGAAAAGGAGAGGTGAGAAAATAAAGAGGAGGAGTGGTACCCCCTTATACTTAGATAAGTGCTGCAAGTTTGGAAGGGATATGGTGTATTACCTGAGTGGCTTGCTGGAAGGCAAATTTGGAAGAGACGGGTGAAACTTGGTTCGCTCTGGACTCATGCCCGCTACGCGATGACTGAAGAAGCATATCAGCTGCTGCTGAAAATGGTGAGAGGAACGCCATGAGCTGGGAGTTCTGGTGCCACAGGTGAAGAACTTGGATCATACAATCCTCACTCTGAAAGCTAGAACCATGCTGGAGAGGACCCTGAAGGATGCCATTTGCTGCCAGTATGTGGAAAACCTGAAGCGGAAGCCGGACCAGGGCAAGGTGTTTGAGGTGACTTGTAAGTGGGATGCCAGCAACCACATCTTCCCCAGAGACAACTTCACCTGATTTGCTGACTGGAGGTTCATCCACAGGGCCTGGCTCAACTGCATACCACTGAATGGAGCCATCTGCCACGGAAACAAACGATGTAGGAAGTGCAGCTATGCCAGCGAGACACTATCCCATGTCCTGTATAGCTACAAGCCCCATTCCAGAGCCTGGCAGCTGCGAGACAACGTCATCCAAGATTGCCTGGTCAGAGCCATACCACCACCTGTAGGGAAGGTTGCAGTGAACTCCACCATCCCTGGAACCAACAGCCAACTGTGACCGGACATCGTCATCACCAATGAGGACCGGAAGAAGATCATTAGGGTGGACATCACATTGCCCTTCGAGAACAGGACCCCAGCCTTCCACGATGCCCGAGCTGGAAAGTTGGAGAAATACACCCCGCTGGCTGACACTTTGAGAGTGCATGGGACCCCAGTAATGAGCGAGTGTTGCAAGAATGTGGAATCGGTCAACGCTATGCTCGGCTGATGTGGCAACTCATGGTGTTGGATGCCATTAGATGGTCGAGGGATATCTACATAGAACACATCACCGGACATCGACAATACCAGGAGAGATGAGCTGGAGTGCTGATGAGAAGCGCAGTAAGGAAGTAACTGATAGATTGTATTTCCTAAGTGGACAGTCTACCCTAATTCTCAATTACTGAGGGACAATCTTCACTCATTGACTTATTTTGCTTTCCACAACCAAATTTCTGTACAACTTCTCATGAGTGATGTACCCGAATACTTGGATACTAATATCTAAACTGTATTCTTAAATTTATTCACCTATATTTGGGTTATTTCTGATTATGTACAATATGTATCATATGACTTTTAAAAACAAACTCTGTATTTATGGATAATCTAAACACTATATCCAGATGTACAGACATTCTTTCCTCAACCTATGTATTAGATAATCTTTTTAACATTAGCTTTAATAAAATTTTTAATTCATACATAGGGAAGTGTTGGAGTCCCTGCTTTAAGTGCAAAACTTGGCTTTAACGATGGTTCTGTGACTAACTCCTGCCTAATAATGTGTGAAGATAAAGCAGCAGAGTCATGGTTGTATGTGTAACTGTAATGTTGCTGTTTCCTGGTTGAGGAATGCTTACCATGCAAATATTCATGTTTTTTAGCATACAGTGCTTGAATGTTCTCAGTTTGTTTTGTCAAAAGGGAGAAAAACAGAATAAAGATTTTCCTGCATTACGAGATAGTCTCGAGTATGGCCTACTTCACTGCCCATGTTAAAGAAGTAGCCTTTGCATTGTTCACGTTCACCATTCTTCCTGTGGATCCCACCTTACTCTATGTATAGCTAATCAATTTTTCTGTACACAGCTAAGGTAGTCACACACTTTGCTCTAAATCTTGCTAAAAAGGCATATGAGTTGTACTATACATGTGAAGTTTTTTTTCCAAAAGTTCCTAGTTGAGTAAAATCAAAACCAATTCTCAATGGACTTTCTTCTCAAAGAGGGCTTTTGCCATGCCAAATTGCAACTTTCTACCTCTGATTTTGTTAAATATAGTGTTGAAACAGTCATGTGATTTTTAATAATGGAGAAAAATGAGTATTCGCTATCCTCGTACTCAAATAGCTGAGCCATTATCCAAATGCTTAAAAAAATCACTTTCAGGTAAAGATGAAAGGTAAAAATTTCTAAATTACAAGTAACTGAAACAGGAGGTTCAGGCTGCATGAGCTCTTCTGCTTTAAGTATAGTGGTTGCAGTAGTTGCCTCTATAATAAATAAATCTAAAACCTCTAAAAATACAGGTAGAAAAGATGTTAAATGTCATTGAGTTGTCAGCATTTACAGATTTGTATTTCCACTCTGTTATTAAACACACATTTAATATTCAGAGATTAGGGGCTGGTTAGATACATTTGGCAGGAAAATTGGTAAGTGAATATTTTTTAGTTTAAAATTAAATAATATGTCTGTTTAATTACTATTGTGGAAAAAGACTGTTGCATTGATTATATAGCAGACCAGCTGTGATCTCATAGTAAATTGAAGATGAAATCTTAATTTGTCTCTATCATGTATTTAGGTGGCTATATTTAGGTTAACAAGGTTATTGTGAATGCATTTTTTCATTCTATTGAAGTTCATTGAAAACAACAGAATCCATAAACAAAAGTTTTAAAAAATGGTTAAACTAGTTAGAAAGTCTTGTTGAATGAAAAGGTCTTTTGAGACTAATTATAGGCATTAAAGTCTTGATAGTTGCTGTTGGAGAGGATGTTAAGACAATGAATGGTACATTGTATCCGTGATAAATGCTCAGATTTACAAGGGGAGTCAACAAAGAGAAAACGGTACTGGTTTTATTTGTTCTTATAGTCTTTACAGGGCTACAGTGAGGGCCATATGCATGTACCCAGACAATCTCTGAAAAGTCAGAGTATAATAAAACTGTCAGAGGTTCAGAGTAATACAAAATATCAACTACTTCAGAGGGAATGCTGATTTGTAGACCACTAAAACTACATCTATACTTGTGTCAAAGTGGACTACTCTGTTGGTTAAGTTATAAGTGAAATGAGTAGTTAAATTATAGAGAAAATGAAAACTGTAATTAAAAAAAAAAAAAAAAAAGTCTTCAGGAACTTACCAAAGTTTGGTGAATAAAATCAGTTTTAAAGTTTTGAGAATTTTTGAAACTGTTAATATTAAGACTAAATTGAATCTTTTTTAATGTTTATGGAAAAATGATTTAGCCACGGAGAGTACAAAGAGTGAAAATACACATTCTCCAGTATTAATACAATATTAATATTTTAAAAGTTCCTTTAAGAGTTCTGGTGAAAATTGGTCTGTTTTACAGAGGGGGTAATTAAGGTGTAGGGAAAATGAAGTAGACTTTTACAGTGAAAGTGACTGTAAAGTTAATGTCCTGGGGTCCTTGTTTATATCTCAGTGACTCAGTACCGAATGTATTTAGCTTCCCATTACCAATCCTGTTAACTCATCTTGAGCTCATAATGGAACTAGGGTCTTTCCATAGAATCATAGGAATGTAGGATTTAAAGGGACCTCAAGAGGTCATCTAGTCCAGCCCCCCATGCTGAGGCAGGAGAACCTATACCTAGATCAAACTTCATAGGTGTTTGTCCAGCGCCTTCTTAAAAGCCTCCTATGATGGGGGTTCTGCAGCCTCCCTTGGTAGCCTATTCCAGTGTTTAACTGTTCTTATAATTCAAAAGCTTTTTTCTAATATCTAACCTAAATCTCCCTTGTTGTAGATTAAGCCAATTACTTTTTGTCCTACCTTCAGTGGACATGGAGAACAATTGATCACTGTCCTCTTTATAACAGCTCTGAATATATTTGAAGATTATCAGGTCCCCTCTGTCTTCTTTTCTCAAGACTAAACATGCGTGGTTTCTTCTAACCCTTCCTCGTTTTCTAAACCTTTTATTATTTGTGTTCCTCTCATCTGGACTCTTGCTAGTTAGTATACGTCTTTCTTAAAGTGTGGTGCCCAAAACTGGATGTGCTACTCCAGCTGAAGCCTCACCAGTGCAGAGTAGAGCAGAACATTTACCTCCTGTGTTTTACATACATATTCTGTTAATACACCCCAGAATTATATTAGCTTTTTTGCAACTGCATCATATGGTTGACTCAAAATCCACTATAACCCCAATACTACAGCCTACCCAGTTATTCCTTATTTTGTATTTGTGCATTTGATTTTCTTTAGTAAGCGCAGTACATTGTATTGTCTTTAATTAATTTCATCTTGTTGATTTCAGACCAATTCTCCATTTTATTAGGCCCTTTTGAATTCTAATCCTGCCCTCCAAAGTGCTTTCCTTCTTATATATTACCAGTAATAATTATTTTACAGACCAAACGAGGCCTTAATTTAACTTGGGCAGTGGTCTTCAGATCATGCCCTCAGTGACATATCTGTAACTTTATTACCTTCAGTGGATTTGCACAGGTGTAAATAACTTAATTTACTTTACAATAAGTCAACTACAATGCTTATGGGATTGCTGTGAGCAGGAGAAAACAATATAGATCTAGCTATCATTCTTCTAATTTGTCAATATAGTATTTATTATTGGTATTCAGTAATATCACTCAAATTAGTCCTCCTATCTTTTAATGTTTAGGAGTCGTACCAGGATTTTTTTTTTTAATAAACTAAGGTGAATATGGTCCTTTCACACCTCTGGAGAAACAGGGTATAAATGTTCTTGGCCTACAATTCTGAGCCATTTTTAATCTTTATTCTAATGTATGGAAATTAATTACATATTCATCTCCTCCCCAGCAGTTAACCCCCTTAATTTTTCAGCTTTATTTTCCCTCAGAAGTCTTTTCTTTTTAAGAATCCCAAAAAGGAGTGATGGGTGGAATAGTCCATCTCCTCATTATTTTATTCACCAATTAGGCCTAATTTCCAACATACCACTTTGGTCCATTGATTTTCAGTCCCACACCTTTCTTGTTTACCAGGATGATCTTAACACAGTCCTTGAGTTGTATCAACAGGCCTTTTTGTCTGGACTAATTCAGTCTGTCTCCCTGTTGCATCTTTTCCCATCAACCTTTGCTATAGATAGGCTTTCATTCACTTTTTACAGTTGAGCTCACAATTAGAGTAAATTTGTAGGCAGCCTTTGGAGCTGTGCTCCGGCTCTGTTCCAGCTCCAGGCAAAAAGCTGCAGCTCCACTGCTCCAGAGCTGCTCCGCTCTCCAGCTCCGGGCTCTGCTTCGAAGCCCTGTTTGTAGGCCCAATGACTACAACATAATATACACTGCACCCTTTACTCTGCCTTCTTTTCACCCTTCTGCACATCCTCCTTTATCAGATTCTCTCTCTCTTCTCCCCCCCCCCCCCAACAATAGTAGTTGTGGTGTTTGATGTAGTGGGTGGTTATGTTGGCAGCATGTAATTTGGTTAAAACCAATTGTTTGCAGAAGCTTTTAAAAGGTTATGAAAGGCTAACCTCTATATGGGGGCAGAGTTAAGGTTGCAGGGTACGATTTGTGGTGTATGGTAGTTTTAGTAATGGTAAGGTATGTGCTTTTCGGTGGAGGAATAAATGTATACTGTTAGGTGGCTTAACATTCCATGTCCTAGTTTTTGTGGGTTTGTGAGGTATAGTTTGTGTGCACGCACAGCAATCCTAACTGTTTCACAACTAATTTTTTTATATTAATTTCCTTGTTTTTAACTATTAATGGGGTTTTGGGTTGAGAACAGGATATATGAGGGGGAAGGTGTAGCAATGCAGCAACTGACTAAATATCTGTCATCTGGGTAATAATCCTTCTCTTTTATAAGATAAAATCTGAAAGAAATCTGTAGCTTCTGATGGCGAAGGTTTTTATGGGAGTCTGGCTTCCATCAATTAGGCTTCCATGTGCGTGGCTCCTATCATCTGAACACACTTGTATGCACTATACTTAAACTTTCAATTCTAATATGAATAGTAACTGAAATGACCCAAATCCAACATTTAACAAAACCCAACAATCAACTGCACCTGATATATTGAGGTTACACTTTTTACCAGGTTTTGTGTAGGGTTTGAACAATGAAAAGGACTGCCAATGAAAAATTTTGTCCAAAGCCAAAATTCAGATTTACCATTATTTTTTTGTGCCGAGAACAAAACAAAAAGTACATACAAATTCAAAAGGTGTAAAAATTAATCCTGTGTGATATTTCACGTCAGTTGACTATTTACTTTTTGAGAAAAACAGGAATTTATGCCTCTTATAGAATGCACCCCTAGCTGTAGAGTCATTTCAAGGTGTCTTCATAACACTTAATTATTAAATAATGCTTTTCATCTGTAGCTGTCAAAGTATTTTACAAAAGGAGGACAAATATCATTGTCCTTTTTGCACTGGGGAAAAATAAGTCAGAAAGAGGTAATGTGAATGATGCAAGGTCATATAGCTTGACAGTGGAAGAGCTAGGAATAGACCCCAAGTCTTTAGTCCCAGTCTAATACCCTGTCTACTAGACCAGTGGTTACCAAACTGGTCAAACTTTCTGACCCTGGCAGTTTCTCTGTTACTGGTGAATTTTTGTCAACTCTGTTAAGGAGCCTGTGGGTTTCTTATAAATTAAAGTATTTTAATTGCCCAGCTTTCCAAAGACACGAGTTCACATTCAGAATAGATGTATACACCAAATTTGGAGGTTTTAGAACAAGCTGTTGTTGAAATGATTATCCTAAAAACTTCATAAAATGGAAAAGTGGAAAACCTTTTTTTAAAACACATTTTTCATAATTCAAATATTCTTTGTCCTGTTTGTCTCAGACTTGCCTCAGATTTTCCTCAGATTGTCCTCTGACTGTATGTTACTGTATGAAAGAAGTAGTTATGGAAGAAGTTTGTGGGGAAGAGTAGGCAAGGACGCAGGAACAGAAAGCAAGTTATAATTTAATTCCTTACTGAGTTATCATCTTGCTTCATAATTTGTTTTTAATATACATGTTCCTACTTAGTACACAATACTTGATCATTTTAGGGGGAAAGGCTCATAATTTTTATATATGATAGTATAAGAATGGAAAACATGATAAAAATGGTTGCTCTGCTTTTCTTTATTGAAATATCAAAAGAACATATGTATGAAATTGTCGAGTTCTGTCAAAAATGCTGCTTTTAAACATCGTAATTTATATGAAACAAGCACAGAAAGTTTCCTTACGTTATCAAATCTTTTTTTAAACTTTCCCTTTATTTTTGTAGTAGTTTACATTTAACACCGTACTGTATAGTATTTGGGTATTTTTGGTCTCTGCTTCCTGATTGTGTACTTCCAGTTCCAATTGAGGTGTGTGGTTGACCGATCAGATTGTAACTCTGGTATTTGTAACTCTGAGGTTCTACTGTATAATAAAAACAGAACAAAGCATCTGGTAGTAACTCTCAGAGATCCAGTCAAATTATCCAATTTGATAATTGTTTTCCTCTAACATTACGATAAAAATTCAAAAGGATGTAGAATAAAATAGGTGATAGTTCTTAGACTGTTCATGTCAAAGAAGGATTTCAATAAGAAATTACTTGGGTCTGGATGATGATGATGATCGGGGTCTGTTATTTGTGTTGCAGTGCGTGCATCAGAATTTATTTTGCAGCATTGTTTTTAAGAGTGTGGATTTGAAAACTAAACGTTGAATTTTCATTTGCTATAGGGTATTAATATCTACCTATTTGGTTTCTATGAGCATGGTCTCTGGATAGCACTGTAGTCCCTTTTGGGGAATCATACTTGTGTGTCGTGAATAGACAATAGCGAGTTGCAGTAAACAGTTTCCTTCCTTGCTTGTTTTAAATGTAAGATTGATATGTGTGCATCCATAGATTCTGAATGACAGATCAGTTAAAGTTGAAAAGGTAAACAAATAAGAATTCAGAGCAGCCAAAATCTCTGCTACTGTTTTCAACTCATAAGATCGTTTTTATAACAGATTTGACCACTGTCATGCAGAATAAACAGAGCAAGTGGTTCTTATCCTACTGAAACCTTTCTGTATATTATTGGATACTTTATCTACAATTGTTCTGGGACAGAATTACCCTGCTTCTCTTATCAGTTCCTGTATGTAGCCTAAGCCAAAATTATTCATAAGATACGGCATCATACAAATACAGGCTTCATCTGCACAGAGTACACAGCATATTTATAAAAACATTATCACTGTCAGGACTTGTTTAAGGTTCCTATTTAGTTTCAGTCTTTCTGTTTTTCCAGTTCATGCATGCAGCCATGTTTCCCACCAAACCCATTCAAGTCTATTAAGGAAACATTATTGCATAAACAGAACGTTAAGTCAAATTTTGTTATAGCTGATTTACAGACTAGGAAGACAAAAGATTATAAATGAAAGGTAGTTTAACAGGCCAGTGTTGCAAAATTTTTCCAGAGAAGAAAAAAACAGAATTGGTCCTTTGCAATATTTTTACAATTTATAATCTTAAGTATTCAAAAATATTGCAGGAGAAATCATAACAGACATTAGAACAACAAGAGTGAAGTAAGACACAATATAGAAATTAATAATATGCAGTCAGGCTAATGATAAAGCATGCTGCTCTACAGTAGAGTAGTACAGCTAGGTCTGCTTGTATGCATCATATATATGAAACAGCAAACTTCCTGCATCAATATTTAGTGCTTCTGTAGAATTAATATATTGCTTAGGAAATAAATATGAAGTAATAAAAATACACCGTTAAAAAAAAGAGATGTTTCTAGGATGGGCACATAGCTTATTCCTTCAGGTAACTTATTTCTGTCTCAACTTAATTTCAGTATTATTCATTATATCCACTTTAAAGTATATTCAGGAGTTATTGGTCAAGGAACTGAAGTAGCACAATATGTTTGCATAAACAAATGTAGTGTTTTGGGGAAAAAATTTCAAAAGTTCCTGAGTCACCTTTTTCAAAAGTGACTTTGATACTTGAGCCCACTAAATGCCTAAATCACTTTTGAAAATGGTGCTTAAGCACTTTTGAAAACTTTATCCTTATTCTTTATTCCTTGATTTACAGTTTCTTTCCTGCAGTTTGGAAATGCTTCCAATTTTCATCTCTACAGTACTCTAATTCAGGGTAATGAGCTAAAGTGGTTTGAGTCCTTCCTGGAGGCATAGGTGCAGGGGGGTGCTGCTGCACCCACTGGCTTGAAATTGTTTCCATCATATACAGGGTTTACAATTTGGTTCAATGGCTCTCAGCTCCCTCACTATACAAATTATTCCAGCACCCCAACCTGGAGGGACATATTCAACAAATAATGATGGGAAACTGCATCTCCACCTCTAGACTCCTCACTTACGGAGTACCCCAAGATTCAATTTTCTCTCTGGACCTTTTCAACATTTACATACAACCAATAGAGCAATGGTTCCCAAACTTTAACAACCTGTGAACCCCTTTAAATAAAATATGAAGTCTCTCGAATCCCCTCCTAAAAATGAATATTTCCAGGGATTTTCTTCTTTACCTGAGTATAAATTCTAAAAGCAGTGATCTTGGAAATATAAAATTTGTTTTTATTACATGCTTATTACACACTATTTATTATTATATATCATTACAGTATTTTTATTACATTATGAAAACGGCAACACTCTTCCAAGATCTCACCTTTGTAGCTTGTATCACTTTGAATAAGCCTGTTATAAGACAGGGCTCCTATGTTTCATCAAGGAGTATCAGATGTGAAACAGCATGAAGATATATATTTAAGAAGCCAACTCTGAGCTCCTCCTACACAAGCATTCAGGTCTTGAACAGTCCAGGCAAACAACACATGTTACAACAAAGCTTAAACTTGTTCTTCGTAATAATTTTAAAAACAATACTAGCTGCCTCTTTAATTTTAAAAATAGCAAAAAATATCCACCTCCCTTTCCATTTCTTATAAAAAGTCTTTAAGTTTAAATCTCCTCAGTGTGATAGATAGGCTTGCTTTGATCTGCTTAGGTCTTGGAAGTCCAGGGGCTCTGGGCTGCTGGCCCCGTGCTGCCTGGGGTCCCTAGGGACAGCCCTGTCTGCCATTAGGGAATTTTTTTCCGAGAACCCCCTGTAACATTTCACGAACCCCCAGGGGTTCACAAACCCCAGTTTGGGAACCACTGCACTAGCTGAACTGTTCAGACAACATAAACTCAAGTGCCAGCAATATGCAGATGAGGCACAGCTCTACCTATTCACAACATATGACCAAACCACTACTACTAAGATGGCACAGTGCTTGGAGGAGATCAGTTCATGGATGCAGAACAGCATCTGGCTGATGCTGAATCCAAGCAAGACAGAGGATGCTGCTGGTGAGTAGAAGAAAGCATTTTGAAGAGTGCAGTCACAGTGCAATCATCTTTTGTTGAAGGCACACATCCACAATTGGCCAATTCAGTCCATAGCTTAGAAGTGCTCCTGGATTCTTCACTGATGCTAAGCTGTCACATAGCAGCATTTGCCAGTAATGTTTTCTATTCTTTCTGGTTGGCTAGGAGATTCCATCCTGTCTTGGCAGATGATGACCTGGCTTCGGTCATGCATGCCTCTGTCACCTGTCTGTTGGATGATAGGAATGTGATATAACTGGGCACAAAACAGTCAGTATTTTGGAAGCTCAAACTAGTACAAAACACTGCAGTGCCTCTCCTCAGCAACACAGTCTACTATGAGCACATCATGCTTGTCCTTCACTCTCCACACTGGCTTTTCTTAGAATTTCAAATAAAGTTCAAGGTCTTATCTTCAAGAGTCTCCATGGCCTTGGTTCTGGATATCTTAAAGATCCCCTAACCCTCTGGGGTGAAGACTGTGGTTGATGACTTTGTTCCTTTGGCACAATGGAATTGTACATTAAGAGTATAGCTCATCTGTGTGAGAGATGGAATTGTATTCCAAGACTGGGAAATGAACTTTCCCAAGAACTAAAGACCATCACAAACCTCACCACTGTCCATTTTAAGTGCAATGCACATTTCTTTGACCTTGCCTTCCCTAATATGAACCTATAACAATGTATGTTTGTGTGTGTTTTATATAATAAATATGTAAAAAGCAAAACGGATATTGTGCACACACTTGTGCCCCTGGAATGGGAAAACAAACACGTGACAGATTTCAGTCACATTGCTTAATGCTGTACTGGAAAGTGCTCAGCTACTCTGGTGATTGCAGTATTAGAACCTATATACTAGGGATGGGCAATTGTAAGGTGGTAGAGGACCAGAAAATCCACTAAAACCCTTTGGTGGGCTTTTGTGATAGAGAAAGAAGCTGCACTTGCTGTCTGGCAAAGCTCGCCTAGCTGCTGCAAAGAGAACATGTGCCAGAGCAGCAAGTCCTGCACCAACACCACCATGCACACAGTGTCACATACACTTGCCTGCCCGCCCATGTTCAGCTCCACAATCGCTAGGAAGGCAGATGATCCCTTCCCCCCTGACACCACCCCTATCCTTGTCCTTGCAGTCAGGGAGACGCTACCTCTGTTCGGCAACCTCTGGGTGCTGTCTTTCAGCCCTGCCCTGGAGTGAGCCTTCTGCAACCAGGAACTGGTGGTTCCTTCCCTTACTCAAGCAGATGCAAGGGAGCAGCCTCTCTTCCTCTGGGCATTGGGAAGAGCCACCTCTCACCCCCCTTTGCCATCCTCTACTCCACAGTGGCACAGCCTCTTGCCCGTTACCTCAGTCCAGATGCTGGCAGAGCTGCCTCCTCTTCTGTGATTGGTGGTCCAAATAAAGTTATCTGGCAGGGCAGATGCAGTCCCCAGGCTGCCAGTTGCCCATCCCTGCCATATAGAATAGAATAGAAAAAGCAGGCTATCTTTATGAGGAGGACCTGACCATGAGCCAGCATGCCTCTGTCTGTCTCCATCTGTGTGTAATTGTTCTCCCAACTAACATTGCTGCCAGCAGTTTATCAAACTGTGACACTGGAAAAATAGGAAGAGATTCCCAGGATGGCATTCACAGGATATAATGGTTTAGTTCTGTATTAGTGTCATTTCTATGTTGGAGTGGCAGTAGCCACTTCATAGCTAAGCTTGAAGCAAGCATCTCGCTATATATATATATATATATATGTGTGATTGGAAAAAGGCTAATGTAGTGCCCATCTTTAAAAAAGAGGAGGAGGAGGATCCGGGGAACTACAGGCCAGTCAGCCTCACCTCAGTCCCTGGAAAAATCATGGAGCAGGTCCTCAAGGAATCAATTCTGAAGCACTTAGAGGAGAGGAAAGTGATCAGGAACAGTCAGCATGGATTCACCAACGGCAAGTCATGCCTGACTTCTATGATGAGATAACTGGCTCTGTGGACGAGGGGAAAGCAGTGGACGTTTTATTCCTTGACTTTAGCAAAGCTTTTGATATGGTCTCCCACAGTATTTTTGCCAGCAAGTTAAAGTAGTTTTGGCTGGATGAATGGACTATAAGGTGGATAGAAAGCTGGCTAGATTGTCGGGCTCAACGGGTAAAGATCAATGGCTCCATGTCTAGTTGGCAGTCGGCATCAAGCGGAGTGCCCCAAGGGTCGGTCCTGGGGCCGGTTTTGTTTAATATCTTCATTAATGATCTGGAGGATGGCGTGGACTGCACCCTCAGCAAGTTTGCAGATGACACTAAACTGGGAGGAGTAGTAGATATGCTGGAGGATAGGGATAGGATACAGAGGAACCTAGGCAAATTAGAGGATTGGGCCAAAAGAAATCTGATGAGGTTCAACAAGTACAAGTGCGGAGTCCTGCACTTAGGACAGAAGAATCCCATGCACTGCTACACACTAGGGACTGAATGGCTAGGCAGCAGTTCTGCAGAAAAGGACCTACTGGTTACAGTGGCCGAGAAGCTGGATATGAGTCAACAGTGTGCCCTTGTTGCCAAGAAGCCGAATGGCATTTTGGGCTGTATAAATAGGGGCATTGCCAGCAGATCGAGGGACGTGATCATTCCCCTCTATTCGACATTTGTGGGGCCTCATCTGGAGTACTGTGTCCAGTTTTGGGCCTCTCACTGCAAGGAGGATGTGGAAAAATTGGAAAGAGTCCAGTGGAGGGCAAAAAAATGATTAGGAATCTGGAACACATGACTTGTGAGAGGCTGAGGGAACTGGGATTATTTAGTCTGCCGAAGAGAAGACAGAGGGGGGATTTGATAGCGGCTTTCAACTACCTGAAAGGGGGTTCCAAAGGGGATGGATCTAGACTGATCTCAGTGGTAGCAGATGACAGAACAAGGAGTAATGGTCTCAAGTTGCAGTGGGGGAGGTTTAGGTTGGATATTAGGAAAAACTTTTTCACTAGGAGGGTGGTGAAGCACTGGAATGGGTTACTTAGGGAGGTGGTGGAATCTCCTTCCTTAGAGGTTTTTAAGGTCAGGCTTGGCAAAGCCCTGGCTGGGATGATTTAGTTGGGGATTGGTCCTGCTTGGAGCAAGGTGTTGGACTAGATGACCTCCTGAGGTCCCATCCAACCCTGATATTCTATGATTCTATATAAACCTGTTGTTAGTGGGAACTGGTGGATGCTGAGTAGTTTTGAAAATCTGCCCATTCTTTAGGTATTTAAAGTCATGCTGTTGGCTGATAAGATCTTTTTTCCTGTCTGACTCTAACCACTGGAAAGTTTCAATTTGAATAAAAGCCTTTCTGTTTCCCTCCATTTCCTTTTCACTCTTTCCCCATACCCACTTCTCCTATGGACTTAAGGTCGGTGGGAGGGGAGCTTTGTAGGCTTCATAATAGCTATTGGAGAAAGGCTCTGCTCTCCTGACCTTACATTGTAATGTAACTTTTGGTTTATATAAATGTACAATACTATATAATTAATGCATTTCATATTAGCAGACGCTGGGTGCGGTGGCACGTGCCTGTAATCACGGCTACTTGGGAGGCTGAGGCTGGTGGATCGCTCCGGGGTTCTGGGGTGCGGTGCACTATGCCGATCAGGTGTCCGGAGCCACTGACAGCCTGGCCAGCAGGTGGCTGAAGGACTGGCTAGAACAACACGAATGACATGTTGTGATCGGCCCTCTTTCTATGAGGGCTGATGGACCGATCAATCAAGGTGGTATTAGCAGACACATCATTCATATGTAGATACCCTACTGCTTCATCACATTTCACTCTTAAAGAAAGAATTTATAGAATTCTTGAAATAGCTTGATGCTTGCTAGGACTGTATGCCTTTTAAAATAATTGCTACACATTTAATAAATTTATGAAATCAACAGTATACAGCCAAGAGCATATATCATTACAGAACAAGAGTAAGGGGCAAAAGGTTAAGCTTCGGCAGGCATTGCAAGTTGGGTAGGGTGATGATGATTAAGGATGGTTTAAATGGCAATGGAGAATTGGCTAGATCACTTAATTATTAATTTCCAGACATTCTAACCTTTTTTTTTAAGTAATACTTTTGTAAAGAAAGTGAAATATAGTTTTTGTGTACTACCTGAACTTTGCTGAAATACTCTGAACCTTAATTTATTTGTAACCGTGCTTTTTGTTTGCAAAATGATGCCAGTGACTGTTCTATATAACAATGGTCATTAACTCTTTAGCAGGATGTGTTAAACTCATTTGGTGGAGATGGCTGGATTCCATTCTTAATTATGGTCAGTGGGTTGGAGTATAAATTGTGGACTAGATATACTACCCTTAATCTACAAAAGAACTTACTGATGTGAATATGATGTTTGGACAAAGATTATAATAATGGCCATACAGGATCAGACCAGTGGTGCATCTAGCCCAGTATTGTGTCTTCTGACAATGGTCAGTGCCAGATGAAGAGGGAATGAACATAACAGGGCAACTTCGAGTGATCCATCCTTTCGTTGTCCAGTCTCCGCTTTTGGCAAGTGAAGGTTTAGGGACACCCAGAGCATTGCATTGAGTCCCTGGCCATCTTGGCTAATAGCTATTGATTGAACTGTCTTCCATGAATTTATCTAATTTTTTTTAACCCAGTTAGACTTTTCTCCTTCACCGTAACGTCCCATGGTAATGAGTTCCACAGGTTGACTATGCATTGTGTGAAGTACTACCTTATGTTCGTTTTAAGTCTGCTGCCTATTAATTTCATTGCTGACATCTGGTTCTTGTGTTTTGTGAAGGGGTAAATAACACTTTTTCTCTTTACCAGTCATAATTGTATAGACCTCTATCATATCCTCCCCATAGTCATCTATTTTCTAAGCTTGAATAATCCCAGTAATCTTTTTAGTCTCTCCTCATATGGAAGCTGTTCCATACCCCTAATCATTTTTGTTGCTCTTGTCCAGACCTTTTCCAATTCTAATATTTCTTTTTTGAGATGGGGCAGCTGGAACTGTCCGCAGCATTCCACAGGCTTACCATAGCTTTATATAGTGGCATTATGACATTTTCTGTTTTTTTATCTATCCTTTTCCTAACCGTTTCTAACATTATACTAATAATTTTTATTATTATTATGCTAAAGTATTATTAGTGTTCTTGACCTCCACTGCACAGTGAGCGGATGTTTTCAGAGAACTATCCACGATGACTCCAAGATTTCTTTCTTGAGTGATAGCAGCTAATTTAGACCCCATCATTTCATGTGTGTGGTTGGAATTATTTTTTCCAATGTGCATTACTTTGCATTTATCAACGTTGAAGTTCATCTGCCACTTTGTTTTGTTTAGTGTGATCTCTTTGTAACTGTTTGCAGTCAGCTTTGGACATAACTTTCGTGGGTAATTTTGTATCGTCTGCAAGCTTTGCTGCCTCGCTGTTCACCCTCTTTTCCAGATTGAACAGCACAAGTCCCAGTACAGATTCTTGGGGGACGCTGCTATTTACCTCTCTCCATTGTGAAAACTGGTAGTTTATTCCTACCCTTTGTTTCTTATCTTTTAACCGGCTACTGATCTGTGAGAGGACTGTCCCTCTTGTCCCATGACAGCTTACTTTGCTTAAGAGCCTTTGGTGAGAGACCTTGTCAAAGGCTTTCTGAAAATCCAAGTACACTATAACCATTGGATCCCCCTTGTCCACATGCTTGTGGACTCCCCCGCAAAATTCTAATAGGTTGTGAGGCATGAAATCCCTTTACAATAGTCATGTTGACACTTCCTCAATGCATAGTGTTTGTGTCGGATATTTACTATCGTTTGAACTGGTTTGCCTCATACTGAAGTTGGGCTACTGGTTGTAATTGCCAGCTTTGCTTCTAGAGCTTTTAAAAAAATAGTCATTACATTAGCTATCCTCCAGTCATCTGGAGGCTGATTTAAGTGATAGGTTGCATACCACAGTTAGTAGTTCTATAATTTCATATTTGAATTGCTTTAGAATTTTTGGGTGAATGCCATCTGGTCCTGGTGACTTATTACTGTTTAACTTATCAATTTGTTCCAAAGCCTCCTCTATTTACACCCCAGGGTTCCTCAGATTTGTCACCTAAAAAGAATGGCTTGGATGTGAGGATCTCCCCCATATCATCTGCAGTTTAGACGGATGCAAAGAATTAATTTAGTTTCTCCATCGTGGCTTTGTCTTCCTTTAGTTCTCCTTTAGCACCCCAAAAAGAACAGGAGTACTTGTTGCACCTTAGAGACTAACGAATTTATTTGAACATAAGCTTTCGTGGGCTACAGCCTACTTTATCGGTTGCATCCGATGAAGTAGGCTGTAGCCCACGAAAGCTTATGCTCAAATAAATTTGTTAGTCTCTAAGGTGCCACAAGTACTCCTGTTCTTTTTGTGGATACAGACTAAGACGGCTGCTACTCTGAAACCTGTCTTTAGCACCTCAGTCATCCAATGGTCCTATTCCTGGTTTTAATGTACTGGCAAAAAATGCTGTTAATTTTTATGTCCTTAGCTCGTTGCTCCTCAGATTCTTCCTTGGCTTGCCTTTATTATACTTTATACTTTGACTTGCCAGAGTTTATGCTCCTTTCTATTTTCTTCAGTAGGATTTGTCTTCCATTTTTAAAATAATGCCTTTTACTTCCTCTTTTACTCTGCTGTTTAGCCATGCTTGCATTTTTTGGTCCTCTTACTCTTTTTCTTAAATGGGGGTGGGTGGGTCGGAATACATTTAGTTGGAGCCTCTTTATGATAAAGGAACAGGAGTACTTGTGGCACCTCAGAGACTAACAAATTTATTTCAGCATAAGCTTTCGTGGGCTACAGCTCACTTCTTCAGATGCATAGAGTGGAACACACAGACAGAAGATATTTATACATACAGAGATCATGAAAAGGTGGAAGTACGCATACCAATTGTAAGAGGCCAATCAATTGAGATGAGCTATCAGTAGCAGCAGAAGAAAAAACTTGGAAGTGATAATTGAGATGACCCATAGAAGGTGTGAGGACAACTTAACATGGGGGAAAAAAAATTCAATTAGTGTAATGACCCAACCATTCCCAGTCTCGGTTAATTGTTAATTGTGTCTAATTTGCATATTAGTTAGTCCCTAATGCCCCTACTCTACTTGCGCTACATTGATGATATCTTCATCATCTGGACCCATGGAAAACAAGCCCTCGATGAATTCCACCATGATTTTAAAAATTTCCATCCCATCATCAACCGCAGCCTAGACCAATCCACACAAGTGGTCCATTTCCTAGACACTACTGTGCTATTAAGCGATGGTCACATAAACACCACCCTATACCGGAAACCCACTGACCGCTATACTTATCTACATGCTCCAACTTCCATCCAGGACACACCACACGATCCATTGTCTACAGTCAAGCTCTAAGATACAACCGCATTTGTCCAATTCCTCAGACAGAGAGAAACACCTACAAGATCTCTATCAAGCATTCTTAAAACTACAATACCCACCTGCTGAAGTGAAAAAAACAGATTGACAGAGCCAGAAGCGTACCCAGAAGCCACCTACTACAGGACAGGCCCAACAAAGAAAATAACAGAACGCTACTAGCCGCCACCTTCAGCCCCCAACTGAAACCACTTCAGCGCATCATCAAAGATCTACAACCTATCCTGAAAGATGATCCCTCACTCTCACAGATCTTGGGAGACAGACCAGTCCTCGCTTACAGACAGCCTCCCAACCTTAAGCAAATACTCACCCGCAACCGCACACCATACAACAAAAACACTAACCCAGGAACCTATCCTTGCAACAAAACCCGATGCCAGCTCTGTCCACATATCGATTCAAGTGACACCATCATAGGACCTAACCACATCAGCCACACCATCAGGGGCTCGTTCACCTGCACATCTACCAACGTGATATATGCCATCATGTACCAGCAATGCCCCTCTGCCATGTACATTGGCCAAACTGGACAGTCTCTACGCAAGATGTTAAATTTAATACATTACGGTCACTATTATTGTGTGGTTCAGCTGCACTAATTTCTCGGACCAGATCCTGTGCTCCATTTAGGACTAAATCAAGTATTACCTCTCCCCTTGTGGGTTCCAGAACAAGCAGCTCCAAGAAGTAGTCAACTTCTAATCTGTGTGCTGTGCTTCTATCCTCTCCCTCATTCCGTCCACTAAAATGATTTAGTAATTAAATGTTGACACTGAAACATCACCAGTGGGCTTTAGAGTTGACACTTCAATTAAATTAATTGGTAACAAGGTAGCTCACACCTCTGAGTCAATGTTTGAGGCTGTATTCAGATTCAGGCAGATATTGCGTTAGTTTACACTCTTATCACATTAAGATGGATGTGTGTGTGCGTGTGTGCTGTTTTTTCCCCTTTCAAGCCTAAGGGCAAGAAACTTTTTAAAAATTAGAGTTTAGATTCTGAGCAATCTGAATGCATCCTATGGGACACTGTGACATTACCCAGGGTACAATCTGAATTGTTGAACAGCTGTGTCCCCTCAGTTCTCCATCCTGGGGTGCCATTTATGCTGCTTCGCTATGAGAGCAATCACTCCTGATCTGCTGCATCACACACAGCATCCAGCATGTAAATTATTCCTAGCTATACTGTCTGAGTGCTATAGCCAGCCACTTTTGAATTACACTGCAGAGCAACACCGCAACAAATTCCCAGTCACAGATTTTCCCCTAGAAATGTCTGTCTTGTAGCCCTCTCTTGGACAACAGAAGCTCATATAAAGTCCATAATTTTATTAACAGAAAATGATATGCATAAATCCTGTTAACTCAAATGGAGTTTCCCAAACACTTCAATACAAGCATACGGGTTTAGATAAAGGAATAAAACAAATTTATTAACTACAAAAAGATATATTTTTAACTGATTACAAGTAATGAGGCATAAAATTCAGAACTGGTTACAAAGAAATAAAAGGTAAAACGCAACAAAGACCTAAATTAACTAAATTAATTCAGATCAAAAGTCTCTCACTACTTGCTTCTTCAGCAGTCTTACTGGCTGAATTCCTTTCAGACAGGATTCTTCCCTCAGTCCAAAGCTGTTTTTGTTCCTCAGGTGTTGCGGCTGCTGTAGGTAGTGAGGAAGGGAAGAATATCTTGTGCATCTGTTCCCCATTCTTATACCTTTTCCTCTTTGAGAATCATCTCCAGCTGGGGTTCAGGATACAGGAATTCTGTAAGGATGAGAATTTCCAGCTGTTTCTTTGCCAAGATGTAAATTTCTTGCCCACACCCTTTTTCCTGCCAAAGAATGGCCACTTAACTAGGTGAGGATCCATTTGATTTCATTGTGTCAGTTTGCCTTTTGTCTCTGAGGAACTGGTTTGTGGCTGCTTCCCCACATTTGGAATATGTTTTAGTAACATCACACAGTAGAATCTTATAATTTTATATACAATATTGCAGGGATCAGCAACCTGTGGCACGCGGGCTGGGCCGGTTTGTTTACCTGCCGTGTCCGCGGGTTCGGCCGATCTCAGCTTCCACTGTCCGCGGTTCACCGCTCCAGGCCAATGGGGGCTGTGGGAAGCAGCGGCCAGCACATCCCTCAGCCCATGTTGCTTCCCGCAGCTCCCATTGGCCTGGAGCGGCGAACCGTGGCCAGTGGGAGCTGAGATCGGCAGAACCTGTGGACACGGCAGGTAAACAAATGGGCTCGGCCCGCCAGGGGGCTTACCCTGGCGGGCTGCGTGCCAAAAGTTGCCGATCCCTGCAATATTGCCACACACATTTTACCAGGACAATAAAGATCATGAGTTTTCAGATGATACCTGTGACGGGTTAGATCGCAAAAACCCCCTTGGGACTGCCGACTGATGTACTTAGACTACCTCTGAGCCTGTTTCCCCTGCCAGCTTGGGACTCCAGAACCTTGCCTGGGTTGGGGCAGACCCGCTAGCCAGCTACAAACACAGACCCAGGTCTGAACCACGTCCCCTAAAAGCTGCAGGCTTAACTGAAAACAGCTTAAGAAGTGTTCCTGTCTCCAACACTCAGATGCCTAGTTCCCAATGGGGTCCAAACCCCAAATAAATCCGTTTTACCCTGTATAAAACTTATACAGGATAAACTCATAAATTGTTTGCCCTCTATAACACTGATAGAGAGATATGCACAGCTGTTTGCCCTCCCCCCCCCTTCCAGGTATTAATACATACTCTGGATTAACTAATAAGTAAAAAGTGATTTTATTAAATACAAAAAGTAGGATTTAAGTGGTTCCAAGTAATAACAGACAGAACAAAGTGAATTACCAAGCAAAATAAAATAAAACGCACAAGTCTAAGCCTGATACCTTAGGAAAGTGATTACAGATAAAAATCTCACCCTCACAGATGTTCCAGTGAGCGTCTATTACAGACTAGCCGCCTCCTAGTCTGGGTCCAGCAATCACTCACACCCCTGTGGTTACTGTCCTTTGTTCCAGTTTCTTTCAGGTATCCTTTGGCGGTGGAGTGGCTATCTTTTGAGCCAGCTGATGACAAAATGGAGGGGTCTCCTAAGGCTTTATATAGACTTTCTCTTGTGAGTGGAGACCCCTCCCTCCCCCCTGTGTAGAATCCCATCTACAAGATGGAGTTTTGGAGGCACATGGGGCAAGTCACATGTTCATGCATGACTCAGAACTTTTACAGGTGGCAGCCATTGCTCACATGCTACCTTGAACATTCCCAGGTAGACTCCTTATATGGATTGGAGTCTTCCAAGGTTCCATTGTCCGTTAAGTGTCTCTTGATTGGGCACTTAACTTGCAAATTCCTTTATTAGTAAGGTGTTTGGTCAGCTTCTTAAGGCTACTTAAAATCAAACAAGTACACAGCCAATATTGATAACTTCATACAAATAGGATGAATATATTCAGTAGATCCTAACCTTTGCAGATATGTTACATGGCATATGTAGCATAAAACATAGTCCAGTTATGTCATCTATACATTCATATGCATATTTCCATAGAGCATTATTGGGTGCAACGTCACAATACCTTACAAGGCATAGTTTGTACAACTTTTATCATAGGCTTGAAAAAAGGGTGGACATAACGATACAGACTGTCACAGACATAAATACATTAAGCAGGACATATGTTTGATTTCCCCCATGCTCTGTAGTCTATCATTTTATATATCAACCAATTTAATTTAACTTTTAAAAAGTGTTGCACTAATTCTCTTATGGGGAAAATGGCAACAAATATCCTTTTTCCTTTTTGATGAAAATACATTATTATTAAGGATGACCTGAGGTTTTTTGAAAACACCCACACACACACACTTTATTTTCATAGAGGGGAAAAATGGCAAATTATTTCTTAGTCAGCCCATTGAACTAAGATAGCCTTATCTTTCAGCTTTCACCACTTACAAAATAGTGTGGAAATGTGTTTTTTCCCCACATGAAATAGCTAATTATTTTTCAAAACATGTTCTAACAAAGGAGGGACTACAAGCTCTGGAGTGACTGGAGTTGAAATAAAAAAATTCAGTTTAAAAACTTTGTTTAAAGGTTGAATATTTGTATGCACAGAAGAATCTCTAAACAGAAGCCTAATAAGTTATTACGCTGGGAGTCTTCACAGTTACATGCTACCGTCGCCACAGAGTGGTGCTTTTATGTTGTCTTTTTACTACCTCACAGTCTTTCCAGTCTAAAATAAAATGAGTTTGAATAAATCACTTGGAAAAAATATTTTTCACTAGGCTTCATCTCCGCTTAGATCTTTTACTACAATTAGAATTGTAGTGGCGTTTTGTTGCAACTAACTTTTACTTGCCAAAAAATGCATAGTATAAATCTCTGTTGAATTAATTAAAATATTCAAGTAAATAAACTTGTCTGTTTGAACTATATTTAACAATGTTTTCTGTCAGGTAATTGTTTACAATTGTTTTTCAGAATGATTAACCTTTGTACTGTATTTATACCCTTGTCTTTATGACAGCTATTGCTTAGACAGTTTAAGGAGTTCTTGCTTTTGAAACTGGGAAAATAATGCTAAATAGAGTATCAGAACAAAGGTATTATTGCGGAACTAAAAATTTATAGCAGTTTAGATACAAATGAGTGTGACTTGATCACATTTATTATGTGCTAGCAGAATAAAATCCAAACCAATAATACATACACTTTGTGCTTAAAAAGGGCCAGCTTCAACAAAGCTGAAAATAATTGAGCCAAATCAGCTGGGTGGAAGAACAGAAAAATGTGAATGATATAGAATTGTTTTAAGAATACTTTACTAGAAGCCCAAAAATACAGTCCCACAATTTAGGGTGGGAAATCTCACTGGTTAAAAAACAGTTTGCTTTGAGAAGAAGTGAAGGCAACTTTTAAAAAATAAAATAAAAGCTAACTGAAGGAAGGAGAAGTTGATAGTAATGAATAGAAGTCAGAAGCTGGGAATTATAGAAAATAAGGGAAACAAAAGGACACACAGAGAAATCTATGGCAAGCAGAGTTAAGGACATAAGAAATGTTTAAAGTATGTTTAGAACAAAAGAAATCCTAACAATGGTACTGGGCAATTACTAGTTTGAAATGGTAGATGTGTCAATAATAATGGAGAAAAAGCAGAAGGGTTCAAAAATATTTCTGTTCTGTATTTGATGATAAATCCAAATGATATCATGTAATATGATGATAATGAAACACTTCTATTCCACTAGTATCTCAGGAGGATGTTAAGTGGCAGTTACTAAAGTTAGATTTTTTTTAAAACCAGAAGATCCAAATAACCTGCATCCAAAATTTCTAAAAGAGCTGACATAGGAGCTCGCTGGACCATTAATGTTGATTTGCAATAACTCTTGGAAAGTTCCAGAAGACTGGAAGAAAGCTAATTTTGTGCCAGTATTAAAAAAGGATAAATAGGATGACCCAGGTAATTCTAGGCCAGTCAGCGTGACATTGATCCTGGGCGCAAAAATATATATATATAGATAGATATATAGAACAGTTGATACAGGACTCAATTAATAAAGAATTCAAGCAGAGTAATATAATGTCAATTAACATGGATTAATGTAAAAAAGATCCTGTCAAACTAACTTGATTTTTTTTTTTGACGAGACTACAAGTTTGGGTGATAAACATAATAGAGTTCATGTAATATATTTAGACTTCTGTAAGGCTTTTGACTTCATACTGGTTGACATATTGATTAAAAAAAACTAGAACAATACAAAATTAACATGGCACACATTAAATGGATTAAAAACTGCTTAACTCACAGGTCTTGAAATATTACTGTAAATTGGGAATCATCAAATGGGTGGTGTATTTCAAGTGGGGTCTTTCTGGTATCAGTTCTTGGCCTTACATTAGTTAACATTTTTGTCAGTGATCTGAAACAAAGCATAAAATTATCATCAATAAAGTTTGCAGATGACACAGAAATCAGGGGAGTGGAAAATAATGGAGAGGATAGGTCACTGAAAAAGAGCAATATGGATCACTTGGTAAGAATTGTGTTAGTAAGCAATATGCATTTCTGTGTGGCCAAATGTAAAATCATACATCTAGGAAGAAAGAACGTAGGCCATACTTACATGATGGGGGATCTGGTAAATAATCAGCAAAACATGAGTTCTCCCTGCGACACTGTGGCCCAAAGGGCTAATGTGATCCTTGGATGCATAAACAGGGGACTCTTGAGTAGGATTAGGGAGGTTATGTTACCTCTGTATTTGACACTGATATACCTGTTATTGGAATATGGTGTCCAATTCTGGTGTCCGTAATGCAAGAAGAATGTTGATTGTAGGATTGGAAAACATGCCTTTATAGGGATAGACTCGAGCGGAATCTGTTTATCTTAACAGAGAAAAGGTTAAGAGGAGAATTGATCTCACTCTATAAGTGCCTACATGGGGAACAAATATTTGATAATGGGCTCTTCAATCTAGCAGACAAAAGGTATAACAAGATCCAAATGGTTGGAAGTTGTAGCTAGACAAATTCAGACTGGATATAAGGTGTAAATTTTTAACAGGGAGGGTAATTAACCATTGGAACTAGGGAGTTCTCCCTCGCTGGCAATTTTAAAATCAAGATTGGGTATTTTTCTGAAATATGTGCTCTAATTCAAGCAGAAATTATATTGGGAAAGATTGATGGCCTGTGTTATGCTGGAGGTCAGAATATAGTGGTCCCTTTTGGCTTTAGCATCTATGACAGTTATATGGGTAGTCTTGGAAGAATTAGATTTTTATCGGTAAATGACGATAAAAGTATTTCATCTTACACTCACGAACCGATGAAAATATTTCTTATGATACTCTGCCTATCTGTAAAGTTTGATTAAGAAAAATGCTGCTTGAGAACTTATTAGTTTGATTTAAGGCTATCTACTTTATATATTTTAATGTGACATTTACATGTTGTGTTTTAAATGGTTATAAAGCTTTAACTTTTTCAATCATTAAATAATTGTCTAATCACCCATAATTGTCCACAACTCTGAAAATTTAAATCCATCCATATCAGAAAAAAGTGCTTAAAAATAAACATAGATATCATCCACAGAAATTATAAAAAAAGAAAGAAAATTCTGCCAAGTCTATATTTGGGGAATTTCTACAGTTTGTGAACTTTCTTTTAATGGACATGGTATCTCTTAAACAGTGTTCCTACATTTTTGAGTTACTTTTTTATTTTTCATTTAAATCATTTTCCTTTTAAGTATCTTTAGTTGAAGGTTTTAGTGCAAGGGTTCTCAAACTTTTTCTTAGTGTGAACTACATCTTAATAGAAATCGTAGTAGAAGTAGACCACCACCTCTCCTATTCATGTTCGGATGAACCAACTATCCTCCCACTTGTGATCATGTAAGATCCTTGTGGCAACTACAGCAATTGCTTACATGGAAAAGTAATATTAGGAAAGTACTTAATATATTTTTAGTTGTCTTATAATGCCATTTTGCAGCCAGGAACAAGGAGAGCCAGCACCAAGTGACCTGTCAACTACCTGTCGACCATGAGCAGTCCATGGACAACAGTTAGGAAACCTCTGTTTGTTAGTGAGTTTAAAACAAGGCAGCCAATTTTGCATTCACAGTTTCCTTGCTGTTCATTATAAACACTTGGCTGTAGCTGTTTTCTTTAATACATCCGTCTAGAATGGCTACAATGCATAACTAAAAAGGGCCTAGAATCACTTTTATATGAATGTGATCACAATATCTGATTAAAACACTAATCTTCATATTTGTAGTTCTATATTTGCAAGAAAGTGATTTGGTGTTTGAGTCAGGCACCAAAGTTACAGTGGTAGATTGACTATTGTCTCCTTTGGTAGGTGTACCCCAACTTCAGACCTGATGGATCTATCTTGATGTTCCAATCTTGGAGCTTGAGGGAACTAGTGGTCTTCTAGACATTCTTGTGGGATAAATGGGTTCTTCTATCTGAACGCTTGGTAGAATTTTATAGTAATCTTTGTCTTCCACTATGAATAATAATGGCTCCTAAATAGTTGGTCTGCTGGATTTGTCTCCACAGGTCACCACAGTGTACAAATGATCTTTAACAGATTAAATGCTGAGGGGAGTCTTATTAGGTTAAGTCTGAACAACTGTGACTTTTTTTTTTAAGATTACATGCCATATCTGATTGGGTGGCACAAAAATACTACCATATTTTCTGTGCAGTCTTCCATAACCCAACTCTTTTGAGTGATTGACAACTTGGTGAAGCCTTGAGTGTTTTCACTGTGAAGAAATTTCATTTTACTTTTCAGTCAAAACAGCCAAGATTCGTACTGATCTGTCTACTCTCATGGAAATACAACAGAGTCTCAGAGGCAAACATGAAGTCGTCTCTGCTTAAATTCAAGCCAGTATGGCTTATTAAGTTTCTGGGGGTTCTGGCTTTGTGCTAAATCTGACATTTGGACTCTGGTACTTACTGGTTGGTGAAGGCCATTGGGTAAGTCCATTGTTGGTTGAAATTTTCAGTGTTTCCCTATCAAGAGTGAGGATGGGAAAGGAGACCAGTGGTTCTTAAAGAGGCTAGTGTTGTCATCAGCCCTGCACAACATATAATGAGGCCACAAAATGGGTGGAGGAGGAGACACATGGACTGTGGTTTTGGAGTATTCGGTACTCTGATGACATCCATCTCTACACTCAGCCATGTTGGATTTGGCTTCTGTTGACTAAGTATTAGATTACTGTAATGCCCTTTACATGGGGCTACTCCTTGAAGCCATTTGGAAAGTGAAGCTAGCACAGAATGCCATTTAGTCAGTGCTCCAGGGCCTGCATTAGCTTCCAAAAAGTTTCTAGAATTCAGTAGTGGAGTTAACCAATAAACCTGTAAATTGTTTGGAATCTGATTACCCGAGAAGTTACTTCTGTGTACCATACTATTGAAGCTGCAATTAGTAGAGGTGCTCCAACTGGAGCTTTCTTGTTTTGAGAAGGAGGGAGATGCTGACCGCACACACTCTGAGAGAGATTCTCTATTTTGGAACTTGCTCCTCTAAGTTGGTCTGCTGTTGTCAGAATTTGTTTTCTTGACATGCTGCAAATCCCATCTTTATCCTCCAGTAATGATGAGTGAGTGGGCTGAGGACTGGAGGTCTATTTTTTAATCCTCTTATTAGCTGGTGAATATTTGTGTATGTTGAGATGGGAAGAGCAGTCCTTTACACTGTATATTTGCATTGTGAAATTTAATTTATGAAATGAGTGCTCACAGGATGAGGTGGGCATGTGCAGCGGCTTTCATATGTAGATAGAAATAAAAGTTTCAGTGCTCTGTATAGTTCTTGATAGCAAATTAAAGCATTTCTTCACACAGCTCTGTGCCAGTGCAACTCAGTACAGACCTGAAACAGCCCACCCAAATCGTGGTCTCTTGAGTACAGAATGCTAGTTATGCTAAACTGTAATAGTTTCTTGTATTCAAAATATTGAAAGAAAACATTTGCATACACTGCATATGAAGCTGTGCGGTTCCCCTGCAAGACTTTGGGGCAGAATCTTTGGAAGAGAATGCTTCTGTGTTTTCTTAGGTTTCAGAGTAGCAGCCGTGTTAGTCTGTATCCGCAAAAAGAAGAACAGGAGGACTTGTGGCACCTTAGAGACTAACAAATTTATTAGAGCATAAGCTTTCGTGGACTACAGCCCACTTCTTCGGATGCATATTCATCCGAAGAAGTGGGCTGTAGTCCACGAAAGCTTATGCTCTAATAAATTTGTTAGTCTCTAAGGTGCCACAAGTCCTCCTGTTCTTCTTTTTGTGTTTTCTTAAACTGTCTGGGAAAAGGGTTCTTTGGGGATGCTTATTATTTGCTTTGTCCTTCTGACAGCAGAGGTCCTCTGGGTGTGGCTTGCAGCTGTTTACTTGGGCCAGTGACTTTTAGGAAAGGCTACTGGTAGATGACGTGTCCCTCAAGAAACAGGAATCTTGAATTATGAAAAATATTGAGGTTTTATGAAGGAGTGTCTAAGTTCAATAGAGTGGAAAATTGTCCAAATATGAAAGCTAATTTTGAATCTCTTTAAAACTTTTATTTTAAACGTTTATTTGATGTGGATGGTTGAAATCGCAAAAGGTTTTATACCGATAAGGTTTTTCCATATGGCTGGCTGTGAAAGTAACTGGAATATAGACTGAAGGAACAGTTGCTAAAAGAAGATTTTTACATGTCCCTCTAAGTTAAGGAAAGTTAAGGAATCTGCCATTCGTGCCATAGAATACAATATTTAGTGCTCTAGGATAGTCTATCAGAACTAATACATTAACGGTAGAAGATTTAAGCACTTACAATTGAGCTGCAAGCACAAAACTAATTTCTCAAGATAATAAGCATCACCCTCCCCAGGTTTAAGTACCTCAGGGCGGTGCCTGCTTTTGTTACAGTGCTTGCCATAATGGGGCCCAATACTGACTGGGACTTTGGGTGTTACTGCAATGCAAATAATAAATACTAGAACAGAACTGTAGCTGTTGTGTATATAGCATAGTTCTTTTAATGTCAATGGAGCTATGCCAATTTACACTGTCTGGAGATCTGGTCCAGTGTTTTTTACAGTCATCTGATAAGACAACCCTTTTTTTCTGAGTTTTGTTTGAGTCACAAAGTTTCATAGTTATAGGCCTCAGATCTCTGTTGTGTTTTAATATCTATTCAACAGTCAGTCATCTTTATAGATAAAAATTGCTTATTTATGACTTTAACCTATATAAGCTAAATGTTAGGTATTGAAATATCTCTGTAGTTATTTGAGGTTAAAAAGGCACTTTTCTAAAGTAATGATCACTATATGATTACTT
The DNA here is from genome assembly GCF_011386835.1 of Chrysemys picta bellii. NCBI lineage: Eukaryota > Metazoa > Chordata > Testudines > Emydidae > Chrysemys > Chrysemys picta. Next base: position 70,183,202 of record NC_088793.1, on the reverse strand, counting down.
ATAAAACTTCCCATTTTAATGCATTTTTATAGCTTCATTCTGTTGAGTACATTTGATTAAACTAATAAGGCAGTTACAATTAAAATATTTGTTATACATTTATAGGAGATATTAAAGATGACATTATACTTTGAACTGTTTTCGTTGCAGATATATGATGATGATTGATGGCAAGAATGAAGTTCATATGATTGACAGAGATAACTCAGTGTTTCATGTATCTAACCTGGAGTTTCCATTTCGTAAAGATCTTCGCACACATTTAACAAATACTCTGTTGGATGGGGTAAGGTGCATAATGTTTATTACAATGCTATTTTTCTGTGTTCAGCAACTAAGCCAGATCTGCAGTTCTGGGGATAGTGAATGTTAGAATTACAAGAGTAATGTGTTCAGTATCTATTTTCCATTCATTATTTCTTACCAGTCCATCCATAGAGTAGCAATGCTGACTGCTCAGCAGGGGCTGAAATCAAGATGTTGATTGGCAGCCTCTGAAAAAGAGGAGGAAGAAAGCAATAAGGAATAAAACATGACATGAATCTTTACACTTGTCTCCTTTGACGTTGGAAACATTGCAAGTGAATTGAATTATCTTCTACATCTTTTTCAGGACTCATTTGCTAAACTTTAAATGAACTCGTATTGAAAAGATCCCTTTAGTTTCTGTTCTCCCACCTTCATTTTTTCAGCTGATTTTAATTATTGTCTCGTGGTTTATGTGCTGTTTTCACCCTCTATGTTAAAGTTTATTTATCTCTGACTAAAATATTGCCAAACTATCAGGCCTATTTAAGTTTATGTAAATTTTCAGCACTACTTGAAGTTTTTAAACTGGCAGATTATCTGGAAATTGAGTTTATAAAATACCTGTAATTATGTAATTCAGCCCAGCCTTTTAAACCGAATATTGCTTTCCAGAGCCGTTAAGAGGAGAGAGGCGAGGAGAGAGCAACTCTTCTTCACCTCTCTTTTTGGGGAGAAAATGGCTGCATTGGCTAGCAGGTCTTGGGAGGGTTGGAATCTGCCCAAGGGGAGGGGGATGATAGTGACACCACCTCGCACAGAGTAAAAGTTACCAAGAGCTTTGGGTTGAAAGAATCCTGGGTAACAACTAGGTAAGAGAAGCCTTCCTGATGGGTCTGCTCTTACAGCTATCAGGGTGACCAAAGGCAGGCTGCCGTTCCCATTTCCTCTGCCTCCTGGAGCTGGTGCTCCCTCCTGTTATGTTCTGTACTACCCTTTGGGCTTGCCACATTTAGGAATCATTCTCTTTCCTCTCCTTAATGAGCTACTACACCTAAAGAAGGTCACAAACCAAGCTGTCATCTTGAGAGGGGGCTGTTTAAAGGAGCTCTGTGCCCTTTGAGCAGCAGTGGGAGGCAGAGAAGCAGGCAACTAACTAGAGACAAAGCTCCTGCACCCCCTTGCAGCAGCAGAAAGCAGGGAGCACCAGGAAAACAGAAGTACACAGCTGAGGAGCTCTAGGACCAGAGGCTGTTGCAGGAGGGTTGTGTACCTTTGTAAAGATGGGAACTGCTGTAGCCACGGAATCTATAAATCACTGGAGGTAATTGGGACCCCTGATAGGCCATACTACTGTTCTTTTTGTCCTTCCACTCCTTTCCCCGGAAGCTTAAGAGAAGTAAAGCTCTCTCAAGGCTCACAAACTGCAACCAGTCTTTGTCCACTGCCACTCATCCATAACTCACAAAGTGATTATGGTTGCCATATTGTTGAAGTCTCTGCAGCTTTTCTGTAGCCACTCGGTAAGGTTGTGTATTGTCAGCATAATTCAGACAGTTTTTCTGGTGACATGCTGAGTATCTTTCTAAGGTCTAGTGTACGTTGGCAACGCTAAAGCGCTGCCGCAGCAGCGCTTTAATGTGCCTTGTGTGGTCATGGCGAAACTCTCTCCCAGTGCTCTAAAAAAAACACCTTAACGAGGGGCGTAGCTGGGGCACTGTTTACATTGGCACTTTACAGCGCTGCAACTTGCTGCACTCAGGGGGGTGTTTTTTCACACCCCTTAGCGAGAAAGTTGCAGCACTGTTAATTGCCAGTGTAGACAAGCCCTAAGACAAATGGCTGAGTAGGGAACCAGAAGTGGTTATATTACTCTGCATTCCTTACTTTCTCCCATTTAATGGGCTAGCCCTCCTACCTTTCTGTCCTTATCTACAGAGGTAGTAACCCTAAACTCAGAATTCCACAGTTACCTCATGCTCTCTTCAGGGATCAGGGTTTGCAGCAATGGTGGGTCTCCTGTCACTTACCCAAGTGTCAGATTTTGCCTGAGTAAATGGCTCCAGTGCAGCTGCAGAGACTCCAGCAAAATGGTGATCACAATGACTATGTGGGCAGTGGGTGAATGACAGTGGACAAAGATTGGCTGCAGCTTATGGGCCCTGAAAGAGCTTAATGGTACAGTGACTTTCCCAGCCGGCAGGCATGTTTTCACACAGCTCTGGCAGTGAGAATGCTACCAAAATGAAGATGTAGAGGGGTGAATTTGTAGCTGGCTTCACTCTCCTATATATAGAACTGTTGTTATTGTTACCCATGGCTGTTGTGCAGCATGAAACCCTGACACCTCAAGAAATACTGGAGTGACCAGAGCTACAAACAATTGGTTATCTGCTTTCAGGACCTATGAATACCTTGTTTAGTCTACCTTTCACATACAATGTCTAGTCTTATTAAAATATAAGTGTCTCATACAATTTAATGTGTAGTTATGGGGATGCATAGACTCTCTGATGTTATTTGTATTACTGTATAGCCGCCTAGGTGCTAGTCATGAGCCAGGAACTCCACTGTGGTAGGCATTGTACGGACACAGAACAAAAAGCCTATACCTTCCCCAAAGAGTATAAGTATAAAACAAGAGTTGACAAATGGATAAAGGCAGATGAGCAAGTACAAGGAAGGAGACAATGAGACAGTATTGATCAGCATGTTAGGCAGTGGTCTCAGCACACCAGCAGCATAACTGTTGTCAAGTTTTTTGTAGGTATTGTAGAAAAGGAGAACTTTAAGGAGAGTTTGAAGGTGGAATATGATTAGTTTTGTGAATATTTACAGAGAGCGCCTTCCAAGTGTGAGAGGTAGCATGGCACACTGCTTGCCAGGGCAAAAAGCCTACACGGCTTCGGCCTTTCTGGGTCTTACCTAAGAGCATTCAGCACCCCCATTCACTGTGCGCTTCCTGCAGCAAGTCCACCTGAGCGGGGCTCCTGGGGAAGCCAAAGGGCCCTACACCCCAACTCTGCAGTCAGCTGTGACTCCGCCAGAGTATAAAATGGAAGGTTTATTAGTTGACAGGTACACAGCGTAGAACATAACTTGTTAGCACAGAAATTAGTGACTTTCAGCCACGTTCATCTTGGGGGAACCCTGGGCCAGACGCCGTAGACTCGCCCTTCTTCAAGTCCCCCACAGCAGATTGAGCTGGAACCCATTGCCTGGCCTCCGACATGTCCATTGCTACTCCCCTGGGCTTTGTCCTGCTTCCCAGGCAAAATGTCACCTGATCACATTCCCCCTCCTGCTTCTCAGGTTGTGAAGGGCATCGGCCATAGTTTACGTGCAGGCAGCTGGGCAGCCTCATCTGCCCCCAAGGGTCTCAGCAAAAGTCACACACCCTTATTCCCACCACCGAGGCATTGATACAGTACACAGGGAAACTGAGGTACACAGTATTAACACAGGACAGTAAGACTTGCATGCAACATAAGGGGGAAAACCCCACTTCGTCACAAAGATGATGCCTAGTTTACAGGTCTGAGTGATAGGCAGGAGGGTGGTGATGTTCAGTGATAGAAAAAAGAGGTAGCAGAGAAGACTTGGAGGGGAAGATTAAGAGCTCTGTTTTAGTCATGCTGAGCTTGAGCTGACAGCTAGACATCCATGAGGAGATATTGGAGAGGCAGTTGCAGATTTTTGTTTGGACAGGAGGAGACAGGTTAAAGTAGAGGTAGATCTGTAAGTTATCAGCATAGAAATGGCAGTTGCATTTGTGTTTCCAGATGAGAGTAGCCAGACATAAGTTATAAAGGGAGAAGAGAAGGGGGACAAGGACACAGTCCTGTGGTGCCCCTATAAAAAGTTGGATGGGGGATGAGACATGCCAAAGGACACACTAAAGGAGGAAGAGAATTAGTAGGAGGGAAGAGTCACAGAGGGCATGGGTAGATAAGATTTCAACAAGAAGAGCATGGTTGACAGTGTTGAAGGAAGCTGAGGATGAAGTACTGCTTCTGAACTTTGCCTGAAATGAGGTTGCTAGAGACTTTGGCGAGAGCTATTTCAGTTGAGTGTAAGGCATGGAAGCTTGATTGGAGAGGATCTAGGATGGAACTGGAGGAGAGGAACTCTACAGTGATTGTAGATAGTGCATTCAGTGAGCTTGGAGATAAAAGGGAGAATGGAGGTGGGGTGGTGGTTGGAGTGGAAAGTGGGGTCCAGGGTGTTGGTTTTTTGTTTTTTAACCTGGGCAAATCTAAAGCATGCTTTTATTGTCTAGCCCCAGGGAGCTCAGGAGATCGGATGGGGTCACTGGGACAGGCAGAGGGATTTGAGGAGGGAAGAGCAAATGATAAATATCTGGATCTGTGACTGGGAGAAAGAGCGTTGAGGGAGGGGAAGGGGTCATGTTATATTCTGTCAATTTTGTTCTGGAAAAATCCACAGGATCCTGTGCAGTGTGTGAATTGTGGACAGAAGGAAAAGGTTTTGAGGAGTGAGTCTAAGGCCTGGTCCACACTAACCCCCCACTTCGGACTAAGGTACGCAAATTCAGCTACGTTAATAACGTAGCTGAATTTGAAGTACCTTAGTCCGAACTTACCGCGGGTCCAGACGCGGCAGGGAGGCTCCCCCGTCGATGCCGCGTACTCCTCTCGTCGAGCTGGAGTACCGGCGTCGACGGTGAGCACTTCCGGGATCGATTTATCGCGTCTAGACCAGACGCAATAAATCGATCCCAGAACATCGATTGCCTGCCGCCGGACCCGGAGGTAAGTGTAGATGTACCCTAAGGTGGTGAAAAGGTGGCTGAAATTGTGGTTTTAGGATTCAGTTAAGTTGGAGTAGACTTGTTCAGCTAGAGAGACAGCAGAACTGAAGGAGGACAGGAGAACAAATACGTAATGGAGGAAGTCAGCCTGACCACAAGATATCTGCCAGCCACACTGCAGCGTAAGAACAGGAATAGGGGAAGCAGATGTTGAAGATGAGCCAGGACTGGCGTTGGACGGGTGGACCTTGCAATGGTATTTAGGGGTACAAAACAGTTGAGTGTAGGATATGAAACATGGAGAGAGTAAAAAATCGTATCAATGGAAGGGCGGCCAGGGAGGACAAGAAGTTGTCCATGCTGATGAACTGCAAGTCAGAGATGCTGAATGATAGCATGTGGGAGGCCGTTGATGGGCAATGCTGAAAGAAATCAGGTGGTGGTTGGAGAGGGGAACTTCAGTTATTGAGAGAGATGTTCTTGGTGAAAACCAAGTCCAGGGAATTTTTGGTGAATGGAAGAATTAAACCAGGTCTAATGATGAGGGTGAGGAAATTCTTAAATATATCAGATGCTGGAAGTCTGTCTGTGAATCTTCATGTGCTCATCAGGGACTAAAATGAAGGATGATAAGAACACTGCAGAGAAGCCAAGTGATTTCTTTGCATCAAGTCTAATTCAGAGGATTTTGGAGAAATACATACTTTTTTCAGTAAATAAAAGAGGAAGCATTGGAAAAAATTCATAAATTAAATGGCAATAAGACTGGATGGCATACATCCAAGAGTTCTTGAAGTAGTTTCAGAATGAGGACCCTGAGCTGCAAACATATATTTATGATCCTCATTAAAATCACATAGGCTATGTCTACACTACAGTTTGTTGGCATAACTTATGTTGCTCAGGAGAGTGAATAAATCACCCCGACTGACATAAGTTATACCAGCATAAGGGCTAGTGTGGACAGCGCTAGGTTGGCAGAAGAGCTTCTCCGGTCAACATAGCTTTTGCTGCTCATGGGGACTGGAGTAGTTAAGCCATTGGGACAGCTCTCTCCTGTCTGCTTAGAGTGGCTACAGTAGAGCGCTTACAGCAGGGCAACTGCATCGGTGCAGCTGCGCCGCTGTAAACTCTGTAGTGTAGCTGTGACTGTACTATACTAACCAGGGGACTGGAGGGTAATGTTTTAGAGACAGTAGAACCTCAGAATTATGGACACCGTGGGATTGTAGGTTGTCCGTAACTCTGAACAAAGTGCAGTTTGGGATCCAGATCCAGCAGTTGACACTCCAGGCTAGGATTTAGCAGCAGCGGAGCAACTGAGTTTGAAAGCTTGTCCCCCTCTGTGCAGAGGGGTGTGTGTGTGTGTGTGATATATGTCCCCCTCCTGGGAGGAGAGGGGGTTAAAAACAGCATGGCCCCCTCCCGCCCGGGTGAGTGGGGGTAAAAACAGCACTCCCCTCCCGGCAGTGGGTGGGGTGAAAGCTGTCCAGACCCCAGCGTTGCTCCTGCTCTGCTGTCTCTGACTGCCTTTGCCTGGCAGCTCCAGTGTCTTGCTATAAGTGGCTGACCCACGAGTGGGGGTGGAGGTAGGGGTGGGATGAGGCGGGGGGAGGCAGCCCAGATGTGCCTACCTTTAAGATGCAATACAGGCACAGTACAGTACTTGCTTTATTATTTTTTTAATCTCTTCTGCTGCCTGATTGGTTACTTACAGTTTCAGATGGTGTCCGGTTGACCGGTCTGTCACTCTGGTCCTCATATCTTTGAGGTTCTTCTGTATCTTTGTTAAAAGTGCCTGGGTGTAATCTGTGAATTTCTGAAGTAAGCCTTATTTCCGTATCAGATAAACTTGTTGAAATGACAGTTTCAAAAAATATAAAACAATAAGATAAACATGATATGGTAAAGTAAAACCCGCACGGCTTCTTTTAAAGGAAAATTGGGTCTCTCCAAATTTCTAGAATTCTTTGTGTTGAAAATTTGATGATGAACTGGTGCAAAAATATATTTGGACTTTCAAAAAGCTTTTGACAAACCCCATAATAAGTCTAAATAGTATGTTTTCAACATTAGAAAAGATCGATGGTGGTGCGCCCTTATTCTATACTAGGATAGTGGTTTTATGTATTAATATCTTGGAAAGGGGGTAAATAGTGAGCAAAATTTTTAGAGAACAAAATAACGAAGTTTTTTTTAGAACTCTGTATTAGAAGCAGGATTCTGTGCTAGATGAATCATTTGGCTGGCCTAGTATGGCAATTCCTACTATGTTCCTATAATCTTATTTTCCTCATGGACTGTTATATCAGTAACTACACCTCTACCCCGATATAATGCTGTCCTCAGGAGCCAAAAAACCTTACTGCGTTATATGTGAAACCGCGTTATATCGAACTTGCTTTGATCTACCTGAGTGCGCAGCCCCGCCCCCCGGAGCGCTGTTTTACCGCGTTATATCTGAATTTGTGTTATATTAGATCGCGTTATATCGAGGTAGAGGTGTAATCCTTTGAACATGCAATAGAATTGGTGTTCTCTCCTGACTCAGGGCTCTCCTGACAAAATGTAAGATCAAGTTGGCATGTAAGCTGCTGCTTGTACACCTGGATGATTTTGTCCAGTTGGTCCTCACATTTTGTGGGTGGTTTTACTATTATGAGGTGGGTCCTCTTGCAGCCTTTGATGTGTTGAGTGGTTTCCGGGTGGAAACCTCCTCCTTTGCTACCTAAACAAATACTTGTTTATCAGCCCTTGGAGTTCTGAGCATTGACAGATTTTACTTGCCACATTCCAGATCATTATGGGGGACCCATTAATAGCAAAACTGAGAGGGACCTTATACCGTACATTTTTTTCCTTGCTGTTGAGATTGACACACGTGTCTGGGAAGCCCGGCTTCTTCAGGACAAGTGGGATGTGCTCTCAGATTGCCCAGAATCATAAACCACTGTGCTACCCCATTGCCTCAGCAAGAGGTAGCGTTGCTGGAGTGTAATCTGTGAGAGTCAGCTCCTTACCCTACCTACTTGTCTGCCTCACCAGCAAACTCCTCAAGATCTTGCCAGTCTTAACCTTGCTTTGCAGATAACATTCAGTGTACCAGAGTTCCCCGGAGGCATATCTCTGAAGTGTCCAGGGCCTCTTACTGGACGCTCACAGAAATTCCCAGGTTTTGCTGTCTCCAAAGAGACAGAATATATACCAGCCAATTGGCTCAACTGAGATGCACACCTTATTTTAGTATAACATTACTGAGATGAATTTATAATAAAACAAGAATAAGTTTATGAATCAAGAACAGAGATTTAAATATTAAACACAGATAATAGAAACAGAAGATGGTTACAAATAAAACCGAATAAAACATGCTTGCTAATGTCTTAAAATTTAACAGATTATTATCCTGGTCTCAGACAATTTCTTATATACAGTCATTTTTCAGCTTCCTCAATCCACATAGTGGAGAGATCCACCTTTCATAAATTCCAAGAGCGCTGGCTTCCTTTTGTTCCTTAAATGATGGATAACAAAGGAGTCCCCTTTCTTTCCTTTTATAGCCCAGGAAACCTTTGAAAAGTATTATTTGAAAAGTAAGCCCAAAGAAAGTTAGTCTCCCCTGCTGCTTGTTTTTTGGGGTACAGATGCCAAGTCCCTTCTTCATCCCTTAGTCAGTTTGCTCTTTCGATTAGCTTGATCACTTTATTTACCATAGATGCAAATATACCTTTGTCCTTTTCCTGTAATCAACCCATGTTGTTTTCTCATCCTTCTGTTAGCTTGGCTCACAGAGACAGGTAAATCCACATTCTTTTGTCTTAGGACAAGTTTGTTTGTCCTGGAGTGGAACTGATGATTATGGTAATATAGTGGTCCCTTGCTCTCTGGCTCAGAGGGAGGCCACTCTATCTCACTGGGTCAAGCAACAAAGGACAGTTAATTAGCAGTCTATAGCTCTGAGCAGGGCAGAACAGTCAGTGGTCTCGAGCCCAAGCTCCCAGGCTAGGGCAGATGGCACTCACAGTCTGGAGTTCTGGCCCTCTGGGCGGGGAAGAGCAGGGAGCAGGCTTTCACCAAGGCCTCATGGGTAAGGCACTGAGCAAACACAGTCTGGGTCTCGTAGCCTTCTGGCTGGGGCAAACCAAAAACACAGCACAGGCCTTCTGGCCAAGGGGAAGTTGGCCACCAAGTGAGGTTGGAAGCAGGGGGTAGAAGGACCCGGGCCCACCCTGCTCCACTGGGTCCCAGTCCAGGACCCTAACAGTGACAGATGGCTCCACCACGGGGTCAGCGGGGATCCCACCGAAACAAGGTGACTGGCAGCAAAACCGGTTGAAAGTCTGGTTTCCCTGGGCTACTTCCTACTAGAGTCTGGGGATAGGGCTCTGTAGTCCAAAGATCTTCCGTTTCCTCAGGGTACATGGTTGGTGACAGTCCTGGCAACTATTTCTCCAGGGTCGGTATCCTGCGGGGGGGGGGGGGGGGCACTGCACAGTGCAGGTTCAGCTCCAGAGTTTTGCAGTGGGCTGGAGATATCTACCTACTTCCCTAGCTCCGGCCCACCTGAGCTGCAGGGCCCGCCTTTTATACTTTCTGCCACACCCCTCTGCTTCTGCCACAGGGGGTGGGGCTGGTTTGACTCCGCCTACCAGGGGGATTGTAGTGGTCTCTTGCTCTCTGGCTTGGAGGGAGGCACTCTGCCTCACTACAGGCAGAATATCATTGGAAAGAATTTCAAATGACAACTCTGTGGGACTGGCTGGTATTGTCCAAGCTCAACACTTAAGTGTGATGTGGCCCATGCATTCGTTCTGCCATTGAATTAGCAAGGGCACATCTGTAGAAATTTCAGAGTTTTCCTAGGAACTTTGACAGGAAACCATTAGAAACACAGACTTTCATCATGACTAGCTAGGAGTATTTTGTCACAGGCTGTTCAGTCTTGGGTATATAAGAGTACTCTGAACATTCTGGGGTAGGGGATGCCATCTAAGCTGTTTGCTATTAGTATGTTGTGGTAATAATCTTTTCAAGGAAGTAATTGAAAGTGCCAGTTAGAATTGGTGTATTTGGGAGGATGTGGGGAATCTCTCCTCTTTGTGCATTTCACAAGAGCTGACAATTAGGGGCTGCAGGATGTTGGGGGAGCTGGGCTTTCAGTACAAATGTGTGGACTGGTGGGGCAAGGACTTCTATGCATTGATATTCATTTGTGTTTGGGGCTGGTGTGTTTATGGTGCCCTCGTCTGGTGCTTCAGGATGAGACTAATAGTTCCCAAGTTTGTGGTAAATAGGAAAAAGGATTAAGGGAAGTCCTTTCCCAACAATAAGCTAAATTGGAAGGAACTCCCAATCAATCACTGTTTATTTCAGGTTCTGCATGTTATTTTATGACATCCTGGATTATGACTTTACAAGTTTTGTAGTTTTGCAAAACTTTTTGTATTGTAATACATTTTAATAGCTCAGTTTATTGGTATAAAATTATGTATAAGACAGGATCCTTTCAATTTTTTTTCATAAAGTCAAAAGCAAAATGGAATGAAATTAAAAAGGCTTGGTTGGCTGAAGTACCATGAGATAGAATTAAAACTTTCCATATCATAAATCCTTTTTCATAATTCAAATTTCTAAATGAGTATGATCAATGAAGGGTAATGAAAGCTGCTTATAGAATTTATTGCACATTCAGATACGTTATTTTGTGTGTGTTTGAAAATGGAATTTCTATTTCATATTTAAGCATGACAATAGTTCAGTCTAGTAGGTGGTTTGTTATTTAATGCTGGTGTTAGATGGATTTTATTCCCACTACTGTTCTTAACACTGGAAATATATTCAGTTGTTTTTTTAACCCTGAGATGAAAGTCTTGTTTTAACAGATTGTTGCTAATTAGTGCTGAAGAGCTGTTGAAGTTAACTCTGTAATTGCCAAATTAAATAATTCTTTCTTATTGGTCTTGATGTAGATATTCCACTCAGGACAGTGGAGATGTATCAGGGTTGGAAGGGACCTCAGGAGGTCATCTAGTCCAACCCTCTGCTCAAAGCAGGACTAATCCCCAGACAGATTTTTGCCCCAGATCCCTAAACGGCCCCCTCAAGGATTGAACTCACAATCTTTGGTTTAGCAGGCCAATGCTCAAACCACTGAGCTGTCCCGCCTCCTAAGAGGTGGTCCAAATGGTACTGATTTTTTAATACATGAATTTAACAACAGAGTTTGAAAGAAGAGGAGGTTCTTTGACATTCTGCTGACATAGTTGTGAACAGATATAACATGCCAGGAGGAAAGAAAAGAGAAAGGCTAGATTGACAAAATAGGTAGAGAAAGAGAAATGGACTAGGAAGAACATATAAAAGATTAGTTACTAATCAAATTTTCATTCTGAATTTAAAAGAAAATGCATCCTGCTAATATAGGAGGTGGAAAGCAAACTGGAATAGTGAGTTTAGTAACTTTGTGATTAGAGAGTAATCTTAAATATGCTATTAACATTTCTAGCATTCTACTTCAATTAATGTTGACAGTTTTAAGGCCTTCCAAGATCTGCTCAGGCACACTGTGGAGGCCCTTGGTATAGAAATTCTGGTTATATAGGAGAGAGCTCATAAACTCCTTGACATCTGGACTATATCAGCTACTGCCAAGATTACTCCCAATCAATGAGGTCATTCTTGAGCCAGCCAAATATCTCTGGCAAACTCCAGCCACTATTCAGCCCGCATCCAAACAGGTGGAGAATCATTATCAGATGTCCCTGAAAAATTTTGAGCACTGTTACTCTCTTTGAAACCTGGGATCATTAGTAGTCAGTGTTACGGAAAAATCTAAGTCATTGAAAGGTAGAGAAAGAGAAGAACCCCATACTTGGTACTGAGAGAAAAGAAATTACATCCATTGGATGCATGTAGAACTCTGCATTATTATATTGACAGGATTAAACCATTCAGACTGTGAACACATCTATTTCTGGCTATAGCTGGATGTTCAAAATGTGAATCTATCTAATCTCAAAGTATATAAAAATGGATACCACTACGCAGCTTTTTGTGTTACCAAATGGCTGATGTACCTCTCCCACCAAACATCAACTAATTCCAACAGTGATAGACTTTTTCCTTCTGCTTCAGTCCCAGTGTTAGAGATTTTCAAGATGGCAATGTGCAGTAACCCACTGATATTTTTTGTCAAACACTGTGCCTTGGACTTAGCAGCTAGGTCAGATGTCAAGTTTGGGAAGCCAGTCAATCACTGTTCAGCTGATGCAGCTGAAACTCCTCATCCCCACCATTCTGAAGAGGATCCTGCTTGCCAGTAACAGTGGGATTCACACTGAGGCTATGTCTATACTACCGCGGTAAGTCGACCTACACTATGCAACTGCAGCTACGTGAATGACTTAGCTGGAGTTGACATACTTTAGGTCGAGTTACCGCGAGGTCTGCACCGCGGGGTGTCAACAGGAGAAACTCTCCTGTTGACTTACCTTACTCTTCTTGTCGGGGTTAGAGTACAGGGGTCGACTGGAGAGCGATCTGCTGTTGATTTGGCGGGTCTTCAACAGACCTGCTCAATCAACCACCGGTGGATTGATCTCAGAGCGTCGATCCTGGCTGTAGTGTAGATATAGCCTGAGACATAAAGAATGGTTACTTACCCTTCAGAAGCTGCGGTTCTTTGAGATGTGGTACTTGCTGTGGACCCCACAACCCACCCTCCATCCCTCTTTTGGTGTCCTCAGCTACTGTGGGCTTCAATTATGAGGAAACTGAGTGGGAGGCATGGATGCTATGCCCTCTGACAGGAATAAAAGGAGGCACATGGCATGTTCACAGCCCCAACGAGTGTTACTTTAAAAAAAAAAATCTGATCGTGTGTATATTGGGTGCATGTGAAGCTATAGATTGGAATCCATAGTGACTACAACATCTTGAAGAGTGGCAGGTTAAGGAACCATTCTGTATTGAGAAATTAAAGCAGAAAGATTCTCTCTTGTATTTCTAGGCTCTGTCAGATGAGGTGCATTTATAGCTTCTGTGTTTTTTTGAGTTTACGAAGGCTGGCTCCGTATAGAGCATTGATTTTTTGCTCTTTTGATTCTTGACATAGGCTTGCAGTAAAAAATTACACTGAAATTAAGTGGGTAGATGGGAAAGATGCTTGAGGGAGGGAAGGAAGAGGAGAAAGATAGAAAAAATAGTGATTTTAAGGTCTGATTTCACACAGTTTATTTGAACTAGAAATAAATGCTGCATGCTACTGGTAAAATAAGATCCTCAGATTTGCAATGAAATTTAGGATGATTTTTTTAGCCTAAATGGTTTTCAAGATATTGGACTTTACAGTGGTCACTGGTCCCTCACTCTAGCAGTGCTCTCTTGGCACTGTTCCAGGTGTTAGCTCACAGCGCTATTGCTTTTGTAACATATTACCAAGTTATGCTCTGCAACCTCAGAAGATTAGGGAAAAAAGAGATTAATGATGTGGCATAACCTCACCAGTTTACATCAAATGAGCCAACCATTGGAACTTGCTCTCAGGTTAACCTTGCGGTTTGTAAAATTAAAGTAACCATTAATGAAAAGTGGCAAAGCACACATATCCTAGAAAGCAAACTTGGATTTAAGCCACGCTTTCTCTGCTTTTAATCTACATGCTTTGATACTTTATGCATATAACTTTGTGTTTTACACTGTCGTGAAACTAATTTTTATTTTTAAATTTGTATTTTTGTTTGTTATAATCTGAAAAGTTACTTGGTAAAACTGACCTTGTGGGGCTGCATGTTTTGAGTCCCAATGACTGCCTGTTCAAATGTGATTAGTTTACAAGTAAAAGGTTTTTCTAACAGTAAATGCTGCAAACTCAACTTGAGATCTGAGTCAAGCTGTGTTCTTTTTGGCTTGCATATTTTCAAGGAAGCAGTCAGAACTTAATAAGCAATTGTATTGATGTATGTTTCAGAACTGAATCCATTTTGCTTTCTAATAGCTATATTGACTAAAGAGCTCAGAAAAGTAAAAAGTAGTAATATATTTGGGGCATTCTGTACGTTGGGGGAGCATCCTCTAACTCACATATTCCTCATTTATATATAATTGTAATATTGCATATAAAGCAGGCCGTATGAGGTATCAGGGGAAAGGTTATGATCTGCTGAAAGTCATTTTTTATCTAAATCTGTATATCATTAATGCATATGAATTTATGTGAATGTGTTGTATGGTTGTCATTAAAATATGCTGTGGGTTTGGGAGACACCCAGATACTAGCTCTCCAGAGACAATGACAAGGGAGAGTGCTAAACAGATATGACCAGCCATTGTCCAGCAGAGGAGTTACAATATAATGACTCACTTGCACAAGGCCACACCAGGGGAATTGCTCAACCTTGCCTGGGGACTCAGCCCTCCAGACATGCCTAGACTTGTGTTCTCCATTCACATGGGACAAAGGGTATAAAACAGAACACAGTGGCCACATGCTTGGCCTTACTCCTGCCTCCATCTATGCTGCAAACAACAAAGACTGAAGACTCCAACAGAGGAGACCGGCCCAGGTTTAAGGGACAAACCTGTATATTAAGGGCTGCAATAGCCAGTGGGGTGAAAAAAAAATGCATAATCTAGATGTTACCCAGTCTAATAGGGTTGAGAGTTTAGACTGCATGCTTATATTTTATTTTATTTTGGTAATCACTGTGACTTTTTGTCTACCACTTAAAATCTATCTTTTGTAGTCAATAAACTTCTTTAACTGTTTATTTTTAACAGTGAGTTTGCCTGAAGTGTGTGGTAAATCTGCTCAGGTTTGCAAAGGCTGGTGTATATCCACTTTTCATTGATGAAGCGGTGAACCAATTAATAAATTCGTCTTGAGCAGTGCAAGACAGTATATTCCTGAGGTGCAAGGCTGGGTGCTGGGGGGATTCGGTTGGTGCCTTTCCCTGTGTGATTCATGAGTGGCTCTGGGAGCATTCATACATTCTAGCTGGGTGTGGGGCTCCACATGCTGTTGTGCTGAGTGATAACAGCACCTGGAGGGGTTTGCTGCTTGTCACTAGCAAAAGACTGTGAGAGAGAGCCCAGGCTGGAGAGTTAAGGGGGCACAGTGGTCCCACAGTCCCAGTCTGCACCCTGGGGAACCTGTCAAAATATTTTTGTCAGAAAAGTAAATAAATTTGACATAAATACACACAGGACAGATCTAGTAACCATAATCACAGCAATTTGGATAGTTATGCAGGCAAACGTCAAGTTTATTTTAAAATATTAAAAATATCAAGTGTTATGCAGATTGAGAGGTTAAAGTTTAGTACTATATCATATATTGTTGTAAATCAGAAAATGGTAAACTTTATCTTCACAAGCTTATTTTTCTAGAGGTAAGTATCCTGGTACATGATCCCTGCTCTTAGCCTGCAATATGTAGCAGTGATGAGTTGCTTTGATACCGCTAATATTTTAAAAATTTAATGAGGCTACAGTAGTTAAACATTCTATATTTCTCTCTTTTTCAAAAGAGTCTGTGTACCCACACATTCATTTATTTTTTGTCAAAAGTCATGTCTGGGAAAAGGTATTAAATAGAATAGTGGGTTTAAAGGGTGGTGGTAGACAAGTAAGGTGGCAGATGGTATGCAGGGAGGGGTAGAGAAAGTAATCTGCACGACAAGAAAATTCATGGGAAGGCTCATCTTTAGTATGTGGGAGGAAAGTCATGTATAGCATGGGAACAATTTGAGTTGAGAAGGAACTGTCAGGTGGTGTGTCAGAATGTAGCAGGGGAGGGACAGGAGGTGGGAAACATGAGATAGAGGTCACATTTACAGTAGACTGTTTCACCCGTAGAATTCATGCCAGCATCCAGCCGCTCACATTAGTTTTGATAAAGCACGTGCACACTTGGCCTTTGCTGATGCAGTGTGTCCTTATGGCAAGAGCCTGTATGGGCAAAAGATGTACAGCACTGTAAGTCGGTATCCCAGTGCTCCCACCTCACTATTCGGCAAGCTGCCTTGTGGGACTTCCTTTTTTGCAGTACATTGCGGGGTAATAGCTCTCCTTTCATGGAATTATGGAAGTTTGAGATCATTTCCCCATAATTCCTTCCATCCCATGGTCTTTTTGCACTTTTTTCTAAAATTCACACAGTTCCCTCCATTACATCCCATAATCTGCTCTTCCTCACACTGGTTTTCAATCTCTTCTCCATTTTGCTGTCAAATTCATGGGTGCTGAACAGGTCAGTGGAATTCTTGTTTCTGTTTTAGAGATGGGCCTGATTTTTCTCTATTTGCAGCACCTCAATTACCACAGCAACTGGTTGTGCAGCAGTGAAAATGAAAATATTGAGGAAGAGTGGATGATGTGGACAAAGAATGGAACTGGCCAGGTGCTGCATTCATTCAATGACCAGCTGCGCACAGTAGAGTAGCATTTTTGGCCTGTGAAGTAAGCACTGAGTGATGGGATTAGATCCTTATGCAAATCTGGAATGATCTACAAAGGCTGCAGAACTTTGGGATGCAGAAGAGGACATTGCTGAAGTTGTAAGCCAAGCTTGCAAAAGCCTCCAAAGCATGCACACCAAAAGAGAGGAGTTTTGATAGAGGAGAAATGGGTAGAGCTGGGCAAATAACAGATGTTTTGTTTTGCTGGCTATTTTGAAAAAACAAAAATATCTAATTTCTGGAAACGGAAGCAACATTTTTTGAAATCTTTTGGCTAATCAAAAAGTTGAATTTTTTTGAATTGAAACTAATTTTTTCTTTTTGTTTTGACCCAAATAAATTTGTTTAGACTTTCAGGCATTTTGACAAAAGAGAAGACTATGTAAAGAAAACGAGGAGTTGGTGGTGGTGATGGTGCCTCCCCTTATAAGCTTTAGCCCAATGATTAGGGCACTCACTTAGAGTGTGGGAGACCCAAGTTCAGTTCTCCTTTCTGCCTGATGAGAAGAAGGGATTTAAACTTGATCCTCCCACATTGCAGGAGAGTATCCTAGTCCCTGGGCTATGGGATATTCTGGTATGGGACTTTGTCCTAGCCACCAAGTTGTAGAGTCATTCTTGCTATCTCTCGCTCAATTATTATCCATTATTAATGAATAACTATGGATTGCAATTACAAATGACAGTGCATAGTTATTGGGCACCAGCAGCACCACCACTTTATCATCCTCCTTGCTTTTTTGTGAATATAGTCGTACTTCCCTTTGCTTTTGTCAAAATGTCAGAAAGTCTAAATAATTTTTTTGAGGTTGAAACAAAACATTTCATTTTGACTTTTCTGGTTCAGTTGAAACTATTTGGTGAGCTCAGCATGAATTCATGAATAGTTTTGTTTGATCTGAAATTGCATTTTTTGGAGAATAAACTATTTGTCTGAAACACTTTGCCCAGCTCTAGAAATGGATGGTTATTGTTCTATAGAAGCTTGTAATCCCTTATTGTTATAAGTCAGTGGGCAATCAGTTAGGTGTTGGAAATTTTTTCCAATGGTGATGGTCGTCATCCAGGTGTGTAACACCATTAAGTGTGTCTTGCTGCCCAGGATTGTGACTCTTGACAATATGCAGGAAATAATAGGGATATTTGATGCAGTTGTCTTGCCAAACTGTGATAGGGTGATAGATGCATATCCTGATTCTGCCTCCCTCCCCTTCCCAACCTTGCTTCTGCATACATAAACAGAAAGAGGTACGTTTCCATATTTATGTAAGTATTGGCTGATCACTAGGGATGTTTCAGTGACATGATCGTTGGGTGGAAGTGTATGATGCTCACATCTTTAAGAATACAGGATTTTTTGAAAAGCTGCATGCAGGGATGTTTTTCTTGTAATAGCACATTCATATTGGTTGGGTTGCAATGGTAATTGTGATTCTCTGGGCCTTAGCCTACGTGTTACTTCTGTGGCTCATGAAGTCATACACTGGGCACCTTGAACAGAAACAAGGAAAGATGTAATTATCAGCTAAACAGGTGCAGAATGACCATGGAGTGTGCAGTTGGCAGATTAAAGGGATGCTGGAGATCTCATGTCTAGGCCAGATCTCAGTGATCCAAATATTCTTCTTGTTATTGCTGCATGTTGTGCTTTATGAACTATATGCAAAGCCAAGGGGGAAGTGTTACCAGCAGGGTGGAGGGGGGAAATGGAAAAACTGATTCTGAGCAGCCTGACACAAGAATAACTACTAGAGTTTGTCGAGATGCTGTACATCTGATGGAGGCCTGAGAGGCACACTTTGCCAGTGTGCAATAGTCAGTGTGCTGCTTTTGTTTTATTTTGGAATTAATTACAGATTTACTTCTTACAAGTTTATTGATTTGTGAATAAATTGTAGTTGGCATGTCTATTAATTTTAAATGCATTGTTAACATTTTATGAATCTGGTGAGAGGGTACTGATTTGAGGAGTTCACGTGTCTTTTGAAAAATAAAGTCAATAAATCACAATTTTCACAAAATAAAACTTTATTGAGCAGTAATAAACAACATAAATACTTCTAAAAAGATTTAAAACGACTAAAAGAGTGCAAGATTCTGCTTGCCCTGGGATGAATCACAGCTCAGTATAGGTGTAGTCACAGCAGTTCTTATTTTCCAGTGAAAGGCATACTATGGCAGGCTATGCTGATACTTTGGGGTGTGTGTGTACAACCTAGGAGGAGAGAATTGTCCATGAAGTGCAATGGGTGCTGGTGTGCAAGTCTTTGGGTATTTTCCTTGGTAGTGCTTTGGAACATCTGAGTTTGAGGAGCTGCATGTTGTCTTGGTGCACTTCCTTATGTATCTCTCAGTCCTGCCTTTCCTCATGCAAGAGCTCCCTACACTCTCTAGTTTTGTAAGCCCTGCCCTCAGAGATCTTGAGCAGATTAGAGAATGTGTCCTCCTTTGTTCTTTTATTCCTCCCTCCCCGGCCCCTTATTAAGGGCAGTCTTTCAGCAGATATGGAGGATAACCCAGCCAGGCTGCTGATAAACAACCAGACAGACATTGCTAGATTTAAAGGGTTAGCAGACAGGAAAAGATAAGTGTTACAACTCCCTAAAATGTTACCAGAAAGATTTTCATAAAAATATGGAGTGATCAGACTGACTGCCATTTGCTTCAGGACTGTTCAGCAGCTCCCAATGTGGTGAATTTATGGCCGTACTTTTCAAACCCTCTATCCATGAGGGGTTGGGGGTCCTGGGGAAGTGTAGGGGTAGTGTAGTAAATACTGCTAAATTTATTACAGGCAGTGATAATTCTGGCTGGTGTCTTGTGGTGCACCAAAGGCCCAAAGAAGGTGTTATGGATTTACAGGATCTGTGCTATGCTCTGGCCTGTAGATAATCTCCTGGGAATGCCTGTAGTCTTCCAGACCCCCAAATGGTCACACTCTTCCATAAGAGTAGACGATGTAGCCTCAGAGACTGAGCTCCAGCACTCCGGTTTCTCACTGTGAGCTCTGCCCAGCAAGTCTGACTAAAGGAGACTCCCGTTCAGAGACTTTTACTCCCTTCAAGAATCCGTGCACTTCACTCAGTATTTGCAACGATTCCAGGCAGCCTTTTCATAACAGAGTAGGGTTTATTAGTCAACTGAAATACAGCACTGGGAAGTCGTTAACTTTTGCTTCTCTATGCTAATCTAAGACCAAGTTCAGACTAGCTACAACCAGGGTGCCACCCAGCCAAGGTGCTGTCAAATTCATTTTGGCTTAGCCACTCTCTGTCCTTTTGCCTGTGCCCCCCAGGTGAGAATTTCTGTGACTCTGTGATTTCTTATCACAGCCTCCTGCTACCTCTCAGTCCATCATCGTCCTGCTGCAAAGTCATGCTGAGTTCACGTGTTCTTCTTGCCAGAGCCTCCCATTGTGAAAAGTCAGTTGTCCAGTCACTGGGGCGCCCATTGTCTTTCCAGATCCTCCATTGATGGTTTGATTCCACCCAGTGATTATTGACCCATTCGTGTCACCGCAGACAAGTGATACAAACATCTCATTTCTCTTACATTGCCTCAGCAGCGTTATTTTAACACTTCTGCACCCTCTGGATAGCATTACAAAGCCAAATGAGTCACTGCTATGCATAGCATTGATAAAAATATTACAGAAAATTCCCACATTCGTCACTGAAAGGCAGCTCGATGTTGCCTAGGCCCATATGCTGCCAGTGTCTTCACAGAGGTGATGTCACTGGAGCTTGTTGCATAGGTGTGGGAAGGTGTCTTGCCCCACCGGGAGAAACCAGGCTGCCCTTCTCAGAAATGTACAGGCAAAAATGAAAGAATATTTGATTGAAATTGCTCCAGAGGAGAAAAGGGATGTTTGGGCCAAAATAAATCAGTTCTGGGAGCCAGTAAAAAGCCAAGCCTACCAAGCCAGCAACATACCATTTCTACCTCTTTTTATTCCTGAATCAAAACACAATGCATAATTAATTTGTTTTGGACTTGGATTCTCAGACTGGAAAATCAAAGCACATATTTAGTCTGTAGTTTTATTCATAAAAATCCTGTAGTAAGAATGCTCAGTTGTTGAATTGCTTACACTGATTCTTTTTATTTGAATGCTTAGGTATCTGTTTCAGTGCATTTCTTTTTCTGTTTGCAGTGCACAGATTTATATTTGCATTATTACAGTGCTAGAATTTCTGCCTGCCTGCTTGCCAAAAGCGTGCATTTGGGAATGTTTTTGCCTTGCGTGTAGTATTCTGTCATGTTTTGCACTGTGTATTCGTACAATAAACTTGGTACTTCAAAAGGAATTGGTCTGTTCCCTGCCTGCGAGTTTGACCACCATTCTGAGAGAGGGGAGGAGAGAGAACAGTGTGTGTGAAGTTAAAGTTAGGTGTATTAATGCCTTAAAAAAACAAACACGCAAAACAAAACAAAAACATTTGATCTCCCTTCCCCTCCCTCAGTGGTTTCTGTCTCTAGGCTCATCTGGGTCAGGTTTAGCTGGGTTGCAAAGAGCTCCTGGCTATCTGACAGGTTTGCCTTCTCTGTGTCCTTGTCCTCAATAAGCTCTCAATAAGTTCCCGGCCAATGAGAGCTACAGAGCAAGTGCTTGGGGCGAATGCAGTGCGCAGAGCTGCCTGGCCACGCCTCCACCTAGGAGCTGAGGGAGTGGGATGTTGGCACTTCCAGGGGGCCCCCCCAAGGTGAGCGCCACCAAGAGTCCTCACCCTATCCCATGTCCCAACCTCTGCCCCTTCCCACACCCAAACTCCTGCTGCTGCGGAGGTTGAGGGGAAGAGGCGCGGTGGCCCAAGACCAGGGTTGCTTGGGGGGGGGGGGGGGGAGAGTGGGACAATTTGCCCCGGGCCCCACAGGAGCCCCCACGAGAATGTCGGAGGCTTCCCCCCCGCCTCCCCATCCCCCGGCGCCTTAGCGCGCCGCGTCCAGGAGCGGCCCTGGACAGCGCTGCAGCGGCGGGACCTGAGCTCCTCCCGCTCAGAGCCGTGTGGTAAGGGGGCGGGGCTGCGAGCTCAGGTCCCACCGGAGTCCGCCCCCTTACCACGCGGCTCTGAGCGGGAGGAGCTCAGGTCCCGCCGCTGCAGCGCTGTCCAGGGCCGCTCCTGGACGCGGCGCGCTGAGGCTCCAGGAGAGGTGGGAGTAAGCAGCATGGTAAGACCCCCCTGAGCCGGACACCCCCTCACACGCACAGCCCTGACCCCCATCTCCAAGCCCAGCCCCTCTCAGCCGAGCACCCCCGATCCCATCCCCCCACAGCTCTGACGCCCAGCTCCTCTGAGCCGGGCATCCCCCGACCCAGATCCCAGCTCCCCACCCAGCCCTGGGCAACAGCAGTGCCACCCCCAGGCAGCAACAACCCATTGGCACCAACCATCACCATCACCCAGCAACAGCCCATTATGTAATTGCAAATGTATTAAATCATTTAATGTTTTTAAATAATGTATTTCATGTATTTTCAAATTATTAAAAATTAATTTTTGAATGTATTTCACTGGTTATTTTTTACATTTCCAAATATATGTTACTATAGTATTGCAACTTTTTTTTATGGAAGAGGCCCCCGAAATTGCTTTGCCCCAGGCCCCTTGAATCCTCTGGGCGGCCCTGCCCAAGACTGCCCCAGGAGTGGCCGGTGCGACTGGTCTAGGGACTGCCTGAGCTGCTCAGGCGGGCCCCGGGCTAGGTGCACCAGCCGTGCAGAAATCACAGAAAGTCACGGAGTCTGTGACCTACATGCCAAACTTGCAGCTTTAACCAGGTGTCCTCAAGAAGGGGACAACAGTAAGAGATGGACATCAAAACAATTATAAGATGGGGAAGTGAGAAAAAAAAATATAGAGGGTTGCTTAATTTAGTGTGGAGATGTATGTATTTTTGACTCTGGTCTAATTAGCTGCAAATGTTAATTTGGAGTGGTAGTCATATGAAATGTGCTTCAGAGGCACAAATGGAAACATAAAGCTCTGCCTTGATTCATGTGATTTAAACACCATGTGGAATACTTCATTTAAAGGAGCCTTATTGGTTAGTGAGGGATAGTAACTAATACATAAGTAACATTTTCGAGTCCACTGTGCTGTCTGTATAGTCAGAAAAATGTTAAAGTATTGTTAAATCATCTGATCTGAGCAAACCAAGCCCCCCAAAAATAAAAAAGTTCAGTCTTTAATGGCCACTGTGCTTATACACTGTAGGTGGAAAATTTTCAGATGTGCCTAAGTGATTTAGGATTACAATTTCACAATTTTCAAAATGACTTTCAATAGGATCACATACTTTAAGCTAAGTAATACATTTTGAGACCGGTGAAACACTGAAGCACAACAGTTCCAGGTCAAAACAGAGTGTCTTAACACTGATTTGCCTTGGTTTTGTTGAGAACTTTATGTAGCACACTTCAAACGTGAAGAATATTTTTATAACACTTGTAAACTCCTGTAAAAATATGCTTGGTAATAGAACTTTGGACAGAGCCTTGTAGCAGTAGTGGTTAGCATTGCTGCAGTTCCATAGACGTACTGGATGTAAGCATATTGTAAGATTTTTATATTATTCTTGAATCGCAGATATTAAGGGAATGTTATCTTTTTTTTTTTCTTTTAAGGAAATGATCATTGACAAAGTAAACGGACAAGTCGTTCCTCGGTACTTGATATATGACATTATTAAATTCAATGTAAGTACCTTTTTAAAATTACTACTTTTAGTAGTTATTGACTAAAATTAAGACAAATTATGTTTGCATAGTTAAGAGCCAGAAAGCACACTTTGATACCCAAAGTGGTTGGGCAATGTGCAATCCAGCTGACAGTAGTACGGGAGAAGTGAGATTGAAAGTA
This sequence comes from Chrysemys picta bellii, assembly GCF_011386835.1. Classification (NCBI taxonomy): domain Eukaryota; kingdom Metazoa; phylum Chordata; order Testudines; family Emydidae; genus Chrysemys; species Chrysemys picta. The sequence goes on along the minus strand of NC_088793.1, from coordinate 70,159,869 downwards.
TCCTGAATCAGGCAAAGCACAGTTGAAAGCAGCCTCAGTAATGCTACTTGCTTGGTTGCAAAGACTATATGAGAGAAGGCTGTTGTTTGAAAATCTCTGCAAAATACTGTTCAGAAACTGCTTCTTTCTACAGCAGATATGAACTTGGTTTGGCCATGGTGGTAATAACTTAGCATTTTTCCTCTGCAGATCTGTCTATAGATAAAACAATATATTTACAGCTTAGTTGGGACCATTTAAATACTGAATAATTTTTTTTTGCAAGCTCAAGAGATGGCAAAAATATTTAGTGTACATATTACTTTCTGATTCTCTCTTAATTTGATTGGGATAGTTACACATGGGTTAAAGAGAAAACATCCTTTCAGGCTTACGTTAACAATGACGAGGAAATCACATAGCTGAATTGAAAGCTCTACCAATAGTCCTGATTTGGCTGGGATCAAACAGTCCCAACTAATGTCCTGGTACTGTTTTCACTTATAAGGGTACGTCTACAAAGGGCTAAAAGACCAGTGGCTGGCCTGGGTTAATTGATTTAGGCTTGCGGGGCTCGGGCTGTGGGGCTAAAAATTTCTGTGTAGACGTTTGGGCTCGGGCTGGAACCCAAGCTCTGGGACCCTCCACTCTTGCAAGGTTTCAGAAAACAGGCTCTGTCCCAAGCCCAAGCGTCTACACAGTGATTCTTTTCAGCTCCAGAACACAAACCTGCTTACCCGGGCCAGCTGCAGTTTTTTTTATCCCTGTGTAGATGTAGCCTGAGAGTGCTCTGTAGTGCCCCTGCAGAGGCCATACTAGGGCACTACATTTGCCTCTACAGTATTGTTGGTCTGAGCTACTGCTGGTCTGGTCTACTCTGTCATCTGGGCTGACAGTAGGTGGGCTGGGTTGGTGCTGTGATAGTGGATCCTTGCCCAGGTCGGGAAACAGAGAGTGGGAAGGGGGTTAAGCAGCAGTAGTATTTTTTGAAACACACTGCATCTTCTTGGCTGCTCAGTGACCCCTTCTTCATATTCTTCTTTTAGATTTAGGCAGCTGCTTCTCATAATCTCATATGTGCTGAGGGCAGACAGAGGCAGAAATCAGTCCCAGGGACCAGAAAAAGGAGCTGCTGAGTATAGGGGAGGAGGCATAAGGAGGAAGGAGGGGAAAATGGATAAGCCATTGTGGAGAGCTATGGGAAAAACTGCAGAGTCCTAGCTAGGAAGAAACAATGTAGGTGAAGAGAGAGCAGCTTTCAAAGGGAGTTTTCCAATAAACTAGAGGTTTGAAAGACACTAAAGGGTCTTGTGTGTTGTTTTAGTAATTTTTTTCTTTTTCTCTCATGAACTAAGAAAAATAACCTTAAAATCACTATAATGTACATAGAACTATCAATTGGCTGGGATCTGTTGGCCTTCAGACCCCCCCATTAATTGGAAGAGTTGTCCTTGACAAAATGTTTCACCTGTTGGCACTTATAATTGAGTGGGTTTTGTATTGACTGGTTTGTGTTACACTTGTGAAAGAGAAAATTAGTGCTAAGAAAAAGGCCCCAGCAAAACATATTAATGTATTTAACAATTTTTTGTGAATTTAAATAATTATTTGAAAACAGAGTAACACTAAACTATAGTTAAATATTCCACACAAAATACAGTAATATGGTGTTTGTTTATATTTCAGGGTATTTGGGAGAATACACTTTTATTGTAATAGTCCTGTGTATTATATTAACAGTTGTTCTGATTCTAAGTCACATAAATGGAGTGTTAATTTATCCTGGTGCTATGCAGTTCTCTCCCCAAAACTCCTCCCTCCATCTGCATGCCCCCGCCCCCATCTTACACATACAGTTGAGGTTGTAATGGTTGAGGTGATCTGTACATATCTGGATGACATAAAGTGGGAATATTGGAAGAAGATTAAGATTTGTCTTGTATAGAGACGTTTTCCCATCTGTATTGAGAGAATGAATGAGTGGCAGTGTGGGGATCATTGCATTACTTATTGTATAAGCGATCAGTACTACTGAAACATAGGAAGGCTTTGATTGAGTTGATGTGCATGATAACTGTAAAAAAACAAACAAAAAACCCTGACAACCCTGTCTTTTAGTTTCAATTTATAGCGGTACTGAGAAGTTTTATGCCTATATTAGCTATTCTTCTTCGAGTGCTTGTTCATGTCAATTCTAATCAGGTGTGTGCGCACATGTGTGCACGACAGCCAAAAGATTTTTTCCCTAGTAGTATCCGTCAGATTGGTCCGGGCACCCCCTGGAGTGGTGTCATCATGGTGCTCAATATAAGGCCCTACCGACCTGCCACCCCCTCGTTTCCTTCTTACCACCAGTGATGATTAGCTGGAACTTCCTCTTGCTTTTGTCGTGACAAGTGCATTTGGCAGTCTGTATATAGAGACAACACCATAGCGATATTCTGTATCAACAAACGGGGGTACATGCTCCTCTGCCCTGTGCCAGGAAGCCCTCATGCTGTGGGACTTTTGTGTAGCTCACTCGATAGGCCTGCAAGCATCGTACCTCCCGGGAATACAGAACGAGTTGGTGGACTGTCTCAGCAGGTCTTTTCATGGCCATGAGTGGTCCCTATGCCTGGACGTCGTGAACTCCATTTTCCAACGGTGGGGCTTTCCCCAGGTGGACCTGTTCGCCATACAACGCAACGGGAAGTGCCAGCAGTTTTGCTCCTTCCTCAGTCACAGGCCGGGCTTCATCGTGGATGCCTTCTTCCTCCCATGGGCACGCCGTCTTCTCTATACGTTCCCGCCCATCCTTCTTGTTCACAAAGTGCTCTTCAAGATACGGAGGAAACGGGCTTCAGTGATATTGTTAGCTCTAGCCTGGCTTCGCCAACATTGGTACACATCTCTCCTGGAAAGTCTGTGAAAGCCCCAGTCACCTTGCCACTCCTCCTGGACTTGATAACTCAGAATCACAGCCATCTCCAGCATCCGAACCTGGAGTTGTTGCACCTAATGGCCTGGAATCTCCATGCCTGAACCCAGGGAGCTCTCCTGCTCGGACCCAATTAGACAAGTCCTCCTTGGCAGAAGGAAACCCTCCACCAGGACTACCTACCTTGCCAAGTAGTCAGTCTGGTTGGCGCAGCAACATTTGTCCCCGACGCTTGCCTCTATGCCATTTATACTGGACTACCTTCTCCATCTCAAGTAGCAGGGATGGTCCATGTCATCACTTAGCCGCCATCTCTGCCTTCCATCCAGGTGCAGAGGGCCAGTCGGTGTTTGCCAACCCTATGGGCAGCCGTTTCCTGAAAGGTCTCAACAGGCTATAACCGCATGTCCGACAACCAGCCCCAAACTGGGACCTCAATCAGGTCTTTTCCAAATCGGTGGGTTTGCCCTTCGAACCACTGGCAACTTGTTCCCTGCTCTACCTGTCATACAAGGTGGCGTTTCTGGTAGCAATAACCTCAGCCAGGAGGGTGTCTGAGCTCCAGGCCCTAACGTCAGAGCCTCCTTAAACTGTCTTCTGTAAGGACAAGGTTCAGCTCAGGCCACATCCAGCTTTCGTTCCAAAGGTTGTCTCCCAGTTCCACATCAACCAGGACATCATCTTCCCAGTGTTCTATCCTAAGCTGCACTCTAGCAGCAGGGAGCAGAGGCTTCATTCATTGGATGTCTGCAGAGCGCTAGCCTTTTACATTGAAAGAACAAAACCGTTTAGAAAGTCCATTTAACAGTTTGAGGCCATGGCAGACAGGATGAAGAATCTTCCAGTTTCCTCCCAATAAATTTCCTCGTGGATCATGTCCTGCATCCGTGAATGCTATAACCTGGCAGAGGTGCCCGCCCCTGCTCACAGTGCACTCCACTAGGGCGCAGGCTTATTCAACAGCATTCCTGGAGCAAGTTCTGACCCAGGAAATATGCAGAGTGGTCCGCCATACATACTTCCACCGCGCATTATGTGATTACCCAGCAGGCCAGAGACTATGCGGCCTTCGGTAGAACAGTGCTCCAGCCAGTGGACAACTCTGACCCCATCTCCTGAACTTAAGCTTGGGAGTCACCTGATTGGAATTGACATGAACAAGCACTCAAAGAAGAAAAAACAGTTACTCACCTACTCATAACTGTTGTTCTTCGAGATGTGGTGTTCATGTCCATTCCAATACCCACCCCCTACCCTTCTTTTGGAGTAGCTGGCAAGAAGGAACTGAGGGGGTGGCGGGTCAGTAGGGCTCTATATTGGGCGCCATGATGGCGCCACTCCAGGGTGCACCTGGACCGACCCAACTGCTAGGTGATAAATCTTCCGGCTGCTGTGCGCATGTGCACACACAACTGATAGGAATGGACACGAATAATACATCTCGAAGAATAACAGTTATGAAAGGTGAGTAGCCATTTTTTCCTGAAATGGCCATCATGGTTCCTATTATTCATACTAGTGCTTTTGGTTCTGAAATGTCTTTTGAAACTCTGTCAAAGTTGATCTGTGGGAGAAAATATTAAATATTTTAGACACGTCAAATGGTAACATGTTGGGCATTTTTAAGTGTTTTAGTGCAAACTATGGGGTTGATTCTGTCACACTTAAAATTATTTTCTGACTAAGGAACTCTATTAACATGGAGCTAGGCCCTACTCATTGTGAATAAGAGTGCAGAATCAGGCCCTATACAGTATAACCAGGGTTTGTGTTAGAACAGCAAATCTTGGAGGGGTCATTTTGACAGTCTCTTCTTTTAAAAGCAAGAGTGTTTTGTGGGAGAATGTTAATTTGGAATCGAATTTTAATAGTTTATAAGCAATGTTTTAGTCAATGTAACTTGCAGAATGTAATTCTTAGCATCCTCATGGTTAAGTCGTAGTTTTCTGAAAGTTCTAAAATATTCTAAGTTTTGAAAACATTTGAAAAAAAGCAAAAATTGTTTTTGTAATATTATGACCATTGTGTTCTCTTCTCTAAAATCTTTTTCTTGTAATGCTATCTCTTATGTTCTCTGCCCTGTCTATGTTCTGTCCTTCACTTTGTCTATCTCTCACTCATTTTTTATTGTTTTCCCCTACATTCCATGTTTATTCTCTTTCACTCTGTGTAGTGTTTGCCCTCTCTTATTTTATGCTCGTCTGTCACTCACTACTGCTGTTTCTTCCTTTCCCATTCCCTCCTTTATGGTCACTTTTCCCTGTCTGGTCTCACCTTCCCTTTTTGTTTGTTTGTTGTTTGTTCCTCTCTTCTGCCTCTATTCACACAGTTTTAACAAAGTGAAGCTTTCTAAAAGCCTGATCTCTGATGCATTAGATAGAGGTGTTGAAGTGATGGGCTCTGATTAAACATAAAGGAACCAAATTACTGACCATGAAAATGAGTGGGTTTTTGTAAGGGGTTAAGTTGTGGGGAAAGGCAGAGGAGACTGAACTGCACTTGAGTTCCACTGTAAATGCTGTCAGTTTCTTTGGATGCACTGAGAATCAGGGAGGAATTCATTATGAAGTATTGCACTTTCAGTGTCAAGGACAAATAAGACAATGTGTTATCAGTATGAGCACAAGCAGGACTTCAGCTGAAAGAGGCTATTAGCAGTGGCCATACTGTAGAGATTAAAAAGCACAGCTGCCTTTATGCTAATTCTAGAAGTTTTAATTACAAAAATGGGCAAGCTAGAATGTTTGGCTTGGCAAGAAGTGATCAGTATAATTTTATCACTGAGATGTGTGATTTGGAGTAACTATAAAATCAAAAGAGACATGGTAAATCCTCTCTTTATGGAATACAGGTTAGGTGGGAGGATCTTGGTTACATATTATAGTGGAGTGCCAGGTCTGCTATAGTTAAGGTTGTGTATTGCTTTTTCCTTAAAAGGTGAATATTGTAAGTGCTCTAAAATCCAAGTGCTTGCTTGGATTGTCTGAAAATTGTTGCCTCTTGGAGGTGCGGTGTAGGGTTGGTGTTCCAAATTTGGGTTAGAACAAAATACAGCTACTCAAAATCAATTGTTTACAAAATCACCTGCTTGTTACTTTTTTATTTGTGCACATGTGGGGCTCAAACTGTTTTTCTACTCCTCAAATTGATCTCAGCTGCTTGGGATTTATTTCAGTTAGTGCACAGCCCCTACTGTCCCGTTGGGAAATCAAGATTGCAAAAGTTACTGAAGGTAAAGTTTTTAAATCCAGGTCGCCACAAGCTAAACTGATGTATTTATGTGTGTAATGTATATGTGCAGCAAGACTAGGACTCTGTTAGCGGCTCGAGATTTTCCATGTGGTTTGTTATCACAAAGTTGGGTGGGTCAAGGTGAAATGCTGGGATCATTGAATCTGAGCAACACCCATGCACTGTGAGTTTGTGCCCTTACCGGTAGCTGTTGAATGTGTCTTGCACATCTTCCTTGTTCTCTGTCTGAATTGTGTTTTGTCCTGAGATCCTGGTTTAAGGTGCTCTAAAATTCACATGCAGACTTTAATTTTACTTCTGAAATATTGTCAAAGCAGTTGTCATTAATTGAAGAGAGGGAAGATAGCTTGATGTAATCATGACTCACATTCTTTGTTCAGTTTCTGAACTGAGTGTGATCAGAGGAAAGCAAGTTGCTGCATCACTTGGTCAAGGGGTTCCTGATACGCACCCCCCTAACTTGAACTGCTCATAACATTTTTTGATTCTTATAACTTTTTTTGGTGCAGCATTGGTGTGTGTGTTGGAGCAGTCAGTTGAAGAGGTGGTATGAGGCGGGGCTTGGGAAGGTGCAGAGTGGCAGCTGTGGCTGTCTGCCAACCTTTGTTCCTTAGGTCAATTGCTTTGGCACAACTTAGATGATAAGCCTTATTAATGTACATGATCATCCAAACACCATGTTTTTGAAAACCCAGTTTGATGATTAACGATTTGATGAAGAACGGGGATTCCAAAGTAGAAATTTTTCTACAATTGCTGCATGAATAAGGGTTTGTCCTTAAAGGGACCCTTTGCTTTCTGGGAGCTCAGAAGTGCTAACAGAGCAGAACAATGTGGGGTGAAAAGTTGGGCTCCTTCTCCATTGATGACATTCTTGGAGAGGAATTAAATGGAACCACCTGTGTCCCACCTTCCCCCAGTTCCTCCCAGTGGATCAGCCACTGCTTCACCAGGGCAAGGGAAGGGTCTCCAGGGCTCCCCTTCCTCCACTGTTAACTGATGAGAGGAAGGAACCCAAAACTCTCCACCTTCCTCATGCTGCCTCCAGCAGCAAGAGAAGGGGCTCCAGATTCACCATTCCCCTTGTTGCTGCTTCTAGGGAAACAAATGGGAGGTCAGAGCAGTGCAGGAGAGTGTGGGGAAGAAAGGAAGGGAACAGAATTACAGTGGAGGATGTGGGCAGGGTCTTAGGTCTGCCCCCTAAACTTCCCCACATCCATACCCCCCATTTCTGTTCCTTCTTCAAAACATGCTCCCATAATGCTGAGATTGGGATGGGGAGTTGGCAATGAGCATGTTCATTTTATGGCACTGACACACAATGCTAAGGTGGTGTGGGGAACTGAGAACAGGCATGCTTAGTGCATGGCACAAATATACAATGAGGAGCTGGGAATGGGCACGTTTGGTGCATGGCACAGTACATGACATTGAGCTTGTATTTGGGAACGGAGCAGCCACCCATGTGGAGAACTGGGCTGTGGTACATAGGGATGCAAAAAAGTACTTTTATAAAAATAAGGAAATTAAATGCCCAAAACTTTAACAGAGTTAAGATTGCCCTTTAGTGTCTTGTACCCTTTCAAAATGTTGAGTTCAGCTACACTCAAAGCTCTGAAACATGATGGATAAAAATTGATTAAATTTTTTTTTATAAAAAAGGATTTTTATTTAAATTGGTTTTTAATGTAAGTAAAATACAGGTTGATTTTTTTAAAAAAATTAAACCCATTGAAAACTAAATTTAAATTTATGACAATGGATGTTAATTTACTGTAATATATTATATTAAATTAAATCTGAGCAGTACCTGTTTGCTGCCAAGTTTTAAAGAAAGTCGTATCAATGCATTAGTGGAAGTCACTGGCTAGGTATCCAGAACCTGAATTTGTTGAAGTGCGAAACTGGCTTTTGACAGTCTTACATTCTTCTGCAGGTGTAGAGAGAATATTTTCTTCATTTTAATTTATTTAGCTAGTTTGTTAAACAAAGAAACCAGTTGGGAGTTAAAAAAGCAGGAAATCTTGTATTTCTTTTTTAATCTATGAATAAGAACTAGGTGTAAGAGGATGAAATCTTCTAGTTCTAAAAACTTGAAGAACGTGATGATCAGAAACAATCACTTCAATACAATCAGTTCGCTTCACTAAATACGGATAATGCTTCCTTTATTTGAAATGCAAAAAATGTTTTGATAATTTCTTACTTATCCAGCACAACCGTAACTCGGTGGTAACAAGTTTTTGAACATATAATAAGGGAACGTATAATATCGGTGACTGACATCTGCAGGCTGAATGCAGCACACACAGTGTCTCTTGAAGTCTGTGGCTCCCTTGTCTCCAGGGTCACTGAAAACCAAAATTATTACTCTCTATGAACATTCAAGAAGTTTCTGCAGATCTCCTGTAGCGACTGTAACTGTTATATTGTATTTATTCTTAAAACCATCTGTTGTTCAAAGTGCGAACCTGGGAAAAGCAAAACAAAACAAACTTTGTATCAGTTCTTAACTTCACTCTAGTGCTTAATTTGTAATGAAAGAGGTGCCAGGGCTCAAGCAATTTGGTGCTGGGGCTAAAGCAATTTTTTTACTTTCATAACTGACATGGCAAGCCCAGAAGTGCTGGGGCTATGAACTGCCAAGCCTAGAGGTGCTGAGGCTCGGCACTGGCAGCTGCTGGCACAAATTAAGCATTACTTCACTCAAATTGACAATTTAACTAACTGCCATTTTGAAAAGTTACAGATTGAAATGGAATGTTGTTTTGAGGTGATTTACTTAATAGTAGCAACTGTGTGCCAGCAATCAGTCAATCGGGAATGGAAGTATGAGCCATTGCTCCATGTGCAACTGATATACATAAAAAGAACAAAGTGCCAGCTGGTGACTTGAGGGAGCAATAAGGATTTTTTTTTTTCAACTCATCATGGCAGCCTGTCCAGGCTGCAATCAGCTCTTCAGATGACTGTGGCCCAGGGATAGGGAAATGAGATGGGAATGAAGGGAACACAGAAGGAAAGTGGAGCTCGAGGAGTTTAAGAATAAGAGGGGAACTATGTGGGCATATAGGAATGGAGGGAAAAGAACCAAGTGGGAAGCAAACAGGGAGAACTGGAAGTCCTGGCACAGTCAAGGAACTATGATGTGATTGGAATAACAGAGACTTGGTGGGATAACTCACATGACTGGAGTACTGTCATGGATGGATAGACTGGAGTACTGTCATGTATGGATATAAACTGTTCAGGAAGGACCGGCAGGGCAGAAAAGCTGGGGGAGTTGCATTGTATGTAAAAGAGCAGTATGACTGCTCAGAGCTCCTGTATGAAACTGCAAAAAAACCTGAGAGTCTCTGGATTAAGTTTAGAAGTGTGAGCAACAAGGGTGATGTCGTGCTGGGAATCTGCTATAGACCACCAGACCAGGGGAATGATGTGGACTAGGCTTTCTTCTGGCAACTAGCAGAAGTTACTAGATCACAGGCCCTGGTTCTCATGGGAGACTTTAATCACCTTGATATCTCCTGGGAGAGCAATACAGCGGTGCACAGACAATCCAGGAAGTTTTTGGAAAGTGTAGGGGACAATTTCCTGGTGCAAGTGCTGGAGGAACCAACTAGGGGCAGAGCTCTTCTAGATGTGCTGCTCACAAACCGAGAAGAATTAGCAGGGGAAGCAAAAGTGGATGGGAACCTGGGAGGCAGTGATCATGAGATGGTAGAGTTCAGGATCCTGACACAAGGAAGAAAGGAGAGCAGCAGAATACGGTCCCTGGTCTTCAGGAAAGCAGACTTTGACTCCCTCAGGGAACTGATGGACAGGATCCCTTGGGAGAATAATATGAGGGGGAAAGGAGTCCAGGAGAGCTGGCTGTATTTTAAAGAATCCTTATTGAGGTTGCAGGAACCAAACCATCCCGATGTGTAGAAAGAATAGTAAATATGGCAGGCGACCAGCCTGGTTTAACAGTGAAATCCTTGCTGATCTTAAATGCAAAAAAGAAGCTTACAAGAAGTGGAAGATTGGACAAATGACCAGGGAGGAGTATAAAAATATTGCTCAGGCATGCAGGAGTGAAATCAGGAAGGCCAAATAACACTTGGAGTTGCAGCTAGCAAGAGATGTTAAGAGTAACAAGAAGGGTGTCTTCAGGTATGTTAGCAACAAGAAGAAAGTCAAGGAAAGTGTGGGCTCCTGAATGAGGGAAGCAACCTAGTGATGGAGGATGTGGAAAAAGCTAATGTACTCAAGGCTTTTTTTGCCTTTGTCTTCACGAACAAGGTCAGTTCCCAGACTGCTGCTCTGGGCAGCACAGTATGGGGAGGAGGTGACCAGCCCTCTGTGGAGAAAGAAGTGATTCAGGACTATTTAGAAAAACTGGACGAGCACAAGTCCATGGGGCCGGATGCGCTGCGTCCGAGGGTGCAAAAGGAGTTGGCGGATGTGATTGCAGAGCCATTGGCCATTATCTTTGAAAACTCATGGTGATCGGGGGAGGTCCCGGATGACTGGAAAAAGGCTAATGTAGTGCTCATCTTTAAAAAAGGGAAGAAGGAGGATCCGGGGAACTACAGGCCAGTCAGCCTCACCTCAGTCCCTGGAAAAATCATGGAGCTGGGGTCCTCAAGGAATTAATTCTGAAGCACTTAGAGGAGAGGAAAGTGATCAGGAACAGTCAGCATGGATTCACCAACGGCAAGTCATGCCTGACTAACCTAATTGCCTTCTATGATGAGATAACTGGGTCTGTGGATGAGGGGAAAGCAGTGGATGTGTTATTCCTTGACTTTAGCAAAGCTTTTGATATGGTCTCCCATAGTATTCTTGCCAGCAAGTTAAAAAAGTATGGGCGGGATGAATGGTCTATAAGGTGGATAGAAAGCTGGCTAGATTGTCGGGCTCAACGGGTAAAGATCAATGGCTCCATGTCTAGTTGGCAGCCGGTTTCAAGCAGAGTGCCCCAGGGGTCAGTCCTGGGGCCGGTTTTGATCAATATCTTCATTAATGATCTGGAGGATGGCATGGACTGCACTCTCAGCAAGTTTGCAGATGACACTAAACTGGGAGGAGTGGTAGATACGCTGGAGGGTAGGGATAGGATACAGAGGGACCTAGACAAATTAGAGGATTGGGCCAAAAGAAACCTGATGAGGTTCAACAAGGACAAGTGCAGAGTCCTGCACTTAGGACGGAAGAATCCCATTCACTGTAACTGACTAGGGACCGAAAGGCTAGGAAGCAGTTCTGCAGAAAAAGACCTAGGGGTTGCAGTGGACGAGCAGCTGGATATGAGTCAACAGTGTGCCCTTGTTGCCAAGAAGGCTAATGGCATTTTGGGCTGTATAAGTAGGGGCATTGCCAGCAGATCGAGGGACTTGATCATTCTCCTCTATTCGACATTGGTGAGGCCTCATCTGGAATACTGTGTCCAGTTTTGGGCCCCACACTTCAAGAAGGTTGTGGAAAAATTGGAAAGAGTCCAGCGGAGGGCAACAAAAATGATTAGGGGGGCTGGGGCACATGATTTATGAGGAGAGGCTGAGGGAATTGGGATTGTTTAGTCTGCAGAAGAGAAGACTGAGGCGGGATTTGATAGCGGCTTTCAACTACCTGAAAGGGGGTTCCAAAGAGGATGGATCTAGACTGTTCTCATTGGTATTAGATGACAGAAGAAGAAGTAATGGTCTCAAGTTGTAGTGGGGGAGGTTTAGGTTGGATATTAGGAAAAACTTTGACTAGGAGGGTGGTGAAGCACTGGAATGGGTTACTTAGGGAGGTGGTGGAATCTCCTTCCTTAGAGGTTTTTAAGGTGAGGCTTGACAAAGCCCTGTCTGGGATGATTTAGTTGGTCCTGCTTTGAGCAGCGGGTTGGACTAGATGACCTCCTGAGGTCCCTTCCAACCCTGATATTCTATGATTCTATGAAATGGAGGTAAAAGACAAAAAAGGAAAGTGGCAGATTAAAACAGAGACAAATGGGTTGGGATTGTGAGGGAAGAAAAGACACTGCTTTAAAATTAGCAAAGTGTAATGTATTTATACTGTGACAAATAAGTGTACTTTATATCTGTTTCTTATTCACATTAAATTGCTATTAAGACTCATTAAGAGTAAGCCACCAGCAGCTTCTTTCGTTGTGTCTGCCTGTATTGGCACTAAGAAAACATAGTTTGAACGTGCCTGAAACGAATATACACTGAAGCTGTACTGATAGATGCTCTAGTGGGAGGTAGTCTTTGGAAAGGAATAATAATGAAAGCTTGGCTTCATTATGTTTGAATCTACAGTCTGGAACTCCTTGGAAATATAGAGAGGCTATCTCTGTTTTTGGCTGCCTCCAAGATGAATTTTGTCATGAATTCTGATCCTGACTAGCTATAGCTATGGTGCCTCTGGAAACCAGTGAGTGAATGTAAGAACATCAGAACGGCCATACTGGGTCAGACCAAAGGTCCATCTGTCCCAGTATCCTGTCTTTTGAGAGTGTCCAATGCCAGGTGCCCCAGAGGGAATGAACAGAACAGATAATCAAGTGATCCATTCCTTGTCGCCCATTCCCAGCTTTTGACAGAGGCTAGGGACACCATCCCTGCCCATCCTGGCTAATAGCCATTGATGGACCTATCTTCCGTAAACTTATCTAGTTCTTGAACCCTGTTATAGTCTTGGCCTTCACAACATCCCCTGGCAAGGAGTTCCACAGGTTGACTGTGTGTTGTGTGAAAAAATACTTCTTTTATTTGTTTTAAACCTGCTGCCTATTCATTTAATTTGGTGGCCCCTAGTTCTTGTGTTATGACAATGAGTAAATAACACTTCCTTATCTACTTTCTCCACACCAGTCATGATGGGTGGGGCCAAAAATTGGTTTGTTTCTGGTTACCACTATTCTTGGGATGTTCAGTCTCTACAGAAGCCTGTGCTAAGACTTCCCATTGTTTTTCAAGGGATCTCGGGGTAAAGAAAAAGAGAAAATCCCTTAGGAAGACTAAAAAGATGGGGGTGGAGGATTGAGTCAGTTTCCCCTCAGTCTGACTTGTATCTCTCTTCAATAGAATTCCCATAAATAGAAGAGGCTCCCATTGCTTTTTTCACCTCTATGAGCCCCCTCCTCCCCCAAAGCTAAAGAAGCTACAGAAGAGGCAAATAAGCTTAGCTTCAGATCCTCCAATAAATCTTTTCCGACTCCCACTATGTTCTCTGCCTCTCTTGATCCTCTCTGAAAACTCATCTCAGAGGGACAGTGGCACAGATTCATTCTGTACGTCAGGAAGAACAAGAAAGTGAGGCAGAACACCTGCAAATGGAAGAACACTTTGATACCAGCAATGATCTCTTCTTCACCAGATGGACTGATGAAGCCCAGCACTCTGAGGGCATATCTGCACAGCAGCTAGACACCTGTGGCTGGCCTGTGCCAGCTGATTTGCTTGCGGGGCTTGGGCTGCGGGGCTGATTCTCTGCTCCGGGACCCTCCCACCTTGCAGGGTTCTAGAGCCCACGCTCCAGTCTGTGCCTGAAAGTCTACACAGCGATTAAACAGTGCCACAGCCAGAGCCCTGCAAGCATTGGTCAGCTGTCATGGGCCAGCAGCAGATGTCTATTTGCTGTGTACACGTACCCTGAAAAACTTGAGTGCCACTGTTTGTTCCTTGGGAGTCCACATGCCAACCCCTAAAAGACAGTGGGGTGGATGAAATCTATACATCTACCCATCAGACATCACATGGACATGAGTGCAGGTTCCTGAGAAGTCATCTCATCGTTCAATTGGTGGAAGCACCTTTTCTAGGTGTGCAAAATATACCATTTTCTCCACATATACGTACCATGATATTGGTGACTGATGCCTCCCTGCTTGAGTGTGCAGCTTACTTAGACCACCTACAGACCCAGGGCTTTTGGACTCTGAGTTACTTTTTCGTAAACATTCTAGAACTTACATTCTAGAACTTACATTCTAGACATTCTCATAAACATTCTAGAGCTGTTGATTAGCGTGCTCAGAATTTCTTCCGATGCAATAAGGACATTTAGTCCAGGTGATATATATATATATAGATAGATAGATAGATATAGATCACCCTTCACTCTGCCAAGAAACTTTGTCTCTGGAATTGGTGTGTTCATCACCAAATCACACAGTAGTCTTCATCTTTCAGGCTTGCAGAAAGTCCTAGCATACTGGCTCAACAGGCAGTTCACAAGTGATCATGAACGGACTGTCCATGACTTGATCCTGCAGAGCGTATTCTACAGGTGGGGATACCTAACAGACCTATTTGCTTCAGATCTGAACAAGAAATGCCAAACATTTTGCTCAAGGAGGTCTGAGTTCAGGTTCCCTGTTTAGTTGCTTTCTTCCTCTCATGAACTTTAGGAATAATGTATTTCTGTCCACCAATCTCATTAATACCTGAGGATTCTAAAAAAAAAAAAAAAAAAAAAAAAAAAATTAATGGAGATATCCTATCTCCTAGAACTGGAAGGGACCTTGAAAGGTCATCGAGTCCAGCCCCCTGCCTTCACTAGCAGGACCAAGTACTGATTTTGCCCCAGATCCCTAAGTGCCCCCCTCAAGGATTGAACTCACAACCCTGGGTTTAGCAGGCCAATGCTCAAACCACTGAGCTATCCCTCCCCCCTTAGAATCTTCTAAGGAGATTCAGACAGAATTTAGCAGTAATGATCATGCTCAGTTAGCTTTAGCTTGGCTCAGGTAGTTTTGGTATTTGGACCTAATTAACCTGTTAGCTCAACCCTCAGTAATGTTACCTGTCTTACCTGATGGAATCTCCAAAAATGAAGGTCAGAGTCAATATCTGAGCCCAAGATTTGGTGGTGATGGGGGACTTCAACTATCCGGATATATGTTGGGAAAATAACACAGCGGGGCACAGACTATCCAACAAATTCTTGGACTGCATTGCAGACAACTTTTTATTTCAGAAGGTTGAAAAAGCTACTAGGGGGGAAGCTGTTCTAGACTTGATTTTAACAAATAGGGAGGAACTCGTTGAGAATTTGAAAGTAGAAGGCAGCCTGGGTGAAAGTGATCATGAAATCATAGAGTTTGCAATTCTAAGGAAGGGTAGAAGGGAGAACAGCAAAATAGAGACAGTGGATTTCAGGAAGGCAGATTTTGGTAAGCTCAGAGAGCTGATGGGCATCAAGACTGAGTGGAAAAACAACTGAGGAGAGTTGGCAGTTTTTCAAAGGGACACTATTAAGGGCCCAAAAGCAAGCTATTCCGCTGGTTAGGAAAGATAGAAAATGTGGCAAAAGACCACCTTGGCTTAACCACGAGATCTTGCATGATCTAAAAAATAAAAAGGAGTCATATAAAAAATGGAAACTAGGACAGATTACAAAGGATGAATATAGGCAAACAACGCAGGAATGCAGGGGCAAGATTAGAAAGGCAAAGGCACAAAATGAGCTCAAACTAGCTACAGGAATAAAGGGAAACAAGAAGACTTTTTATCAATACATTAGAAGCAAGAGGAAGACCAAAGACAGGGTAGGCCCACTGCTTAGTGAAGAGGGAGAAACAGTATCAGGAAATTGGAAATGGCAGAGATGCTTAATGACTTCTTTGTTTCGTTCTTCACCGAGAAGTGTGAAGGAATGCCTAACTTAGTGAATGCTAATGGGAAGGGGGTAGGTTTAGCAGATAAAATAAAAAAAGAACAAGTTAAAAATCACTTAGAAAAGTTAGATGCCTGCAAGTCACCAGGGCCTGATGAAATGCATCCTAGAATACTCAAGGAGCTAATAGAGGAGGTATCTGAGCCTCTAGCTATTATCTTTGGAAGATCATGGGAGACGGGAGAGATTCCAGAAGACTGGAAAAGGGCAAATATAGTGCCCATCTATAAAAAGGGAAATAAAAACAACCCAGGAAACTACAGACCAGTTAGTTTAACTTCTGTGCCAGGGAAGATAATGGAGCAAGTAATTAAGGAAATCATCTGCAAACACTTGAAAGGTGGTAAGGTGATAGGGAACAGCCAGCATGGATTTGTGAAGAACAAATCATGTCAAACCAATCTGATAGCTTTCTTTGATAGGATAAGGAGCCTTGTAGATAAGGGTGAAGCTGTGGATGTGGTATACCTAGACTTTAGTAAGGCATTTGATACGGTCTCACATTATATTCTTATCGATAAACTAGGCAAATACAATTTAGATGGGGCTACTATAAGGTGGGTGCATAACTGGCTGGATAACCATACTCAGAGAGTTGTTATTAATGGTTCCCAATCCTGCTGGAAAGGCATAACGAGTGGGGTACCACAGGGGTCTGTTTTGGGACCGGCTCTGTTCAATATCTTCATCAACGACTTAGATATTGGCGTAGAAAGTACGCTTATTAAGTTTGCGGATGATACCAAACTGGGAAGGATTGCAACTGCTTTGGAGGACAGGGTCATAATTCAAAATGATCTGGACAAATTGGAGAAATGGTCTGAGTTAAACAGGATAAAGTTTAACAACAACAAATGCAAAGTGCTCCACTTAGGAAGAAAAAATCAGTTTCACACATACATAATGGGAAGAGACTGTCTAGGAAGGAGTACGGCAGAAAGGGATCTAGGGGTTATAGTGGACCACAAGCTAAATATGAGTCAACAGTGTGATGCTGTTGCAAAAAAAGCAAACGTGATTCTGGGATGAATTAACAGGTGTGTTGTGAGCAAGACACAAGAAGTCATTCTTCCACTCTACTCTGCTCTGGTTAGGCCTCAGCTGGAGTATTGTGTCCAGTTCTGGGCACTGCATTTTAAAAAAGATGTGGAGAAATTAGAAAGGGTCCAGAGAAGAGCAACAAGAATGATTAAAGGTCTTGAGAACATGACCTATGAAGGAAGGCTGAAAGAATTGGGTTTGTTTAGTTTGGAAAAGAGAAGACTGAGAGGGGACATGATAGCAGTTTTCAGGTATTTAAAAGGGTGTCATAAGGAGGAGGGAGAGAACTTGTTCACCTTAACCTCTAAGGATAGAACAAGAAGCAATGGGTTTAAACTGCAGCAAGGGAGGTCTAGGTTGGACATTAGGAAAAAGTTCCTAACTGTCAGGGTGGTTAAACACTGGAATAAATTGCCTAGGGAGGTTGTGGAATCTCCATCTCTGGAGGTATTTAAGAGTAGGTTAGATAAATGTCTATCAGGGATGGTCTAGACAGTATTTGGTCCTGCCATGCGGGCAGGGGACTGGACTCAATGACCTCTCGAGGTCCCTTCCAGTCCTAGAATCTGTGAATCTGGATCTAGCCTCATTGTTTCTGACAGTGTAGATGCTGGCTGGCTTACTACCATGGAAAGAAGCTGTTCATCTGAAGTCTAGAATATATTGATGCTTACCAGAAAGGACTCTACTAGACTGATCTCTGCAGACAAATAGAAGAGATTATCTATTTGGGCAGCATGATGCCACCTGTCTCCCTTAGAAGTCCTGATTCGTGCTATTCTGGACTATAGCCTACAGGGCTATCCATCAGCTCCATAAGAGCTCATTTAGCAGCAATATCAGCTCCTCCTCCTCCTGTCCAGGGTCACACCATATTTTCCTCACCATATTTTCCCAGTTGATATATTCCTCAAGGTCCTTTTCCTGCAGTCCAGGAGTTCCCTCCTCCCTGAGACATAAATATAGCCTTAGTATGGTTAATGGGACCTCCTTCTGAGCCCCTAGCAATTTGTTCTCTATACTATCTATTTATGAAAATTGGCTTTTTAGTAGTTATAACATCAACACAGAGAGTGGTGGAAATTCAGGTCTTCATGGCTGGTCCACCTTTTTTGGTGTTTCATAAAAAAAGTGACCATTAGGTAACACCTTAAATTTTGTACCAAAGATTGTTTCAGATTTTCATCTGAATCAGGTGATTCAGCTGCTGGTTTTCTTTCTAAAGCCTCATTCCAACCAACTAAGGGAAATTGCACGACCTTGATATGGTTAGGTCTCTTTCATATTACCTTGACAGAACAATTCAGTAGATTCCTCGGGCTGGTTGTATCATTGCAGACAGGTTGAAAGATCTTCACCCAAAGGGCTGTCACCCAAAGACTGTCTAAATGGCTATCTAATTATATTAGATCAGACTCTGAGTTAATTGGAGTAGATCCACCCTTGCAGGTTAAAGCCCACTCTACCATGCTTCTGGCATGTTCTGTGGCTTCGCTGAGACACATACTAATTTCAGAAATTTACAGGGCAGCTACATGGGGATCAGCCCACACTTTCATACAGCCTTAATTGAGGCTTCAGGATCGGACATCTGCTTTGGCAGAGCTGCCCTGAAATCATTATTTAAATAGGACTTCTAATACCCACCTCCTGTCCATGAGGACACTGCTTGCTCATTACCAGAAGTGGAGTCTGTGTGGACAATCACTCAGAGAAGGAAGAATGGTTACTTACTCTACAGTAACTCTGGTTCTCAAGATGTTTTGTCCACAAGTATTCAATGATCTGCCCTCCTTTCCCATTCTACAGAGTCCCATACTATCTAGATTGTGTTAGTGAAGGAAGTGAGGGACGGTTGGGTTTGTGCTGCCCTTTATACCTCTTGGTGGTGATAGGGGAGGGGCAGGGTGTGACGTAAGGGCATCCAGGGCACAGGCATGGCCCCAGAGACATTGCTGGCCAAAGGAATCCAATCTTATGTGCATGAGATGATGTATCCCAGAAGTGGAATAGATGTGGACAACATGTATCAAAGAACTGCAGTTATTGGACAGTAAAAAAAACTTCTTCTTTTCCTTACTTGTGCAACAAAAAGTATAGCTGTTGTACTTTGGGATCTAATTAATACATTCTTATAAAAGAAGCTGAAAGTGAATACTACTTTCCTTTTCCTTTCTCACCCTCTAGCCTTTAAATTTTTTAAATCATAGCCAAGTTTTCATGAGAGCAGATTGGAATGGTAAGAATAGAATTAGCTCTTGAAAGGAAAATGCTTGCATATGTAATGTTTAAATAGCAGAGAGAATTTTACTTGAGTGTTCTTAAATCTGTATGTAAAATAGGATATTTAAGACAAATTTCTCTTCAAATCGCTAATATGCATAAAGATGTGGTGGTTGCTATTCAGTAAAGTTTATCACTTGTAAACACATGCTGTGTTGGTCATAAATCCTGTCCATAGCCATCACCCTTAGCAGGAGTTCATGCTTGAAGAATTTTTGTTTTTAAATCCGCATAAAATGTTACTGTGTATTATTTTCCATTATAAACCTCATTTTAAAATGATGTTAAGTTCACAGTACAATCTGTCTCTCATTTGTTAGTCTATTAGTTAGTCTTATCTTAGAACTGCAATGTGAAAATATTGGGGGCACAGTTCAGAAATCCAAGCCCTTATGAGCCAAAGTCCATTATGTTTGCAGTTGCACTTGGATGCCAAAAAGCTTGTTCCTAGGTTTAATTCTGAAGCTGTTAGTTTTTGTAGACACAAACTATCAGTTTAAAAATTGTATCTTTAGAAATGGCTTTGTTGCTAGTACCACCTTAGAAAAAATAATCCTGTTTTCAAATCAAATTTAGTTTTTCTCCATTTATGTAACTTGTCTCTTGCCCTGATATTTGAGAATGGAGGCAGTTTGTGTATCTATCCGGGCAATTACCAGTCAATGATGATAACATCTTACTGATGCTGTTCTGAAAAGCTGTATTTGCCTCTCCCATGCATTGTATATGGGCCATATCTGACAGTTAAAATTATTTCTTTTATTATAGCACCAAGAGTGCTCTAGCAGCTCAATCCCAAAGACCCTTAGCTGCTTCTGCTAGGGTCACCATAGCTGCCAGTTCCCCCGCTTTACAGTGCAGAATGTTGGAAGATAGCAGCAGAGATCAGGGACTAATTATGTGATCTGGTGCAGCAACCTAATCTTGAGCAAATGGCCAATTAGTGTAGTATGTGTTAGTGCCCTCCCACTTAGGATGGGGAAAAGGGACAGGTTTGTGAAGTGGGCAAAACTACAGATAAGAGAGCCAGGTGGAGTTTATGGGGGAGAGAATGGAAACCCCAAAATGGGGATGAAGAAAGGGCATACAGGGATCTGGAGATGGAAGAAGTGAGAGGGACACATTAAGGGGAAGAGAACTTGGAGTCAGATGATCAGGTGGGCATTTGGGGAAGCATAAAATTAACACTGAGGGAGAATGTGCATGAAGTTAGTTCTCAGAGGCTCTATAAGAAGAGGTAGTATTTTGGAGTCCATCTAAAAATGTTACACTTATGTATTTTGATTTATTTAGAATGCATGCACCCAATATTCTTAAGCTGTACAAGCCATATAGTACATATGATTAATGTACAAAAACTAACACACTCCCAGATTCCCTCAAAACTGACGTTTTTCCTACTTCAGAAAAAATGGGAAGACTTAAAACTGTGTGACTTGATGGAAGTGAGTTTGTTGAAGACCTTTAAATGAAAATGACCTAATAGTTGAGAATTGTCTTTGAATAGAAAGTAAGGAAGAAACCCCTTCAATGATGGTCAAAATTAAACTTAAAATTAAGATATTAAAATAAGGAAACAGGAGGGAAAAGGAGAAAAGCTTACTATTGTGTAGAGTTTTGATAGGACAACTAATAGACAGATTACACATCTAAATGTAAGAAAAACAGAAGTTTTAGACCTAAGCATGAGATAATGTAAGATTTTAACTGACGCTATCAACTGTCAGACTGACAAGGAAGATGAAAAGTAGAAAAAAATCAAGCTCAATATGTGTTCAATATCCTAGAGTTGAGGAAAATGAGTGGTAGTAAGTGTCACACAGCTTTAGAGACTTCCATAGGCCAATTTATAATTGTGCATTTGTATATATATTAATATGATCTTTCAGTTGTAAAACAAGCTTTATAAAGATTTCTGTTGTAAAAGAATGAATCTGTTAGTTAAAAAAAAAAAAGAAAATGTCCGTCTAGCAGCGTGCTTATTTACCAGATACAAAAATTAATTGAGCTGGATTTAAGATTAAATCTATATAGCAGTGTAATTCAAAGGTTTTAAAAAAACCCACAGGGGCATGGTAATTATCCTTAAAGCAAGCATTATAAACCCAGAAATTTCAGAGGTAAAAATATTCTTAAAAGAAATTGAAACATGTTCAAGTAATAAATACGCAGGTAAGGCATCTAAACAACCTTAACTCTTCAAACTTTCCTTATAAATACAACTTACTGAAATATTATGCATAAGGTATATTTGAAGAAATTAATATGTAATTAAGTTAAGGTGTTAATGATTGTTCTAATTGCTGTTCAGGTAATTTATGAGAATTTTAAAATAGGTTAAATTGTGGGTGTAAATAGACAGTTTCAAGTCACTTGCATAATTATTCCTACACGCTATTGTAATACTCTTTGTACAAAGTATGCCTTGTGAGGTACCATTTGAAAACTCACAATTTGCTGGTCATTGTCCTTGTAAAATTTATGTGGCAACATTATATGTGAAGTTATAGAATACCCTTGTGTAGTGTTATTGACACATTCCAAATTCCATAGGCCTGCCTAAACAGAAGTTGGTAAACAGGTCTGTCCTAAACAAAGGAATGTGTGCTCTGCTTAATTTGCATTTAAGCAGTAAACAGAGACATCAAGCAGGAAGGGAAACAAAGAAAGCTCAAAAAGGTGAGGAAAAAGTCAGCAGGGAACATCCTACCACATAGACTCTTTGTCTCCTAGTGTCCAGCTGGAAATGTCTTTCAAGAGAGGGACTGAAACTATAAAAAGGAGAGACAAACATCCCAAGGGACCCCCTTTCTCTCTCCCTTTTTATTGCATTGACTCAGAAGTGCAAGTAGGGCAGTATCGTCTGGTACGCTGTACCAGCAAGATATTTATAGCTGGTATGGCATAACGGAAAGACATAGGAGGAGCAGAATGTGGGGCTGCCAGCAGCTTCTCTGGTGCAGCTGTACCGCCCCCAGCCCTTCCTCACAGGGTCTCCTCCATCTGTACAGCAGCCCTGCTGGAGGAAAGGGCTGGGGGCGGTATAGCCGCACTGGAGGAGCTGCGGTTATGGGGATGCCCGGTGGCCCCATGTTCTGCTCCTTTCCCCACTGTGGTTCCTGGGAGAAGCCCTGTGGTGAGAAACTTTGCTTGAATCTGATATCGTTTGTTAGGTATTCCTAAATGTCTTATCTTTGTTTCTTGTGTAACATTTCTGACTTTTATGCCTCATTACTTATACTCATTAAACTCTCTGTCTGTAGTTGTTAAACTTGTTTTACTGTTTTATCTAATCCAGTGTGTTTAAATTGAAGTGCCTGGGTAACTCCATTTGGGGTGACAAGTTGTGTGCAAAAAGAAACCACAGACTTGTATTGTCCAGGAGAGGGATAGGCCTGTGGTTCTCAAACTTTTGTACTGGTGACCCCTTTCACAGACTGAGCCTCTGAGTGTGCCCCCCTTATAAATTAAAAACACTTTTTAAATATATTTAATATCATTATAAATGCTGGAGGCAAAGCAGGGTTTGGGGTGGAGGTTGACAACTCACGACCCCCCATGTAATAACCTCACAACCCCCTGAGGGGTCCCGACCCCCAGTTTGAGAACCCCTGGGCTAGGCAGTACTGGACATACATTTCTGCAGGAAAATCTAAGAGGGGGTGTGTGGGTCATCTTACAGTATAATCAAGGCTAGTGAGAGTCAGAATGTAACCCAAGTGTGGCTGGCAGGCTGCAGTTGCACACAGACACTCAGGGTCTGACTTGCATGCTGGAAGGCTATTTGTGAGCAGCCCAGGTGGGAGATACTTCAGCAAGGCATTGTAAGGCACCCAAGGTTGCAGGACAGTGGTGACACAGCTGCTTATTAGTCTGTGTGTCACAATTCTGTTACAAACATTTTTGCAACTTTTAATGTAATCAGATAAACACAGTTGATTATCTTTCAAAATATTCATGAGCTTTCTGAAGTTATCCTGGATGTACAGATTGTTCAGGTGTAATCTTATTCTGTACTGAAGATACTTAGTTTGGGAGGAAAGTGAATTATTTTCTTATAACTCATAAGAGCAAATGTAATTACCTTTCTGATCTGTATCAAATTACAATTTTAATTGGGTCAGCAGTCAGTGCTGAAAAACAAGATTTTAAATATAAAATGAGAAGAAAAAATCTCCTTTAAATTATGGCCTGTTTGTAAGAACTACAGGGAAACAGAGTATTCATAGAATGTAGGGGAGATTTAAGTACATCCAAAATACAGCACACATACTGTCATCCTGTTTTCCTACTTGCTGAGCTGTTTAATACTACTGCAAAATGAAGAGATTCAGATGTTACATTTTGTTTGAAAACTGAGATGTTATTGACACTGAATAACACGTGCAAACCCTGCTTTGCTTTTGTTGCACATAAAGCACAACAATATTTTAGAAACAGAGATAGTAGATCAAGTGCAGCTACTGAAATATGTTTACTCCTGAGGGAATTCTGCACCAACATATTTAAAATTCTGCACCAAAACATTAAAAATTATGCCACAATATTTTAAAATTTTGCAAATTTTATTTGTTAATAAATAAATGTGGCTCAAGCATGGCAGGCCACTGACTGCACTGAGGTGGGAAATCACCGTGAAGCTCCCACTTCCCCCAGTATAGGGACTCGGCAGTGAGACTGCATCTGACCCTGACACAGTGCAAGGGCTGGGCCTGCCCCAGAAACACCCCAGGGCCCTGCCTCTCTGTGCCAGGTGCACTAGCTGTGGGTGGGCAGGCTCAGCCCAGCAGGATCCAAGTGTGGAGGGGCTTAGTGTGGGGGGATCCAGATGTGGGGTGGGAGATTTCTATGTGGGGCAGTCTGGGTGCGGGCAACTCAGTGGGGGTTCCAGGTGCAGGAGCAATGAGACACTGCAGGGGATCCAGGTGAAGGTGGCTGGGGGGACTGGGTGTGGGGAGATGGGGCTTTGCGAGGGGGCCTGGGTGCTGGGGGAGTGGGGCTTGATGGGGTGGGGGTCCAGGTGAAGCTGGTTGGGGATCAGAGGGGTGCGGGTCTGGGTGTGGGGGGGGCTCGGAGGGGTCACTATGTGATGGGGGGAAGGGCTTGTCAAGTGAGGGTTCAATGGGCCTGCTTAATGGGGGTGCCCCAGCTGCTGTCGAGGGGATGCCACGTGCCGGGTTCTTGCTTCCCCCCATGATTCTTCTATTCCCTTTTCTTCTCCATCTCACTCCCACATTCCCCTCCCCCTGCCCTATTCCACCCCACCTTCCTTCTCCACTGTCTCTTCCCCCCTCACCCCTTTTCCTCATTTCCCCCACCATGGGCACGCACTGTTGCACAGACAACAGGAAGGCTCCCAGCACACAGACGGGGAGCATGACTGGCACTAGGACCCAGGAGGGGGCATTCAGCTGCAGAGTCAGCAGAGCCTAAAAGCAGCCTCCAACTGGGCAGCCCTGTGCTTGCAGAAATGGGGGGAGGAGGGTGCAGTGGCACATAACCCCCCGTGTCCCCTGTGCCTCACCTCTGCTGGGAGGGAGGTAGTCCCCCCCCACAAAAAAACTTCACCCATCCTCGTTCCCCCTCCGCCGTGTGGCCTCCCTTTGCTTCCCTGTGTTTCTGCAGGGAAACACAGGAATTCTGCAGGGGGTGGGGGCATTTTCTATGGACATGCAGTCACGCAGAATCCTCCCAGGAGTATATGTTGAATTATTCTTCTTAAAGCATACATGGTACACTGGCATAATGAAGGAATTAATAAAACAGCCATCTTCTATTGTGCTATTATATTTATTATCCCAAAGGAAAGATGACATGAATGTTAAAAATCACTAGAAAACTACTATTTTGAGGGTTGGTAAATTTTAAAGAAAGATGATTTACCTTGCTAATTGGTTGGATTATTTATGTTAGTGATGGCTACATTTTGAAGGTTGAATGAAGACAAGATGAAAACATCTAGTTTTTAATGGCTGATGTCCTCTTTTGTGGCAACATCCACACTGCTGAAAGATGTAGCTATGTTGACCTAACTCTGTGTAAGAATTCTTTCCCGTTGCTGTAGGAGTGTCTTCACTGTAATCAGGGGAACTGGGCCAAGGGTGGCCATGCTTCTCCCCCACCTTTAAAAGTGGGAGGGCCATACGCACCCATTTTTTAACATGGGTGTAGTAGCTTCAGGCAGCCGCAGAGCTTTGCAGTGGAGGAGTCGATAAGGTGATTAGCTCCCCCGCCACGAGGCGCAGCCCCTGTTAGAGACTCCAGCCTCTTCCCAGTAGGGGGCTGAGGAGGGCCTTAGCCCCCATTCGCCACGAGACCCAGCCCTTGCTCCTCCTTTTCCCTGAGGCCCCAACCCTGGCCAAACGGGAAGCCAGAGCCGGGCCATGGTAAGAGCCACTCAGGGAACCCAGGCAGCTGTGGGGAGCCCGGACCCTCCTCCTGCCCTCGATGGCGTGAGCCCGGAACATGGGCCAGGGTCTGCTTTCAGGCACCCCAGCTCTCCAGATGATGTGGTATCCTCAGTGCGAGAGGATACCTCTCCGGGGGAGGGAACTTCAGCTATTAGAAAGAGAAAGGTATTAGTAATGGGTGATTCGATCATTAGAAACAAAGCTGGGAGAACCGCATGGTGACTTGCCTGCCTGGTGCAAAGGTTGCGGATTTATCGAGACATCTAGGTAGACTTATGTGTAGGGCTGGGGAGGAGGCGGTGGTCATGGTACATTTAGGTACCAGTGACATAGGGAAGAATAGGAGAGAGGTCCTGGAGGCCAAATTTAGGCTACTAGGTAAGAGATTGAAGTCCAGGACCTCCATGGTAGCGTTCTCTGAGATGCTCCCAGTTCCACGTGCAGGGCCAGTTAGACAGGCAGAACTGCAGAGTCTCAATGCATGGATGAGATGATGGTGCAGGGAGGAGAGGTTTAGATTTATTAGGAATTGGGGAAACTTTTTGGAAAGAGGGAGCCTATATAGGAAGGATGGGCTCCACCTAAACCAAAATGGAACCAGATTGCTGGCACTTAACATTAAAAAGGTCATAGAGCAATTTTTTA
Organism: Chrysemys picta bellii; assembly: GCF_011386835.1. Classification (NCBI taxonomy): domain Eukaryota; kingdom Metazoa; phylum Chordata; order Testudines; family Emydidae; genus Chrysemys; species Chrysemys picta. The sequence goes on along the minus strand of NC_088793.1, from coordinate 70,133,688 downwards.
ACATAAGGGCTGGGAGAAAGCAGACAAGTGCAGAGGATCATATGGTTTGGACATCACTTCGGGGAGGATCTATTAATAGAGAATCTCTATGTCCTAGTGAGTACGAGAGGATGGAAAATGATAAAATACAGGCAGGGTCTGATCAGAAACAATCAAATAAAAGAGTCCCATTCAATTACATCATGTAATGGCAGACCGCTAAAAGGAGACAAGTTTTTAAAGTGCTTATATACCAATGTTAGAAGTCTAAATAATAAAATGGGTGAACTAGAGTGCCTCGTATTAAATTAGGATATTAATATAATAGGCATCACAGAAACTTGGTGGAATGAGGATAATCATTGGGATACAGTAATACCAGGGTACAAAATATTTTAGAAGGACAGAACAGGTCGTGCTGGTGGGGGAGTGGCATTATATGTGAAAGAAAGCGTAGAATCAAATGAAGTAAAAATCGTAAATGAATCAAACTGTACCATAGAATCTCTATGGATAGAAATTCCATGCTCTGATAATAAGAATATAGCGGTAGGGATGTATTACCGTCCACCTGACCAGGATGGTGATAGTGACTGTGAAATGCTCAGGGAGATTAGAGAGGCTATTAAAATAAAAAACTCAATAATAATAATAATAATAATTAATAATGGGGGATTTCAATTATCTCCATATTGACTGTGTACATGTCACCTCAGGACGGGATGCATAGATAAAGTTTCTTGACACCTTAAATGACTGCTTCTTGGAGCAGCTGGTCCTGGAACCCACCAGAGGTGAGGCAATTCTTGATCTAGTCCTAAGTGGAGCACAGGATCTGGTCCAAGTGGTGAATATAGCTGGACCACTTGGCAATAGTGACCATAATATAATTAAATTTAATATCCTTGTGGCAGGAAAAGCACCACAGCGGCCCAACACTGTAGCATTTAATTTCAGAAAGGGGAACTACACAAAAATGAGGAGGTTAGTTAAACAGAAATTAAAGGGTACAGTGCCAAAAGTGAAATCTCTGCAAGCTGCGTGGAAACTTTTGAGACACCATAATAGAGGCTCAACTTAAATGTATACCCCAAATTAAAAAACATAGTAAGAGAACCAAAAAAAAAAAAGGCACCATGGCTAAACAACAAAGTAAAAGAAGCAGTGAGAGGCAAAAAGGCATCCTTTAAAAAGTGGAAGTTAAATCCTAGTGAGGAAAATAGAAAGGAACATAAACACTGGCAAATGAAGAGTAAAAATACCATTAGGAAGACCAAAAAAGAATTTGAGGAACAGTTAGCCAAAGACTCAAAAAGTAATAGCAATTTTTGTTTTTAAGTACATCAGAAGCAGGAAGCCTGCTAAACAACCAGTGGGGCCACGGATGATCGAGGTGCTAAAGGAGCACTCAAGGACAATAAGGCCATTGTGGAGAAGCTAAATGAATTCTTTGCATCAGTCTTCATGGCTGAGGACATGAGGGAGATTCCCAAACCTGAGCCATTCCTTTTAGGTGACAGATCTGAGGAACTGTCCCAGATTGAGGTATCATTAGAGGAGGTTTTGGAACAAATTGATAAATTAAACAGCAATAAGTCACCAAGACCAGATGGTATTCACCCAAGAGTTCTGAAGGAACTCAAATGTGAAATTGCAGAACTACTAACTGTAGTCTATAACCTTCTGTACCAGATGACTGGAGGATAGCTAATGTGATGCCAGTTTTTAAAAAGGGCTCCAGAGGTGATCCTGGCAATTACAGGCCTGTAAACCTGACTTCAGTACCGGGCAAACTGGTTGAAACTATAATAAAGAACAATATTGTCAGACACATAGATGAACATAATTTGTTGAGGAAGAGTCAACATGGTTTTAGTAAAGGGAAATCATGTCTCCGCCAACTATTAGAATTCTTTGAGGGGGTCAACAAGCATGTGGGCCAAGGGGATCCAGTGGATATAGTGTACTTAGATTTTCGGAAAGCTTTTGAAAAGGTCTCTCACCAAAGGCTCTTATGCAAAGCAAGCTGCCGTGGGATAAGAGGGAAGGTCTTCTCATGGATTGGTAACTGGTTAAAAGATAGGAAAAAAAGGGTAGATATAAATGGTCAGTTTTCAGAATGGGGAGAGGTAAATAGTGGTGTCTCCCAGTGGTCTGTTCTGGGAGCAGTCCTATTCAACATATTCATAAATGATCCAGAAAAGGGGGTAAACAGTGAGGTGGCAAAATTTGCAGCTTCCGACTCAAGTTGAGCAGAGTAGCCCAGCCCACTCCGAGCTGGTCTCCCCGGACGCCAGTGGCCACATACATGTGCCCTCCAGGCCGGAGGCCCTGCAGGCAGCTCGAGACGTAATGTCTCTCCTGGTACCGGCTGCACCAACCCCAGCGGCTCCCTGGTCCAGAGGCAAGCTGGCGCTTGGACAGCCACAGTCACTACCCAGGCGGTACTGGTCACGGTCGAGGGAAGAAGGTTCCCAACACTGTTCTCCGCAGAGTGACCACCTCACTCACAGCCCACGCCAGTCCCCATTGACCCCCACCAGATTGTCTAGCTGGGTGCCGAGCAGCAGGGATTCCAGTCACCGCTCCACATTGAGGGAGCGCAGGCCTCAAGATCAGAGCGTGCAACGCAGGGACTGGGACAGATGGCATCGGAGGTCGCTGACTCCAAGAAGCCCCACCGTAGCCCCTCGCGGTACTGACATTGACGCCGCTCATGCTCTCCGTCCTGGTCAAGGTCCCTGGCATGGAACCGCTCCCACAGCCCCAGGCATAGATCGCCGGCAACTGGCCGTCACAGATCCGCCCGACGGAGCCGTTCGCGGAGCAGCCGTTACAGATGGTACTCCCACTCCTCTACACTGGACTGAAGGTCTCGAGCCTGGTACCGTTCACGACACTGTTACTCGTCCCCATCTCGGGATAGCAGCTGTTCGTATGCAAGCCCCGTCTCCCCTCAGAGCCGACAGTCGTCGGACCGGGCGAGTCTGGCGGGGCAGCCCGCTCGGACGGTGCCACAGCAAGTGCAGTGGAACCAGGCTCCCTGGCCAGCACCCTGGTACCAAGGGACCCTGTGGGCCTCAACATAGCCCCCGGTGGTGGCTCGCTCGGTAGCCGGGGCCTCGGAAAGACCATCGGCCTCCCCCTCTTGGCCTCCCCGTTTCAGCCCCCCAGGAGTGCTCTTCCCCAGCCCCGCGCTCAGATGGGGACCAAGCGTTGGGTTCTGTGGCACTGGTGGGGACGCAGAGCACTGCGCCCACATCCTCATTCTCCCCTGATGAGGCAATCACAGCCCCTTCTCCTCCTGTTCCCCAGGAGGACACAAAAGCCCACCAAGAGGTCTTGAAAAGGGTGGCTTCGAGCCTCAGTCTACAGGCTGAAGAGGTGGAGGAGCCTTTGAACTCCCTCTTTGATGTCCTCTCGGCCACTGTGCTGGCCAGGGTGGCCCTTCCTCTCCGCAAAGGGGTGGCCAAGATCTTTTGATGGGACACCCGGGGACAACTTATCAGTCTGCAACAGAGATCCGCCCGACCTACCCTTCTCCAACTCCTAGGTCACGTGTCAGCGTGTACGTACGTGGTATGTCACACCAGACTCAGGATGCGGCCCATTCAGCTCTGGCTAACCTCGATGTTCTCCCAGTCCAGAGACAGTCTGAACAAGGTCCTCACCGTGCCCGAGGCCATTTACATTCGGACACATTACCCACCAAGTTAATGAATATTTCAGATCTTGCCCAAATACACACTTATAGCCATTTCTTATTAACTAAACTAAAATTTATTAAAAAAGAAAAGTGAGAGAATATTGGTTAAAAGATCATTATACATACAGATATGAATAGAGTTCTGAGATCAGTTTCATAGCAGAGTCTTTTTAGAATTAGTCTATAGGTACGGTCCCAATGTTCAAATACTCAATATCAGGGCAGTCCAGCTGGGACTGGAGATCTCAGTCTTAGGACTCGAACGTCCTCAGAATGGAACTTAAGCAGATCTGAGATGATAAGATCAGGTCCCAAGAGTTTGTATAGAGATTTTTTGCATCCTCTTGGCAGTTGTCCTTGGTGAACAATAGGCTTTTGAAGTAACGTTCCATTTCCTAAACATTGTTGGTAATTAGCTACATGGATTAACATTAGGGTTACCATATTTTAATTTTTAAAAAGGAGGACACTCCATGGGGCCCCAGCCCCACCCCAACTCCGCCCCTTCCCTGCCCCCAGCCCTGCCCCAACTCTGCCCCCTCCCCTGAACGCTCCTCCCCCTCCCCTGCTTCCCACGAATCAAATGTTCGCGGGAAGCCTGAAATAGGGAGGCAGCAGGTAGGCTGGGGCGGGGTGCTGCTCAGTCCAGCCCCCCTGGCCAAGCAGCTCCCTTCGGTGGCCGGCCGGCCGGCCCAGGCCAAGAGGCTCTGGCCCCGGCGTCGCCCGCCCGGCTCGGGCCCTGGGGCCCCGGCCCCTGGCCAAGTGCCCGCACCCCCAGCCCCGGCTCCGGCTGAGCACCGCCCCGGCCCCGGCCAAGTGCCCGCGCCCCCAGCCCCGGCCGAGCACCACGCTGGCCCCCGGCCCTGCACCGCCGGGCCCTCTCTCCCTATTTTCCCGGACATGTCCGGCTTTTGGGGATTTCCCCCCGGACGGGGATTTGAGGCCCAAAAAGCCAGACATGTCCGGGAAAATCCGGACGTATGGTAACCCTATTAACATAAGAGAAGTGCCTAGCGCCCACCATTTGTGGGTGATTTACTGTATACTTCAAAGAGAAATCAAGACAGTGATATCACTATATTTACAGTTCATTTAAATGTGAATATCTTATTTTGATCTCTGAATTAACAGAATACAGCAATAGACAGGAACTGTTTGATTACATTCTACCAATATATATGTAAACACACAAAAAAAACATTATCAATACATCTCTAAAGGTTGAAGCTGGGTCAATTAGTCTGCAATTTGCTTAACCCTTTCTGGCCCTGTGTCACACATGTTTATGTACATATTGGAAGTGGTGGGCAGCATGGTAACTACACTTGCAGTGCACTTTAACATTTTCTCTGGAACTTGATTATAGTCCACATTTTCACTGCCTTTATAACATTTTTAGCTTTTAAAAAAAATGGAAGAGGTCTGTTTAAATTTAAGAATTCTTTAACAGTCTCCCTTGTCCTATGAGATATTACTTGTCATTTTGGTATCTAGCTAAATAGATTAGTAATGTTTTCTTTTAGTATGTTTAGCAGCATTCACTTTCTATGTAGGATCATAGGAATTGCCATACTGCATCAGACCTGTGACCCATCTAGTCCAATATTCTGCCTTTATAGTGGCCAGCACCAGATTCTTCAGTGGAAGGTGCAAGAAAGACTGTAGTAGGCAGATCCTTCTAGTCAGGGGTGGCCAACCTGAGCCTGAGAAGGAGCCAGAATTTACCAATGTACATTTCCAAAGACCCACAGTAATACATCAGCAGACCCCCATCAGCACTCCCCCCTCCCACCCCAACCATCCCCGCCCATCAGCGCCTCCCCCTCCATCGCTGTTTCATGGCATGCAGGAGGCTCGGGGTGGGGAGGGGAGCGAGGGCACAGCAGGCTCAGGGGAGGGGGCAGGAAGGGATGGAGCGGGGGCAGGGCCTGTGGCAGAGCCAGGGGTTGAGCAGTGAGGACCCACCCCGGCACATTGGAAAGTTGGCGCCTGAAGCTCCAGCCCTGGAGTCGGTGCCTATACAAGGAGCCGCATATTAACTTCTGAAGAGCCACATGTGGCTCTGGAGCCGCAGGTTGGCCACCCCTGTACTAGTACATCCAAATTCCTAATATTTTGAGAGATTGGCTTAAGCATCAAAGCATGAGGTTTTATATTCCTTCCGAATTTTTTCTCAGCATTATTTATTATAACTCTGCATACATTCTAAAAAAGAAAAACATTAATTATGCATGCAAAAGTGGGCTAGGTACTTCAGAATAAGATAGGTCCTTGCTCTTAAGAGCTTGCAGTCATAGATGGAGGATGCTGAAAGGGATATGGTATAAAAGCAAAATGAATAAGATGAATTTTGGCTTGTCTTATTAGTTTAATTACCGTATATACTCGTTCATAAGCCAAATATTTTTGGGAAAAAAGTGAAGCATCAAGGAGCCGGGGTCAGCTTATAAACGGGTCTACACTAAAATTTGATGATTTTAAACTCTATGGAATCATTGAATTGAATATCTAATACATTGTTGTTTTGTTTACCTGGAACATCTGCAGGCATGCACTTTCCACAGCTCCTATTGGCTGGGAACAACGAACCGCGGCCAAAGAGAGCCGAGGAGCTCTATGCCTGCAGACGCTCCAAGTAAACAAAACGTCCTGACCCACCAGCGGCTTACCCTGACAGCCGGGAGCCAAAGTTTGCCAACCCCTGAAAAATAGGGTCGGCTTATGAAAGGGTCACACAGTTTTTACTATTTTTACCGAACCATCTTAGGAGGTCGGCTTATAAATGAACGGGCTAATGAACGAGTATATACAGTACTTTTTTTCCTTTATCCGCTCCCTCTGTGTCTGCCCTTAATCCAGCCCTGTCCTCTCATACAGTCTTCACTTTCCTCACATTCTGCCTCCTTGTTCTCTGTTCCCATATCTTGGACTGAATGTTAGAGTGCTACTTTTTTTTTTTTTTGAATTCTCTCATGATGTATCTCGCTTATCAGAAGTTGCACTCAGCGGTCCCAAGTGTCTAGATCAGAAGTGTCTACAAATGTCAGCATAGTGTTTGCTAAGGTGAGGGCAGGGCCTCATGGTCTCTTCTGCTCCATTCCCAGAGACTCTGAACAGCTGCAGATGCTTCTCTTGCACAGTGAGTGAATGAGTGTGTGTGTGCGTGCGCGCAGAGGGGCAACCCTTATAGTCTGGCGTAGGACTGGTGGGGGATGGGGGGTGAGCTTTACAATGTTTCCCTCTTAACAAAGGACATAAATCAGAAAAAAAGAAAAGTGAGCAAAACTCAAACAGCTTTTTTTTTAAAAAGAATGTGTTATCATTGACTTATTGTTATATTATTATTATTTATAAACCAGTAGCTGCCACAATATGCTAAGTATCATTCAAATACACAGATGATACAAACCTTACCCCCAAAAGCTCAGTATGTTATAATTTGTTTTAAAAAGAATTCCTTAAGAAAAATACTTGTTACAAGTAGACACTTTTTTTTTTGGTCTATCCTAATTAATTTGTGAAATATGCTGCTCCCTTGCTAAGGTGGTTCTTACAAACCAATGGTAATTGTGTAAGTTAAGATCTCATAACTGAATTTGGAAGGTAGCCATATAATAGGTAATTTATAATGTCGAGCTGTTTTGTTCCATTATTTGGTCTTGATTAATATCAAATCCCGCACCTGGTTGACATATTTATGTGGCCTTCATGATGTACAGGTTCTGCAGAATTGATGCTTTTATTAAAAAATAAGTGCCTGTGACATGCTATAAATGAACTGAAGATGAACCGATGCAGCATCTTCCAGAGTCTGCAAACAGCCTGAAAGTAACTATGGTTCAGAGAGGCGGGAACTCCCCAGCTCTCATTCATCTAATTAGGTATAATAACTCCATAGCCTAATGGCAACAATAGGTATTTCACTGAGAGTTGCTGTGATGAGGGCAATGAAGAAAGAAGGAGAAACATTGAAAGGAGGATAGGGAAAGAAGGAGAAACGAACGACCAAAATGGCTGTAGTCGTAGGTGAGGATATGTCCATACCATGTGATGCAGTATGGAACAATTAATGGGCTTAGCAAATAAATAGTGATAAGGAAGGTCCAGATGCTGCCAGCCTTATGTTTAGTATTTTACTTTACAAATAGTCTGATTTCAATGATAACTACATTTTGTGTCTGTGGCTGGTTAATTTGTATGTAAAAGGCTCATTCTACCTTTGATGTTTGTGCAAACCTCCTACTGACATCAGTGGGAGGCCTGGGGTAGTTTGATGGAAAATGCATTGTTTTAAGATAATTAAAAGTGGAATTTTGCCCATTCCACAGAATGAGTTCAACACATCCAATTTGTAAAACACCAAATTTATGTATTTGGAGTCATTTTGAATGTTAATTGCTTTTAAAATGAAAGTTATTGCTGAACTTATTTCTTGAGTATAAATATTTGTAATATGCTTCTATACAGGGGTTTTTGTTTTGAGTCCCCCCAAACTGTTTCTGAAGGTGGGAGAATTCACAGCAGTATTCTGTGATATGAATGCACACTGTATAAATATTGAATAAATTCTCATGCCACATTAGTTCGAGTTCTTATCTCAAGCAACAGTATCTCATGTTCTGTAGCTTCCTGGTACCACAGATAAAGTATATAAAACATTTTAAATGCTTTAGGCTTTTTGCCATTAGCTTGTCTCTGTGTTGAGTGATTCAGTGCTAAAGGTTAGAAAATGTTCATCTTAAAATGTGTTGTCAAATTCTAATGGCAGTCTTGCCATTTGTCTCATTTTTAGAAATGAAAAACCTTAATGTTCTAAGTTTTACGGCATTTTTCATTTCCATAAATATTTTACTTTCCATTCTTGTAAAAGAAAAATACAGAAATTAAGATGCATTATTCAACTGCCAAGTTGTTGAAATGTTATAGACCTTATTTAGGGGGCAAAAGACACCCTCACATTAATTAACTTTATTTAAATACATATATTCATGAAGCTATCTTAAATAAATAAAGATTTAAAATTTATATCCACAATCATAATTCCACTGTCAAGAGAAATATATACTAGTCCATTAGTATAGAATTCAAGGTATTAGGCTGCAGGTCCCTCTGAAAATGGAGAGGCATGAAGGGATTTCTCTTTGGAAATGCAGATGTCAGCTGTGTGTGCTTTGAATTGTCAGTAATAATGTTACCACAGGCTGACATTTTAGCCTATGTTTATATCATAGTCTTGTTCTAGAATCATTAAAGTTGTTAAGGCAGTTGTGGCATATGTTCTGTTATGGTTCAGTAAATCAAGGCATGTGCGGTACTTGTATGCATATTTTGTGTGGGTGTACATAGTATGTACTGAATTATTCATATTATTTAAGGTACTGATTTTGGGAATAAAAAGGAATATGTTCTGCTGGCAGTTTATTTCCAGACCAAATTTAAAAAAAAAAAAAAAAAGAGAGATTCTTAGTCCATCCCAGACCAAGCTAAATATTTACTGGATACACAGACTTAGAGTGCTTTATTGAAGTAGAGCCTGGCAGCACTGTGATAGCATTTCCATTAAAAACACTGTGCTTGTGGGATTTATAATTCAAATACCACACTTTTGCCATCTGCACATTTATCCATAAGAAAATGTCTATGGTATAGTTGGACAACGTAGGCTCAGGCATGACAAAATAAACAGCAATTTTCAGCCTTCCCACTTCCTACCTGAAGAATCCCTATTGGGCTAGTGAATTTTTTTCTCCTTTACCGTGACTGTTTGTCTACAAGTCCTGAAATCCTACATTTTATTAAAATATTTTTTTGCATCATTTTCCACCCAGAAGATTCAAAGTGGACCGGTGGGGCATACATTTTGATTTAACATATCTATAAAATTTGCTTTGTTTGGATATAGTTTGCGCTATTTAAACTATAGGCTCAGACATGACAAAATACCCTTTCACTATTTTTAGCAGGGGACAGTCTGGACAGCAGGGAAGGAGAGAAGTCCAAAATGCATGGCAGAAGGAGATTTTTTTCCCTCACACTCCCCTCCTTTGGTTCTCTGCTTAGCCATTGGCTGGGCAAGGGGGGTTGGGCCAGCTGATAGGCAAGGGAGGGGCACCTGGCAGCTAATTTAAGATAGCCTGGGCTTTTCAAAAGCCTTTTATTCTCCAGTTAGCTGCAAAGAAGCAGTTCCTGTTTAGCCATATCTGGAGTAAGAAAACATTGGACAACACTGGAGGAGGCATGGGAAAAGAGTCAGCACATGTTGGGCAAGTAGTAACAAAGGGTTGGAAGGATTTTAGATTCTGGGGAACTTTGATTCAGAGGGGTCACCTTCTCCACACATGCCAGGTCTTGGGCTGGGACTGACCCTCCCCCCTCTTCCTCCCTAGCAGCAATAGTGGCAGCTTGCTCCAGTAGTGGGGCAATGATACAGGGAGCTTCCATGTCTGAAATGCATCCGAAGAAGTGAGGTTTTTACTCACGAAAGCTTATGCCCAAATAAATCTGTTAGTCTTTAAGGTGCCACCAGACTCCTTGTTGTTTTTGTAGATACAGACTAACACGGCTACCCCCTGATACTTGACTCCATGTCTGAAAGTTTCTTCCCCATCTTCCCTGCTGTTCTGGTTGGTTGTGTAATTGTGTCCCCATTAGGGAGGAATGGGGCACACTACTAGGTGGAACATAGCCACCCTGTAGGGACCTGTGTGGTCTCCACAGCCCCTGTAGACAGGGTGGCAGAAGTCAGAGCCAGATGGCTGCAGTTAAGGGGGAGAGAGGAGGAGCTGCTGCTTCTGTGGCATGGGGAACAGGGCCTTATAGAAGGGGTGATGGGGACTGGGCGGCTGGGATAGCAAGAGAGACCCAGCCAAGCTCTCATGGGAGTCCCACTTCTTAGATGGAGCATTATATCTATTTTATACCCACAGGCTGGCAGATGGGTACACAGATCCTACTGCCTAAGCAGTCTCTGGCCACCCACAATTGCAAGAGCACCTCTTATACCAAGTCGTGGTTCAGGGTTCCAAGGTGAGGAACAGGTTCCATGTGCCAGAGAGGGAAGCTCAGCTGATGAACACAGGGTGCAAATCCCTGCTTGAGATGGAGACATTGGGAGAGAGGGTTGATGTTTGTATCTGGGGGCATTTTGTAGTGCATTGAACCCACAAGCAGGCAGCCACGTCAGAAAGTGTATCACAACTGAGCTTCAAAGCTGATGCCCCTTGCCTTTGATGATATGAGCTGGGGCCAGCTCATATCCCTGCTGCATGCAGTGATGGCTGAGCTGTACTCACCTGATGTCCTGCTTATTCACCAGGGCAAAAAATGATTTTGGGGGACTGTACTGGATTAAATTTAAGGATTAGGATACAGAGGGATGTGGAGCTGATTCTGCAGTTATGGCCTTGTGCTCAGTTGGTTTGGTTTGAGATGTTCCCAAGATGAATTTGGTGGGTGGGACCACTGAGCCAGCCCATGTTGACAGGATGTGAAAAAATGTGAGCCATGAGGTAGCCAGGATAATTATGGAGTTTGGAGTGGACTGTGATAACACAGGCATATCTGATACAATGGTCCTGAGTTATTTTAGGTATGATGGAGTGCATCTGTCAAATGCTGGGGCTGGTGTTTGGCTCCTTGACCAGGGGTTGGGTCAGGCAGGAGATGGGTACCAGGCATGGTGGGTGTGGAGTGTACCCATATTAGTTGCTGGTGTCTCTCTTATCTGGTGTCCAGAATGGGTAAAGGCTAAAAGGGCCAGCTCCCAGAGGTAAATGAGATATGGCATTTTGCAGTTGGACTTAGCACTCGTAAGCAGGGAGGAGCCTGATGTCTTCGCAGACTGATGCACTCACTGCTTTCCACCACCTGGTGGCCTCTGTCATCACACCCCCTTTTACGTGGGGGAGGGAAGGAGAGAGGTTTCACAACAGAGCTGAGTCCATGGGGTAGATCGGGGATGGTCCACTCTGAGTTACTGTTTGGTTTCTGATTGAAGCCCTGTAACCCTCACTGGAACCAGTAAATGGCTCATGTGAGAAAGGGGTGTGTGTGGGGGAGGAAGTATAATGTCCCTTTCTGAGGTATAATTAATAAAGTTACAGTCTCCCATTTAAATCCATCACATGTGTCATTCATTCATCTGTTTGGCTTAATGGATAGCAACTTTCAGCCTCCCCACTTCCTACCTTAAGAACTGGGTTAGTTAATTTTTTCTCCTTGATGGGGATTGGGGGTTGTATTAAAAACAAAACAGTGTTAACAAAAGTACTATGGATTACAACCATAGCACCTTGTGTTGTGATCTCTCAGGACAATTATACAGAGTTACACCATGTTAGTAAAGCTTAGATAGGAAGAGGTGTTAATTCAGCAGCCTTCTTTTTTCTCTGGGGGCATGTCTCAACTTGAATTTTTACTCATGGTTTAATATACATTAATTAACCCATGCTAACACAATTGCCAATGCTAGTGTAGATAGACACAAATGTTTCTTGCTAGTTGTGTTTAAGACTAAAATACACTATTACAACAAACATTTGCTTCATGGAACAAAACATGTGTAGTGTCTGCTCTAGAATTTAAAACCTTGTTAATTAACATGTTAACACACAGCTAAAGTGCCATATCATCAAGCAGCACTGAACCAATAACAATCTCCCTTCACAAATTATCAGAACTTGCAAAATCCTGAAGTCAGTTTAGGTACTCAGATATTTATAGGTATTTAAAAAAAAATCTGATACATGTCTAATGAGACATGTCAAGTGTTAAATCCAGAATGGATTCTAAAACACATTATATGTTTTTGGAAAACAGTTTTAAAATATCTCTCTCTCACTGTGAGAGGGAATTTAAACAATCTCCAATTTTTAGTTTTTCCTCCCAAGTTATTTATTACAGCCTATGTTACCTCTTACTATTTTTTGCTAAAAGCTGGGGTCTTCTTTTTTAAATTGGGTGTTATCATTTGGAGACTTAAGATCAGTCTGGGACAAGTCTGTCTTTTATTTCTCTCTAGTGCTTTGTATTTCATTCTTTAGCAACACTTGCTAATCATGGTCAACTGCTAATAACAAAGAAAAGCCCTCCCAACACTACTTGAATTCAATATGTCCTTGATTTAAATTCAGAATTATGCTAAATTTCTGTTCCTTTCTAAAAGTGGATGCTTTGAAAGAGTGAAACCCATCCCAATTTTTTTACTTGGGTGGTTGATGAATTATTTCCAAGCTATTTCCTATGATTTCTGAACCACAGACTCTTACATCAGTCTAGCTTTGACCTTTACCCAAGGAAACCAGTGGTAATATACCATAACTAGCTTTGAAATAAAAATTTGAGTGTCAGAACAGTGGGAGATAATTGCTTCAGAGTAGGTGTGAGAAGGGAAAGGATTCTTTAAGGCAGAGAGAATAAGGTGATTAGAAGATTTCATATGGAATCAGTTAAAAGAATTGAAATTGCTAGCTACTAATGGCTTCAAATCAATTTATGCCACTACAGTAAAACCCTTTTAAATGATTAACTGTAAAATAATTGTGTGAACACGATTTCCTGTTTTTTTCAGGATAAAATATTTAAAATATTAGACCTAGTTTTTTGAAGGTCTTATAAGAGATGAGTGAGCGGGGAAGTGGTTTTAGGAAAAGTAGCAGAATAATGGGGTAGTGAACTTCAACTTTTCTGGTTACATATTTTGAAGTTGAAAAGACTCCTTGAGAATCAGGTCTTTTCTTCCATAACTTGTTGCAAAGATCAAGGTGGTGATGCCCTGTACTTTCCCAAATTGTAAATAGAAAATAAATCTGTGTCTGTGTTTAGTTAACCATTAAATTTCCTCTGAGTGGACAAGGTCAGTCATTATGTAGATGTATTTTCATGTATGCTCCACACAGACTGGCTTGAATGAACAATGGAGTGGTAGCTTTTTTGAGTGTCAGTACCTAAAATTAGATCTCACAGCTATGCTGTGACTTAAATGAAGTGAACAATGAGAGTTTTGCTCACTCTTGCTTCTAGAATTTTCCCTACTCTAACTATTCATTAATTCAACTAGGCCTTCATTTAAAATGGAAAAAATAATCAGAAAAATGAGAAATGCTCCTTTCATGTTGATGCTGTACCATCCCTCTAATATTTTTGTTGAGAAATGGTTATTAATCTTTCCCTCTTTAATAGTTTAGGTTCTCCTTCTGCTCCTATATCTGCCTTTTGATTTAGGAATTGGGTGATACTTCTACTGATCACAAAGGCGGCCTCTTCTGATCGTCCTTTTTAAAAAAAAAGAATAAATGTTGCTATTCTAAGAACATAAGAATGGCCCTACTGGGTCAGACCAAAGGTCCATTTAGCCCAGTATCATGTCTTCCGACAGTGGCCAGTGCCAGATGCTCCAGAGGGAATGAACAGAACAGGTAATCATCAAGTGATCCATCCCCTGTTGCTCATTCCCAGCTTCTAGCAAACAAAGGCTGGGGACACCATTCCTGCCCATCCTGGCTAATAGCCATTGATGGACCTATCATCCATGAATTTATCTAGTTCTTTTTTGAACCGTGTTATGGTCTTGGCCTTCACAACATCCTCTGGTAAGGAGTTCCACAAGTTGACTGTGCATTGTGTGAGGAAATACTTCCTTTCATTTGTTTTAAACCTGCTGTCTATTAATTTCATTTGGTGACCCCTAGTTCTTGTGTTATGAGAAGTAGTAAACAACACTTCCTTATCTACTTTCTCAACACCAGTCATGATTTTATAGACCTCAATCATATCTCCCCTTAGTCATCTCTTTTCTAAGCTGAAAAGTCTGTCTTATTAATCTCTCCTCATACAGAAGACGTTCCATATCCCGAATAATTTTTGTTGCCCTTTTCCAATTCCAGTATATCTTTTTTGAGATGGGGTGACCACATCTGCACACAGTATTCAAGATGTGGGTGTACTATAGAGTTATATAAAGACAACATGATATTTTCTGTCCTAGTTTCCTATTCCTATCCTATTCTAGTTTCCTATTTTAATTTCTTATAACTTTTCAAAGCTTTCATAGTTTACGGTCAAATTTTTGTGCCTTGTTCACTGCATGAAGAAAATTTTGTAGCGGTAATTTGTGAAAAAATGTGCATTATTTTTGAATGTGAAGGAGGAAGAGGCAGAGTGAGGTATGGGCTTGGCAAAATAAGTCTCAAATATTTTAGACTCTGGACATAATGCTAAAGCATGAACTATATGACTTGTATTGCTATAAAATTGACACGTTTGATTGAAATTAACATTTCTAAAATTAGCATTACATTTCCACATAATCTATTCCTATTCAGTTAATGGCAGCTACAGTAAGTTGCCACTTGCTAGTACTCTAAATAAAGCAAACCACATTATGATCATTTCCAGATGTGTGTTTTTTTAATTGCCTTGCTTATCTGATATATTACACCAAATGAGTAAAGAAGGATATAAAATGAATAATTTCTTTCAGCTCTTGAAAGGTCACAGTTTAACACCTGAGAATTAAACAAGAACTTTAGTACCTTTTATGACTGAGCAATAATCTATTCTACTAGTTTTTGCTGTCCTTACGTAATACTAGGGTTTTTTTTTTTTTTTTTTTTCAGATTTTCTAATCTACAACTGTGTTTAACTTCATTTTCTATAACAAAAATGCTAATCTCTAATTCTTGGTACGAAAGCTGTTTGTAATACACGTGAAGCAAGGGTTTGAGTTAGCTTTGCAAGTTATATTGTCAGCTAGTTGTCATTAAAAATTATGAACAAAGTGGATTAAATAATATTAGTAAAACAGCACTATATTAAAATACTGTTATGGTTATCTTACACAATTCTATGCTTATGAAATCATCAATTTTAGATTACTTGCTCTCTTAGTTCTTGAACACACAAGTTTAGCAGGACATTTTTAAAAATAAAATAAGCTATCATTGGATAAATAGGGCATCAGACCTCTTCAGCCCTAGAGAAATATGTGCAAGCTGGGAAATTTGACAGGAATATGTATATTTTGTTATGTTTTGATGATATTCAGTGTATCTGTATATTTGTAAATATTTTGTTTATAAATATTTTGTAAGGCAAACTTCAGTTTAATCATAATTTGATAAACATTTAGGTTTTTTATATTATTTTTTGTTTAACTTGGCAGGGACAGCCAGTTGGAGAATGTGATTTTAACATTCGACTAGCATGTATAGAAAAAGAGATTATATTTCCACGGCATGAAAAGATGAAGAATGGTCTTATTGACAAAGCACAGGAACCATTCAGTGTTCGAAACAAACCATTTTTTGACATCCACGCTGCAAGAAAGGTAAATTTATTGAATTTAGGTTTATTAATGTTGTGGTGCTAAAGACAGTAGCTTAGTTCTGAATCTGGGTTTTCCCTCTGTTAATCTAGCTATAGCAATGTCAATTGCTAAGGGAGCATTCAGCGCTCCTTGGCTGGGATTTGGGAATTAGGGTCACTCTGAATATGGCATGTGGCTTTAATCTATCTATTCCTTCTGGAGTACCATTTTCTCCATTTACAAAACCCTTCTTTACTTTTGCACAAACTTCAGTTTTATCTAACAATGCTGAACTGTTGTTGTAGTTGTGTTGGTTCCAGGATATTAGAGAGACGAGGTGTGAGAAGTAGTATCATTTATTGGATGAACTTCTGTTGGTGAATGAGAAAAGCTTTCAAGCTACATAGAGCCCATCTTCAGGTCCTGAAGAATCAATGCTTGGGATTTGAAGAAAGGAACCTGTTACTTTTTTTTTTTAATGTGTTCCTTGATTTTCTGTTACCTTATTTAGCTGTTTATTTACAAATGTTAGAATTCCTAATTCTCATTGTGCACTTCTTCAGTGTAGAAAGGTGATTTCCTTCTGTACAGCTATTTTAAATTCTTCCATGTTGGTTGGCATGTGACCCTTATTTCTCCTAAAGCTAGCTGCTCATTTGTACTCATCCCTACCATAGCAGTTAGTCATATGTAGTCCTCTGCAAAATACTTATAGCTGAATGTAACGGTTGAGCATTGAATCACCTGCTTCCATGTGTTTTTATTATTGCCTAGAGTTTGAGGCAGGGAAAGGGCTTGCTGGGGAGTAGGCAGAATTTCAGAACCTTTTGGCTAACAGAGTGACTGATGAAAACTACAAGAAGGAGAAAATTCTTAGAACATGGTCTTCAAACAGAATGATAAATTAATAGTGTGTCCTGGTCCTGGGAAAGTTTCCGTCCAGAGCAGTGGTACTCAGACTGAGGCTCCTGAGCCACAAATGGCTCTTTTATATCTCCTGCAGTTCTTTGCAGCACATAAATATTAAAACACTCTGTGATTTAATTATTAACCAATCAGGATGCTTTTACTATGTCATTAACCAATTGTAGTTGATAAAATACTAAAATACTTGGTAAGTTATTTTGCTGTGAGAATAATTACACACACACACACTAAATATTTCCCATGTCATACTGTTTAAATATGAATATATAGTACTATAGTAAATGAAACAAATTCACTCTACTGTGGCTCTTTTGCGTAATGTTGATTGCTACTTTGGCTCCTGAACCACTGAGGTCTGAAATCACTGTTCCAGAGAGACTTTATTTCTGATTGAGCCTTGTGAATTTAGTGCAGCATATGGGTGACCACTGTATCTTTAGGTGTATTAAGTTATTTTGGACTGCCAACCAGGAAAATATTTTAAGTAATATTTTTAGCCCTCACAGCGCTCCTTATTTTAGTCACCCTGCCCCCAGCTAGCATGATGAAACAGGGAGAGTCACTGCCAGGGTAAATTAAGATACCCTTTTAAAAACGAATATCTAATCTTTTCCTCAAAAGGAATGTCTTGAGTTCCTCCCCAGGTATGAAAATGAGTAACATAACTTCTTCAAGTAGTGTCTCTATGGATGCTCCACTGTAGGTGCAGCAGAGCCGCCTGCGCCAGGGATCGGAGATTGGTAGCATTGCCCGTTGGGCCACACATGCGCTCCTCTTAGTCTCGCATTGTGGGCAGCATCTATATATAGTGCTGTGCAGTCCAATCGCCTTCAGTTCCTTCTCAACCACCTTTGGTCTGGAAAGCAATCTGGATCAGAGCCCTTCTTCCTCCTTAACCTTTAGAGATACTCTCATTAGTTTTCTCCCCCTAAAAAACCCAACTTTTAGTTACTCTTCCCTCCCTGTTACCTTATGCTTCCCCATTTCCCGCTCTCCCCGATTGGAAGCTCTCCCCCTTGGAAGTATGCTTGGATTCCCCTGGTTCAAGAGGTGCCTCTCTTGTTGGGAGGCCTTTTCTGTGAATGATGGTCACTCATGGTGCATCCACTGCCTCGGTGAGGGCCACATTGCACAGAAGTGCACCCACTGAATCAGCTTGACTACCCAGGCCTAAAAGGACCATGAACTCAGACTGAAAATTCTTCTCATGGAGAGTTCTTTGCAACCAGTTTCAGACCCGGCCCTGATAGCTCTCCAAACTGGTTCTCACCTCGGCTCAGTCATCAGCTGATCTCCTGCTCGCTGCAGCCATCCAAGGGGTAATCCTCTGTTTCCCACTCAGATGGGAAGAAATGGGCCACTACATCGCCTGCCAAGGAACCGGCTCAGAAAAAGCCATCCCCTGCAAGGTCAGTAGCCTCAACATCCTCAGGGGTGAGACTTCGCTCCTATGACCATCCGTGTATCTCTGGCACAGGAGCTAAACAGAAGTCCAAGGACCCTAGATGGGCAGAAACACAAGTGGGGACACTGTCTCTTGGGACCGAGAAGCACAGTGCAAGATCTTCCGAAACAGAATCATAGAGTCATAGATTTTAAGGTTAGAAGGGACCATTATGATCATCTAGTCTGACCTCCTGCACAGAATCTCACCCACCCACTCCTGTAATAACCCTAACCTATGTCTGAGCTGTTGAAGTCCTCAAATCATGATTTAAAGACTTCAAAGTGCAGAGAATCCTCCAGCAAGTGACCCGTGACCCATGCTACAGAGGAAGGCGAAAGTCCCCCAGGGCCTCTGCCAATCTGCCCTGGAGGAAAATTCCTTCCCGACCCCAAATATGGCGATCAGTGAAACCTTGAGCATGTGGGCAAGACTCACCAGCTAGACACCCAGGAGAGAATTCTCTGTAGTCACTCAAATCCCACCCCAGCTAACATCCCATCACCAGGCCATTCGGCATATTTACTGCTAATAGTCAAAGATCAATTAATTGCCAAAATTAGGCTAGCCCATCATACCATCCCCTCCATAAAGTTATCAATCTTAGTTTTGAAGCCAGATATGTCTTTTGCCCCCACTGCTCCCCTTGGATGCTGTTCCAGAACTTCACTCCTCTGATGGTTAGAAACCTTAGTCTAATTTCAAGTCTAAACTTCCTGATGGCCAGTTTATATCCATTTGTTCTTCTGTCCACATTGGTACTGAGCTTAAATAATTCCTCTCCCTCCCTGGTATTTATTCCTCTGATATATTCATAGAGAGCAATCATACCTCCCCTCAGCCTTCTTTTGGTTAGGCTAAACAAGCTGAGCTCTTTGAGTCTCCTTTCATAAGACAAGTTTTCCATTCCTCGGATCATCCTAGTAGCCCTTCTCTGTACCTGTTCCAGTTTGAATTCATCCTTCTTAAATATGAGAGACCAGAACTGCACACAGTATTCCAAATGAGGTCTCACCAGTGCCTTGTATAACGGTACTAACACCTCCTTATCTCTACTGGAAATACCTTGCCTGATGCATCTCAAGACCGCATTCGCTTTTTTCACAGCCATATCACATTGGCGGCTCATCGTCATCCTGTGATCAATATTCCGAGGTCCTTCTAATCTGTTACTTCCAACTGATGAGTCTGCATCTTATAACAAAAATTCTTGTTATTAATCCCTAAATGCATGACCTTGTACTTTTCACTATTAAATAGTATTGAGTGCCTCATCCAAGATAACCTTGGATTCTTCGGCACCAACAACTCTCTTTCCACCAACCAAACACTCAGCACCAAGTAATCCCTTGGTGCCGATATGAACCTTGGCACTGGGAAAGCTCTCTTCACCAAGTAAGCTATCTACCAGCCACTCAAGGGAATGCACTCTGCTCTTGGCATTGATAATGCCTTCACTTTCCAAACACTCACCATTGTCGATGATGCCCCTGCCTACTCCACAGCAATTCAGCTTTCCAAGGGACCTGGTTGTCTCTAATATGCCTGAGTCGCCACTCCTAGAGAGCACTCTATAGCTTATGACTCTGTCTGGGAGTTACAACAAAACTGCCTTTCACCACTGAGAACTGCTTCACCCTTTCCCAGCAAGGAGGAAGAGGAAGAAGAGTGCTCTGTTCCACCCACAAATCCAGAACACACACACAGATAATCCTCTGCTCATCCCCTTTACCCGGAACCAAACTGGGGCCGTGGTACGGACCCCCATGGATGCAACCCCACATACCAATTCATCCACATTGGCCTTACTGGGACCCATGGGGTAGGAATAGGGCACATTTTCCCAAACTGCCCATAAAGCAGAGCCAGAAAGACACATAATTGATATCCCCATCCGTCTCTCAACTACCTCATGTCAACCCAGTAACGATGGAGCAACAGCAGGGAGACATGGAGGAAGAGATTACACAACCACTCCACTTCTACTCCTCTTCTCCTGATGAGGCCATTATGCCACCACCACCTGCGTCAGCAAACAATTTCAGACACTTTCAAGAACTACTGCGCAGAATCTCTCCAGATCCCTCTGGAGGAAGTCAAAGAGCAACAGCACAAGCTGCTCAGTATCCTACACACCTCCACACTGGCAAAAATAGCTCTCCCTATCAATGAGGCCCTGGTGGATCCTGCCAAGGTACTCTGGAAGACCCCAGCATTCATCCCGCCAATCTGCAAGTGAGTGGACAAAAAATACTATGTCCCTGCTAAGGACTTGGAATTTTCCCCCCCAGCCTACTCTAAACTCCTTGATCATTAATGAGGTACACAAGAAGGGACGCCAACACCACCCCAGGGCAACGCCAAACAGGGACTGGAAGCAACTAGACTTCATTCGCAAAGCGTATTCTTCTGCTACACGTCAGTTCCATATTGCCCGTTACCAGGCTCTTATGGCCAAATACAATCATATTAACTATTCTAAAATACCAGGAATTCTGTCAACATCTGCCAGAGGATAAGGAGGAGCAATTCCAGACACTTGTGTCTGAAGGACACCTTCTCGACCGCACAGCACTACAAGCTTCCCTGGGTTCTGCAGACACGGCTGCCTGTTCCATCGCAACAGCCATGGTAATGAGACGAGCATCCTGGCTTCACCTCTCCAGATTCCCTAAAGAAGTATAGACCAGGATCTGTCCTTTGAGGATTCCAAACTATTTACCGAGTATATGGATGAGTCCCTACGTTTTCTAAAGGACTCTGGAGCAACTCTCTGCTCTCTCTGCATATATATACATCAGGGCTGAAGAGATGTCAGGGGAAATACCAGTGTACCTCAAGATCCTGACCTCCACCTTTCACTCCTCACCATCAGTATGATGCACAATGAAGACGACTGTTGGACAACTGTTTAGCCCCGTTTTATCCATTATGGCGGCAAATCACTTCAGAGAAGTGGGTCGTGGAAATAATCAAAAAAGGGTGTATTCCATTCCCTATGGATGCTCCACTACCCACCCACCTCCCCTCTGCTTCGGAGCTCAAAGATTAAGCTCTGCAGTAGAGAAGGAACTGCGGACGGTTGGACCACACAACACTATAGATAGATGCCGCCCACGGTGTGAGATGGGGAGAAGTGCATGTGCGACCCAATGGGCACTGCTGCCCGAAGATCTCTGATCCCAAGCGCAGCGGGCACTGCTGCATCTACGTTGAAACACCTATGTGACACACATCTCAAAGTACATCATTTATTGCACATAGTGAATAACCTTCTATTATTCTCAAAGAAGAGTCTGGCAATTTATTCTTATCTTTAGTCTCATGCTCGGGAAGTAAAGTTGAGATGTCCTTTATAGACCTCTCCCTTTTTGTTTCCTCTTTAGTTATGCTTCAGAGTAGGAAGGGAAGTGAGCCACTAAGTAAACCCCTGCCATTTCCATGGTAATAACTTATATGAAGAGATCTTGCTTCTCCACAAAGGAGGGTTCATGTCTCCCCCACACTCTTCTCCATAGACACCCTCCAAAATGGGAGGAATACAACAGGAGAAATCCACAGACTCTAATAACATAAATGTTTACAGCCAGGGCCCAAAGGAGTGTAGCCATGGTAGAAATTCAACTAGAAAAGGAGTTGTCATTGAAAACAAAGAACCTCCTCTCTAAGGTAAAATCAGATTGCCTCATACTGATGCATGACTCTTTTGAAGGAGTCATTTTGGACCACAAGGGGCCACCTAAATATTCTACAAAACCCAAATGCTGAAGAATTCCTTTTCCCTCCTGAAAGTCATCACAGTGGTGGATCCCTGGCAAAAGATATACTTCTCTCAAGATAGGTGGGGCATGAGGATGTTTGGAGAATGGCATGTCTTTCCTAAGGACCCTACCAACCAGATAATAGCACCCCAGAAGAGGTTTAGAGGCATCCTCTGCTCCCTCGAAGCTCCTACAACATGGTTGCAGCAATCCCTTGGCAGGAACAATATCGTATTTGCTGGACATTTTGTACCAGTTTAATCTAGTATCCTCTTTGTATTTCTGGAACTTCACTTTCCAGCTAATCTTTTTATTGTCCCTCTAATATCCAGGAATCCCACCAAGTGCTGGGTTATGCTTGAAAAAAGATCTCGCATGTAGTGTCAACTCCAAAAGAAGAGGAGGAGTTTCTTAAGGCTATACTGCATCTTCTTTATTGTTAAGAAGAACTCAGATTGGATCTACATTGTTTTAGACCTGGAGGCTTAACGGACCAGACCAGTGTAGTGGTTCTGAAATTGTCTTTCACCATATCAGCAATTCTTCATGAGATTTTCTGACAGTTGTGCTCTCGGAGAACATCTTTTTGTATCTCCATGCATCCATGTACTGGAATCTTCTCATGTTTGGTCACAGAAGGTATACTTGCCGGAACAAGACTAATGTTGGCCACATAGCAGTGATAGCTGCTAAATTAAGTTTTCTAGGAACACCCCTTGTTCTGGTCTACATGCTGATCAGGACATTCTCATTTGTTACAGCATTTGGGTAGCCGCTCTGCAAACTCACTCTGACTGTGTTCCCCAGGTACATGGATTTGTAATAAACCCGATGAAAAGCTCACTGAGACCCTCTCAGAGGATTGATCACTTGGAGATTCTGAGAGATACAGATGAGATATCCAGAATTACAAAGAA
Source organism: Chrysemys picta bellii (assembly GCF_011386835.1). Classification (NCBI taxonomy): domain Eukaryota; kingdom Metazoa; phylum Chordata; order Testudines; family Emydidae; genus Chrysemys; species Chrysemys picta. The sequence goes on along the minus strand of NC_088793.1, from coordinate 70,110,650 downwards.
CAAAATACCCCCTTCACTTGTGGCCTGGTCTACACTAACCCCCCACTTCGGACTAAGGTATGCAAATTCAGCTACGTTAATAATGTAGCTGAATTCGAAGTACCTTAGTCCGAACTTACCGCGGGTCCAGACGCGGCAGGGAGGCTCCCCCGTCGATGCCGCGTACTCCTCTCACCGAGCTGGAGTACCGGCGTCGACGGCGAGCACTTCCGGGATCGATTCATCACGTCTAGACCAGACGCGATAAATCGATCCCAGAACATCGATTGCCTGCCGCCGGACCCGGAGGTAAGTGTAGACGTACCCTTGTACTTCCAACTACTATGATGTCTAGAATCACACATAAAAGTAAAAACAACTAGGAGTCCGTTGGCATCTTAAAGACTAACAGATTTATTTGGGCATAAGCTTTCGTAGGTAAAAAAAGCTTTCAGATGTATGGATTTGAAGAAGTGGGTTTTTACCCACGAAAGCTTATGCCCAAATAAATCTGTTAACCTTTAATGTGCCACCCGACTCCTCGTTGTTTTCGTGAGCTCAGGCTAACACGGCTACCCCTTTGATACATAAACGTAAGTCCATGATTGAGGTTATACATGCAGGAACTCTAGAGATTTATCTTCTATCACAGAAATCACGCTCAAGAACACATCCAAAATAGTACAAATGCCCTGTAAAATGCTCCATTCTCTGTATTAGCGGGACAAAAAGTTCAGGAACAGCTCTGAGAATCCCAGACTGCAGGGTCCTAATCACAGACAACAGTTTCTATGACTGTGACACACATGTGGATCAGCACCACAGAAAAGAGGATCAAGAAGAGAGAAATTATGTGACATAAACTTGCTGGAGCTGAGGAGGGTCCAGCTGGCCCTAAAAAAAAAAAATCTCAAATTCCCCTTGCAAAACTATCACATACTGATAGTCAGACAGTACTATGAAATGAATATTAAAAAGGGTTTTATTTCAAATATTTTCTTTTAGCTAACAGTGCACAAATGTACACAAAGGCAGACAGTAAGGACTAATAAAAATATCAGTTTTGTGTTTCAAGAAGAAACTAATGTATAAAACAGTTCAAATTAGAGAAGCCAGAGGTGTCTTAGCATATATTTAAATTAAGGAGGAGTAAGAGTTAAGTGTTAATCATGGAAGTATGCATCCGAAGAAGTGGGCTGTAGTCCACGGAAGCTTAAGCTCTAATAAATTTGTTAGTCTCTAAGGTGCCACAAGTACGCCTGTTCTTTTTGCGGATACAGACTAACACGGCTGCTACTCTGAAACCTGTCATGGAAGTAGTTTTATATTAACATGCTGTTAGTTATTAATTCTGTAGGGGAATTTGTATGTTGTAATAGTTTTCCTTATAAAGACTTTGGTCTTATGGAGTATTTAGCAATTTATACCCATTTTTAGGAGATAACGAAAAGGCTGATGATTTGTTAGTAAATATTTAGTGATCTCTTACTGGCAGTGTAATGGACTAAAGAGAGTTTTAAATGTGGTCTCTATTGGTAGACCAATTAAACAGCAGTATTAATCTACGCGGATGCTGAATTTTTTTATAAAATTTAAAACCATTATATGCAACGTTAAAAATGGGTAAGTTGCTTGCTTTATATGTCATTGTTAACTGTTGACAGCTTATCCCTTAAGAGCTAGTTGCTGTCAGGAGCTAAAGCTCAGAATTTAGCGAAATGTGGTTTTAGTATTGTAGCTCTGTCAAAGTCAATACAGTTTAGAAATAGTTGCCAATAGATGACAATCAGAACTGATCTGTAGGGATCTGAAGCAGATATGTGGAACACCTTTTTATAGTTATCACCCGAAAAGACAGGAAGCTAGACTCATGTTTGATTGCTTATTTTCTTGACTGTTTAAATAAAATCTCTCTAGTGGTCTACACTCCTCCTGTTAACTATATGGCTATCTTTCACAATCCCTGAATATGAATATTTTTACTGTTTGGATCTAAAGCTTTGAATTTAAATAACACTACTTTTTGTTCCCCCTGGTCCCCTTCCAAATGTATATAGGTTGTATAGTTGGACTGTAAGCTTTTCTAGACAGAATACGTATTATTACCATCTGCAAAGTGTCAAGTACACCTCTACCTTGATATAACTCGACCTGATATAACACGAATTCGGATATAACATGGTAAAGCAGCGCTCCGGGGGGGGCGGGGTGGGGGAGGGAGGGCTGCGCGCCCCGGTGGATCAAAGCAAGTTCAATATAACGCGGTAAGATTTTGGCTCCCAAGGACAGCGTTATATTGGGGTAGAGGTGTATATTGTTGATATAATGCCACTGTTACTAATAAAGCTTTGATATTCTGTTTTTGTGCCTGAGGTTTCCACTACTTTTTCTGTGTATTAAATTTTCTCCTCATCAGAATGTTTTGTGAAAAGATTAGGAGGAAAATTTATATATTAGTGGCATGAAGTACTAAATCTTAACTTGTTTTATAAATTCAGAACTGCTTCTGACATACTACTTGCTGAATATTTTCTATTCTTGCCTTTGCCACTGGATTTGGTAAAATAGCGAGTTTTGGAATGGATAGTCTTGTATCATTTTCATGAAGCAAGGCAGTCAGCAACTATATGGGACAGAGAGAGGCAGAACTATCTGAAGAGCATTTTTTCCTATTGTATTTTCAGAATGTTTTCAAAATATTATGAATTTTGCCCACTATGTATGTATGTATGTAAGTATTATATCAAGTTGGCTTTAAAAATGTAAGGACTAAGAGAGCTATGCCCATGTAAGTTCTATTGAACATTATCATATTTTTAAAAGATTAAAAAAAAAAAGGGAAAAAAAAAAGGGAAAGTTTTTTACCATTCTCTCAGCAGTCATCCTTTTATCATTGCACACAGCCCCATCCCATTAACTAATCAGTAATTAAAATAAATTATTTTTGCTGATGTCACAGGGCTGTAGGGAAGCTCTTCTCTTAGGGCGTCTTATTACCTCCTTGGAGTCTGGGCATGCCCTTGGAGAGGTAGTTGGTCAAGTTCTTGCCTTGTGTGATTCTAGGGGAGTGGTACTTCTGGTCTGTCCAAGGGACCAAGTAATTGTGCCCCCCTTTCTGTCTGCTACTTGACCCTTTCTTAATTTTTTTCTGATGTTTTAGATATAGACAGATACTTCATATAACTCTGGTTACAGCACCAGATCAACCTAAATACAAAATTGCAATGCACTTTGGGATTAACATAGTTCCATATCTGCTTTACCAGCGCTTTTTAAAGGTCTGTTTTAAAAATGTTGTCAGATTAAAAATATTCTGAACCCAAATATCAAGTGCTATAAACATAACTACCATATGATTGAAAGTGAAAATTACCACTTTAGTTTAATTTTTTAATTTTTATTTTTTCTTGGTTGGTGGCTGCATATAGAATGTCATTCTATTTTATTTCTTTAAGAAAATCTCTCTCCCTACATTTGGATTCAAAATATCCATATTATGTGGGCTTGTAGCTATTAATTTTACACAGGTACTGTATTCCTATACACTGTCACTTAAAATGACCATTCTGTGTCAGTTTCTTAGCTGATGTGTTCATACTCTTCCTGGGGAAACCAGAAAGCCAATAGACAATCCTTAAAAAAGTTGTCAGTTGCTTTAAGTAAAGAACCCTTACATTAGTTCTTGCAGTACCATCGGTATCTCGTATAGTAAGTATAGGTAATATTGCAAATACTGAGGTACAACTATTTAGTTATCTAAGGCAATATTGGCAAGTTTTTAAATGGAATCAGTATATATTGTTAAGCAGACACTGATTTTTAAGTGAATATAAAGAATTATTGTTATGAATGGTAATTACTACTTTGCTTGTCAGTCTTTGCCTCTCATTCCAATAGTTATGCCTCTATTGACGCTTCTAGGTGCAGGTATAAAATTATACAATACAATTAGATACTAAAATGGCATAGCAAACTGGAAACCTCCGAGTATCTAGAAACACTCAGCTCTGCTCTATCAATCCCAACAGGTAAAAGGTTTGCAGCATATCTTGAAGGTAATCAAACAAGTAATAAATCTTCATATTCATTGAAACATGAAACCTTATTTGTATTGCTACATTAGGTTGACCAGATATCCCGATTTTATAGGGACAGTCTCGATTTTGGGGTATTTTTCTTATATAGGCTCCTATTACCCCCCGTCCCAATTTTTCACACTTGCTGTCTGGTCACCCTATGCTATTTATAGTTTGAATGTTTTCTCAGTGCTTGAAATGGAGTAGGCAAAATGATATGCTCGAACATTTTCTCAATCTTCTCTTGTCAACCGCAGTAGAGAGAAGTGTGGATATGATTTATCTATCAACAGACCTCTTGATGTGACAGCTGTGTGTGGGAGACATTAGGCGTCAGGAGGGAATCCAGATGCCTTCTCCTTTGACTGATTGTGTCCCAAGATGCATATTTGGGGCCCTCTAGGGAAAAATTCCCTATATTATCTGCCTCTTAATTCCAACAAGAAAGGTTATCTTAAGTGACTTGTAAGGAACCTTTCCACCAGTTTTTTTCTGACAAGTAGTATTTGGGAGTTCACTTGAGTTCCTTCTCAAGGTCCCCTTGTTCTTCCACATTAATCAATAAATTTGTCTCACCCCACTTTGTCCTTAACCTTCCTCTCCTAAGATGGTGTACTATTTAGACAGTGCCCAAGTTGTTGTGGTTACTTGGACAAAATGGACTCTTTTTAGAAAGTCTGTTCTTTTTTGTGGTATATGGCTATAAAGAGAACAGTCAAGGTTTCCAGGTCTATCACTTCCCATTGGGTTAAAACAACTATCTGGGAAGTTTATACTAATGTGCCCGTGTCTTTGCATTCCCCAGCATAGCTGGGCAGGGAGAAAAATCTTAGAACCCAGTAACTGGTTGTTCTGCATAGCAAGTTCCATCTGCAAAGGGTTGAGGTTCTCAAATGAGCAGTCTCATGACTTAGACTGAATGCACTTGAGGCATGTACCTCTCTCACTTTACAAGCACATACCATATTGTGAGACATTCACTTCTTAGAAGAATGGGTAGGGCAAATTCAAACAGAAGCTGAGCTCTTCAGGAGTACTAAAAATGAGACTTCATAGTTGTCCTCTTAAAATTTACTGTTCACCTATTTAAAATTACAGATCTAATTAAAAAATACTAAGGAACTCAACATAGTAGGTGAATGACGAAGGCAATATTTCTCATAGGCTAGTGCAAAACTGTTAATATTTTCTAAATTTTCAGTTAGACTGATTAATGAACTATGAAAGAATAGAAATTTATTCCATGGTGATGTGTAGAATAGTTTGAAGTAGCCACTTCTACTTTAGCTGTGAGTCATCTGACAAGTCTGTATATTTTAGGCTAAAATAATTGTTTTAAAGCAGTGGTTCTCAAACTTTTGTACTGGTGATCCCTTTCACATAACAAGCCTCTGAGTGTGACCTCCCTAATAAATTAACAACACTTTTTTATATATTTAACACCATTATAAATGCTGGAGGCAAAGCAGGATTTGGGGTGGAGGCTGATAGCTCGCGACCCCCCATGTAATAACCTCGTGACCCCCTGAGGGGTCCCGACCCCCAGTTTGAGAACCCCTGTTTTAAAGTAAGTACAGTAAGATATGTTTTTCCTTTGGAAGAGGTGTTTATCTAGGGATCTCCTTCAGAATTTCCTGGTTCCCTGTCATTCTGGTTTCAGACCAATGTTTGGAACTCAGACTATAGTGATGATTCTTTTGAACGCCTGACCTAGTCCAGTATCAGAAAGTGTCCACATTAATTTTATTAGCCTTTCACTTGTTTGTGAGATCATGAGTTGATACATTGGCCCCTCCAGTAGTTTCGCTTTTTTGCCCCTAAGAGTACTTAGAGGGGTAATGTTGGGTAATTGCTAATTTACTCCACAAGCTATAATGTGCTGTCACCTTCCTATCCCATGTTTGCGAAAGCACAAGAGAAGATACGTTATTTTGCAACATCACTACTTTTCCAGTTTCTGGACAGATAAGGATGAAAAGCACCCCATAGTTGTCCAGTTTGGAACTACACCTTATGTCTTACTTTTCCTTTAGACTAAAACGATCAGTTTAATATTGTTTTAAATGTGCTTTTAGGATATGGCTATTACCGTATTTCATATAACTAAACATTAATACTGAAAATATGCCTTCATTCTCCCAAAGCCTTACTCTGCATTCCTTTCTGAATTATAGATTCAAACATGTACAATTTTGTTCAGATTCAAACCCATTCCCTGATTTTTTTTTTTTTAAATAATCAACTTCCTAGGTCATTATGTATTGATTAGTTCAAGTAAATTGCAGGAACAAATATTCAGGACAAACAGGAATCTCAGTTGTAAACTAGGAAAGGAATTACATGGTCTGAATTGTTTAATTAAAGTAAAGACGAATGGTGAATATTTTCATAGGTTTGGGAATGTACTGCATTTCTAACATTTGAAAGGCAATAATTTGTTACCTAAAACAGAAAATATATTTTTACTTTGGTTATCTAATTAATTGAATTATAAAATAGATTTTAGAGTTCATTTTGGGTTTAGGGATTTAGCATTGCAGTTAGTGTGTGTGCTTTATTCTCCCTTAATCTGAAAATTAATTGGCTGTGACATGAACATGCTTTCTTTAAATTATAACTATTAGTATAATTGTAGTACCTAAAGTTTTGTCTCAAGGAGTCACTTACTTATTTGCTTGAGACATCAGAAACATGGACTGCGTATTGTAATATTGCCATGAACATTATTATTTCAGGAGGAGAGTAAAATTTTCTTGCAGAGACGCAGTTTATTTCACAAGAGACTCTTAGATATGATGCCAGGGATAGGAAACCAAGAAAGGGACAGTTGGGTCCCTACTAACCTTGCTGAACTTAAGTTTTGTTTTGATGCATCACATAGTATCAGTAATCAGCTTTTATGATCAAACAAAATGCTGTTATACATAATCCTTTCTATCACTGTCCAGTAGGAACACAGTCAAAACTATTCTTTGTGAACAGTTTTAGTTTGGCCTTTTTACTGTTTGGCTTATTCAAACACTGTACAGAAACAAATTTTATCTGTGGACTGTTTGTGAACAATCTATACTTTATTCTTTACTGTTCATTATTACAACTGAATGATAGGTCACTTTAGTCACTTGGTATTTTGTCTCTTCCCTCATTGGCTGTAAGTATCAGTTTTAAAGAGGAGGATGTGATTAAGTAAGTTGGCCTTTGATTCTCTTTAGGAGAGGTGGGAGCTGTTTGTGGAATGATGAGGAGGTAGGCTGGCAGGCTTTGACAGTTTTAAGTACACTTTGAACCCTTTGCTTTTGTTTCACTTGCGTTAGTCATTGCCCAAGACTTGACTGCAGGAATAGTATGGGCTAAAGCTTGCTTGTTTTTTCAAGAACAAAATTTAATTCTTATGATCATTCAGTATCAAGTCACTTACAAAGGATGAGAACAAGGCAAATTGACATTTGGTTTCTAATTCACTCAAATACTCAGTTAATTTTTCCCACTACTATCGTAGCTCGAAGTGGAAAACCTGAGGGATGGCATCAAATTCAGTAACACCTCTGAATTTTTAAGCTCCTTATTTTAAAATTGTTTTTCTGTTTTTGGTTTAGTATCTTATTTTGAAAACGTTCAATGACATTGAAAGGCCACAAATTTAAGACTGATAAAATGGACAAGTTTTTTTATGCAATTTATAATTAACAATGAGTTCCTTAGGTTAAAGAGATAACTCAAACCTATATTTTAGCAGAATTTTAAAACAGGATTATCCTTTTATATGGATAATAAAGACATTATTATGTTAGGTAGAGTGTGTAAATATGCAAGTAATATAAAACATTAGAAGGGATGTAAGCCCTCATGCTTCATAACATAAGCCAACCACTAACTGCTTTGGGAAATGTCGTATGGTCTGTCACAGCCATGATGATGTCACCAAAGGTTGTAGTCTGATGAATATGCTGTCTAGCAAAAGTGGGAGATGGATTCTCTTCTTGCAGACCATGTGGTTCCATTGAGAATTGTTGCAGATCACTTCCAGTGAAACAATGGGACTTGGAAGGTTAAACGATAACCAAAAGTCAACTGCACAACCTTTTCCAAATACCATCATACTGTATACCAGTGACTTGTCAATTCTGAGACTATTATCTAATTTAAAAATGAGAGCTAGTTCTGGAGGGGTCAGAATGAGAGTGAATCTATTCTGCTACAAGATGAAATAGTTTGGTACTTTTTTGAGTATTGAGGGAAATATACAGCCTCCCCAAAGTATATTGTTATTTCATAGCTTTTGTGTTATTTTCCTGCTTTATTTAATATTTGGACTGTTAGCTGTTTTTTCTCATTCAGAAGCTGCTTTTGTCATACTTAAGAAATACCATGTTTGTTGTATTCTTTTGTTGTACACAACTTGTACACAATAGCAGTGTGGTCACTTTTTAAAATGAATTAGCTCTGGGTTATATATTGAGGTAAATAAGAAGAGTCTGAGTGAGTGGAGGGTCGAAGGCTACTTAGGAAACCAAATGGTCCATCAGCAAAACCCTGGAAAGGGATAACGGAGAGACAGTAGCATTACAACAAATTCAAAATTAAATGGGGAGAAATGTGAAAAAGAGATGTCAAGAGAAGAATCTATGTAGATTTGCCAGAGGTTTTGATTTCCATATTTAGGCAGAGACAAAATTGATGCTACCTGGATGCATTTTTTTGCCCCAAAGAGACATCCTTCCTTTTTTGTTTTATTTTTTATTTTGTTTTTATTTTCCATACCTTAAGGAGTGGCTGAATCACTTCACATATCAGTCCTGCATTTCCTGACACCAGAATTGGCTCTTCTGTCTCTGTCCTACATTACTGCTCCCTCCCACCCCACCCAGTCTGTTCTCTTTCAAGTTTTCTATCCTGTTTGCCATCTCTATCCTGTTTCCTCCTCTCTGTCATCTTCTTTTTTTAACTGTCTTTCATCTACTGTCCTGCTTGTTGTCTGTCTCCTTTCTGTTTACTTCCTCCTTCACTTTGTCCTAGGGTTACCATATTTCCACAAACAAAAAAGAGGACACTGGGGGGGGGGGGGGAAGCCCCGCCCCGCCCCATCCACTCCCTCCCACTTCCCACCCCCTGACTGCTCCCCTCAGAACCCCAACCCCCCCTGCTTCTTGTCCTCTGACTGCCCCCTGCTGAGAACCCCCTACCCTAACTGCCCCCCCCCGGACCCTACCTGTCCCCTGACTGCCCTGACCCTTATCCACTCGCATGGGTGGCAGGGTTGTAGAAATTTTGGTGGTGCCCAGAACCCCCCACCCACCTGCCTAAGGCTCTGGGAGGGGGTTTGGGTGGGGGGAGGAGGTCTGGGGTGCAGGTCCTGGGCTGGGGATTAGGGTGCAGGAGGGGTGCAGGTTCTGGGATAGAGTTTGGGTGCTGGGTGCAGGCTCCGGGCTGGGGCAGGGGGTGGGTGTGCAGGAGGGGGTGAGGGGTGCAGGCTCTGGGATGGAGTTTGGGGGTGAGAGGCGGTGCAAAGGGAGGGGGTGCAGGCTTTGGGAGGAAGTTTGAGGGCAGGAGGGGGTGTGTGGGAAGGGGGGAGGGGGATTGGGAGGGAGTTTGGGGATAGGAGGGGATGCAGGGGTGAGGGCTGTGGGTCTGGGGATGAGGGGTTCATGATGCAGGAGGGGGCTCAGGGATGGAGCAGAGGATTAGGGTGTGTGGGGATGAGGGCTGGGGCTGGGGGGTTTGGGGTGTTGGAGAGGCTCAGGGCTAGGGTGGAAGGGCAGGGTAAGGGCAGCCTGTCTTCCCATTAGTGGATGGGGGACGCTAGGACCCGGGGGCAGCAGACAGCAGTTGCTGCTGGCTCTGGCAGTACACCCAGACAAGGGAGAGGCAGACAGGGACGGGGGGGACCCACGGAGGGGGGGGGGGGGACGTGCGGAGGGGGGGGTGGCAGGTGGAGGCTGGGGACCCATCCAACACTCCCCCGCTCCCTCACTGCCCACCCCCACTCCTCTTACCATTCTGGCTCCACGTGGGTCGGTTTGTGTGTTACACAGGGCTGCAGACAGAGGGAGGGGGGAGCAGGGGAGGGCTCTGGCTGCTGGAGGCCAATGGGAGTGGGTCAATCGGCCTAGCCGCCCAATCAGCAGCCACACTCTGCATGGAAGGGAGGGAGGGAGAAAACCTCCCCGGACATTTTAACCATGTTACCAATTCCTCCCGGACGGCTATTTACAGACGCAAAATCCGGACATGTCCGGGGAAATACGGACGGATGGTAACCCTACTTTGTCCCATACCCTCTCCCTGAGAATTGGAAAAAACCCTAACTTTATTAGGGCACTTTGCAACTGAATAGTAAACATGGTGCCTTCCAAGAAGTACTGTTCTGCTACTGGGTACTCTTTCAATAGCCTGTGTGTTTGGAATACTTCTTCCTGTGAGGGGCAGAATAGGGGATTGGAGCACTGATTTCAAGGAGATTTATGATGATAGCTGATCTGGTGTATCAATATTAACATGCAGAGCATTACCAACAAAACATGTAGGATCGTTTGGGGGTCTGAAGAAACACCTCTTTTACACTAGGTGAAAGTACGAGAATGCCAACCTGTAACAGCTACAGCTATGATCACATCTGGTAAACCGGTATATATTGTTTCAAATTTATGTTTAAAAGGCTTTGCCATTTGATAAATGCTAGCAAATGAGAACACTTTTCATGTAGATGCTGTAGAATAGTCTCTGTGTGTTCTCCATAAACAATAACTAGGACAGTAACACCATAATATGAATTCATACAGCCCGTCACATAGAAAACTTTCCTGTGTGCATGTATTTGGGCTGGGAGGGAGCTCATTTTAAATTCTCAGTGAATTTACAATCTGCAGATCCTCACTTTGGAAAAGGAAGTCTTGAGCTTGCATTTCTTAAAGCTTCCAGGGCCTAGAACTTTACTTTTAATATACTTTCTCCAGCCAATTCTTGCTTAGTCACAATTAAATAAAAGACTAAATAGTTTGGCCATATTTTCATCCTGTAGTTTTCAGTTTTTGTTGTCTTTTTTTTTGTAATTGAAGAGAAGGTAGTAGCAAGCTGAAAAACAGGAACTGAGAAGAATAATATCTGACTGTGTCCTTTGTTGACATGATCTTGGTACTTTCTGTTGTGTTGAGTGATGTGATGTTTTAGTTTAATTTCAAAGCTACAGACCAGCTGGCAGGTCATCGGGAAATCATACTGAAATTTTTATTATACTGGATAAGAATTGTTGCTAATAGAATATTTTCCAAAGATTTAAATGTCCTTATAGTGGTACCCTATTAGCTTTCCTCCCCCCGCATCCCTGAAATATTGTGTGTGGGGGGGAGGGGGAGGGGGAGAATACTATTGGGATTACTATTGGGACTACACTTCTTCTCTCCAATTAAAAAAAAAACAAACAAACAAAAACAAACAAACAAAAAACCCTGAAAACTAAAGGATAAAAATTTGGCCAAATTATTTAGTCTTTTATTTAGTTGTTACTAAGCCAGAATTGCCTGGAGAAAGTGTGTCAAAAGTGAAAGAAAGAAAAAAAGAAAGACAAACAAAAAAAAGCATGCTATTAAATAAAACCCACAGGCCTGGCCAGATTCCTTAATTACATAGATGCAGTTCATCAGGCAGTCATTTACTTGCACAATTAATTGCACATCTATGTGGCCAGTAAGATGTCTGACTGCCTATTTTTGTGTGTGTAGTTACAAAAAATCTGGGTCATAAAGCAGTTTGTGGGTCAGATTATGCCTGTCCAAAACATGCTCAACAGCTCGGGGCTGGGTGTGGAAGCAGGGGAGGGTAGGGGTACACAGAGAGCGTCAGTGATGGATCCCTGATCTTGTGGGTTGGTCTTTGCTGGCTCCAGCCTCAGAGCAAGTTATGGTTCCCAGTGGCTGGTCTAACTTACATTGTCTAAGGATCACTATTGCATAGCTGAGCTCCACTACACACACTCCTCACTCCCAGCATGCCTCTTAAATGGGAGCACTGGCTCGGGAGCTAGTTCTTCCAGCTTTACACCAACAGAGTTCCTCTTGACCAGGAAAATTCTCTAGTCAGCTACAGTCAAATTTCATCCCCTTTGCATTGCTGAGGCAACACAAATGGCCAGATTATAAACAAGAATTTGGCCATACACGTTTCCCAGTGTTAATGAAACAGAAATAGGATGTTTATTTTTCAGCATTATAGTTTTTTTTATGTTAAACTGAATCAAGTATCATACTTCAGTATAAAGGTATGATGATTAAGAAAAAGGGGAAATATTTTCATTGCTTTTTGGCTACATTAAAGAGTAGCTCATTCTACATATTCATTTCATACAAAGTGTTTTTAATCATCCATTTCTGGGAAATTGCCTGATAGCATCGGTTGAAAGAAGCAGATTTACATATCTTTATTAAGGATTATATTCAGAATCAGTGACCCCATGTTACACAGATTGATAGTGATGAAATAAAATTAATGTAGAATAATCAGATATGGAATATATAATTAAATATCTGACTTCCTTGATAGGGAAATAAGCAATGTAACTAGTAGGAAAATAAATTCATTTAGATGAAATATGATACCTTTTCATATACAGCATTTACTTAAACACTATAGCAGTCTATATTCAATATTAGTAGTCCTTGTAGTCTGTTGAAACTTTTCTAAACTTACTCTTTAGCTATTTGTTTCAGCAGGATTACTTGCACTATAGAAACAATTAATATATTTATATGTAGGAAATCAAGTATAGGCTTGTGCCATTAATTTCTCCTCAAATTTATCTTTTTTTTTTAATTTTTTTTGCGGTATCTTAACAATGCACAATTTTTTGTTTACGCTGAAGAGCCAGTTGGCATCCCAGTATGGGTGATTGTCTTGGTATATTTGAGGTCTTTTGAAGTAGAATTAGAGGACTCAGCTGTGGTGGCTAACTGGGTCACTTTACTCATTAATTCAGGGGCAACTGTTTAATACTTTCTGTTGTACCACTTTACAGTCTGCCACTTTCCAAACAGCCTCTTGGCAATAGAACTCCACAGGGAAGGCATCAGCCCTCCCCTACAGGAGTGACTTTCAAGAGACACAGATTTAGTTGGTTTATTTGGACAAATGTACAAAGAAAACAGTGATGGAGGTGGTTAAGTTAAAACATCTCATTATGATAGCGATATAGCATTATAGTGCATCAGAACTGCAGCTTTTCTCTTTTGTCATTTACTGTACAATGCAGTATTAGGGTAGCTGTGGTGATCCCAGTATATTAGAGAGACAAGGTGGTGAGGTAATGTCTTTTATTGGACCAATTTCTGTTGGTGAGAGACAAGGTTTCAAGCTTATACAGAGCTCTTCTTCAGGTCTCTGTAAGCTCGAAAGCTTGTCTCTCTCGCTAACAGAAGTTCCAGTAAAGCTTATTACCTCACCCATCTTCTCTTTGATGTGCTGTACAGAAAGTTTTGTAAAATTGTGATAATTTTTTTTGCAAGTTGAACAATAACAACATTGCTTCAGTATTTCACTGTTATGGACTAGAGCAGCCAGTTTTAATTCAGTTAAGTCACAAAAATTGAGCCATTAAACACTATTGGATAGCTAATGAATCTGGGAGATTTTTGAGCACACAATGCATAATGTTTAAATCTAAATGTTTATATTAAATTATTCGCTGCATTTATGCCCAGTGGAATATATTATCTTCATTTGACTCTAACAATATTACTGTGAAGTGTATTATTAAGATTCTGTATTGTAAAATATCCATTTTATGCCTATTTGAATTGTTATATACAGATTCGCTTGTGTTGAGTCTATTTTCTGCATAGAAATTAATAAAATACAAACCATAATTATCTGATCAATTAGAGTATATTTTAAAAATCTGAAGATTTTCTCTCTTTGGATGGCTCCTTCATATCTTTGAGGAACCCCTATTTTTCCCCTTTTGACAACTTCTTTCAACACGAGCTCAACTTTCTTGAAGATGCCTGTTTTCTCTTATTTAAGAGAAGCATTTGAAAACATCTTAGGTAATTGAAGTCAATTTCTCAATTGTGTATTTGAGAAGAGATTGACAGTGAGAAATGCCTAATTGCTATCTTGAATTCAGTAATGCAGATGTGCTGTCAAATTAAGTATTAACACACACTCTGTGTGTTATTCTAGGATATTGTTTTGGATATACTAGGCATGTGACTTCTTGATTTGTTTCCCCAGAACCTGCCAACTAGTGATAGCTCAGCATGACACTCATTCGAGTGTGATATTGTTTTTCTAAAATGGCCCTATACAAATAGTAGAAAAAACAAAACAAAACAAGACTGGTTGAGATAGTATTGTCTAAGTATTACTAAATCAGTAAAAAGAATTCCAAAATCTGAAATGAAAATAATTCTTTTTAAAAACTGAAACTTTCCCACAACTTGATACATAAAATTGGCCTCCCTTACCTCTTCCCTGCCTCTTGCCCTCATTCCCTGAAGGATTCCATCACATTGAGTTATTTCCTTTTGGGTGGGAAGATGGTTTTTTAAGCTTTTAATATTTAAAACATATGTGTATGCTGGTGACATCTGTCTTACTGACACTGGAAATGACTTCCAGAGGATTGAAGGGAATCTCAGCCAAAACATGGATACTTTGACCACTTATTTCCAGCAATGGAGACCAATTCTAAATGAAACCAACACCGTGGCAACTACTTTCCATCTAAACAATCACTTTGCCAATCAATTCATCTCAATCTGTGTCCAAGGATGTCTGTGGCCATTTCAAGCAGTTGTCACATACTTGGGAGAAAAACTTCACCATAATTTGATGTATCAGTTTCATCTGAAAAGAAAGATCTCTTCCAGTACCACCTTGATATGAAAACTATTGTGAACCTCCAGGGAAGCAGACCCTTCAGTTCTTCATACCTTTGTATTGGCCCTGTGTTTACTCCAGCTAAATGCTGCTCTGCACTCTGGGAATGCAGCCACCACACTCCGCTTGTCAACATGGAACCGAATCTGGTCACTTGTATAATTCAATATTATTGCACATAAATTATTCACTATTCACATAACAGTATCAGGAAGTTGTTACCGTATTTTCCGGCGTATAAGACGACATTTTAACCCAGGAAAATCTTCTCCGAAATCGGGGGTCGTCTTATACGCCGGGTGCTGAAACCTCCGAGCTGAATCTGCGGCACCACATATGTCTCCCGGGCTGCTGCGGCTGCCTCCGCTCCCTCCCGCCCTGACAGGAGCGTGGGAACCAGCTGCGGCTGCCGCGGAGTGCCCGGGCGGGGGGATCCCTATGGGGAAAGGGAGCCACGATCCGCACGGGAGCAGGCCAGGGGCGGATCGGGGCGAACAGCGGGGGGCGGGAGGGCATCTTGCCCCAAGGGGTGACGGCTCCCGGACAGAGAGAGTGAGCGAGCCGGGGACCATCGAGGCTCAGCTGATTAAGACCTGGGGTCCCCGGCGCCTTTGATCTCCGCTTATCAAAGCGAGCCCTCAGCAAGCCTCGCTTGACACGCTGAGCGAACACAGTCCCGGCTCCAGAGACAGCGCTGAGCCCTATCAGCTGCCGAGCCAGTGCGCCGGACGCCGTGTTGTGCGGGAAGCCAGGCAAGCCGGGTCCCCTGCAGCCCCAGCCCGCGGGGCCCAGAGGGCTGCGAACCAGCCCCACATGTGGGGGGAGGGAGGGCACTGCCACGTGCCCAATCGCACCGGACACCGCACCATGGGGGGGGGGGGGGGCTGCTCTAGTCTGTGTGTAATGTGCAGGCTGGCACGGCACCGACCCTGCGGCGAAGCGCGGGGCGGGGGGGAATTAGCCGGGGACGTTACTGAAGTCCAAGCCCATGGCCAGAGCTTGTGCAGCGCAGCCCGCTCGCTTCCAGGGCTCCTAAGTAGCCAGCGCGCCTCTTCTGGTGCACGTCCTGGGCAGGGCAGCCCGAGCGGCTGGCTCTGCTTGTAGGTAACCAAGGGGCGGACTGGCTTGATTTGGAGCCGACTGTTACAGCTCTGTGGAAGCACAGGGCTGGGAGTCTTATGGGAAGTGCCGCAGGGTGGCCCCAGGGAAGCGCTGCGCTAAATGAGAGCAGAGAGGCGGGAATCCCGCCTTTTAATGGATGAGAGCGCGCAGCCAGGGCCGGGAATAAATGATTCTGGGAATAAACCCAGAGCTAAAGAAGCGCCCTGCGTATGCGCCAAAACTTGTCTCTTACACCCTGTTGGTCCAATGAAAGATACTACCTCGCTAATAGCCTGGGGTCCACACAGCTACAACACTTGCAAAAAAAGTGTGCATCAGACATGCTTCCCTGTTCAAACAGATTTTCTTCCTCATAGCAAAGCCCTAATGTGCTATGCCAAGCCTATGTTTATTTCCTATTAGCCGAGATAAGCTTGCCTGGAAACTACTGTTTTTACTTTCTCAGATCTCGCTCCTGGCGAGCATGTGCGAGATCTGAGAGGCAGAGAAGGAGGTAATAGGATACAAGGGCGGGCCAGACGGGTGAAAGAGGCGTGTTTGTCTACTGCTCTGATGGTCTTGGAGACAGGGAGGGCTGGGCAGGCAGGGAGAGCTGTGTGGAAGCAGAGAAAGAACTGACAGGAAGGGGATGCAATGCTGACCAATCCAAGCAGGCTTTGTATACAACAACCAGCCAATCGCCGTTAAGGTACATCGCTTGCCGTGATTGGCTGGTTGTTGTATACTGGGTCCCACATACAGTACAGCACCAGTATCTGTACCTGGTCATACAGTACAGTATACAAATGTCCAATAGTCAAAACCCCATCATGGCTCCACCAGCAAGAAGAAAGAAATATGAAGCCAGTTTCAAACTTAAAGTTGTAAACTTTGCCATGGAACATAATAACTGCGCTGCTGCAAGACAATATGGAGTAACAGAAAAGATGGTTCGGGACTGGAAAGCAAATGAAAAAGCATTAAAGAGTATGCCAAGGGGTAAGTGTGCATTAAGAAGAGGCACCCCACATTGGCCAGAACTCGAAAAACATGTAGCAGACATGGTGAATGAGCATCGCCAAAATGGTTTTGTAGTGACAAGAAATAAAATACGTTTGTTTGCACTTCAGTGGGCCAAATCTAACCCAGATCACAGCAACTGATTTAAGGCCACTGTATCCTGGTGTACTAGATTCATGGAAAGGCATAATATGGTACTGAGGCAAAAGACGAAAATTGCCCAAAAATTACCTGCAGATCTTGATAGCAAAGTAAATAGTTTCCATCGATACATAATAAAACAGCGCACTAAACATGGCTATGCGTTAAGTAGTATTGGAAATATGGATGAAACTCCAATGAATTTTGATATGTTTGGAAATAAAACTGTCCATCAAAAAGGTGAAAAAACAATTTTAATTAAAACAACAGGACATGAGAAGTCCAGTTTTACAGTGGTACTAGGATGCACAGCTGATGGCGGCAAACTGAGACCAATGATTATTTTTAAAAGAAAAACAATGCCGAAACTCAAGTTCCCTGTTGGTTGTTTTGTACATGTGAATGAAAAAGGCTGGATGGATGAAGAAGGGGTAAAGCTATGGCCTGATAATGTATGGAGCAGGCGACCAGGTGGACTTATTAAAAAACGTAGTCTACTGGTGTGGGATATGTTCAGGGCTCATTTAACTCCCAGCACCAAGCAAAGGCTTGCAAGACTAAACACAGATGTGGCAGTTATTCCTGCAGGATTGACATCGTTGGTACAGCCACTGGATGTGTGCCTAAACAAGCCATTTAAAGATCGCATTCGAGAACAGTGGAGTGAATGGATGGTTAGCAGCGAAAAGTCATTCACAAAAGGAGGAAACATGCGTGCTCCACAGTTGGATGTTTTGTGCAAGTTTGTCATAAAAGCCTGGAATGATATTGATGCAGAAACAGTAATCAAGTCTTTCAAGAAGTGTGGCATATCAAATTCATTAGATGGTATGGAGGACGACTACTTGTGGCAAGATGAAGAGGAAGCCGAAGCTGAGACCACACCATCTGATACGGAATTCGATCCATACGATGACTGCCTTACAAATGTATCACAAGATGTCATTGATGTACTTATGATATCAGATGACGAACAGGAGGAATTTGAAGGCTTTTAAAGGGAAACTGTCACGCCAGCAAACCCTGTAAAAATACCGTAGCTTGCAGTTATGATGGGCGTTGCTAACTCGCCAGGGACTTGCCCGGCACTTGCTCTCTCTCTATTGTTTGTTATCTTCCTCCTATCATCATCAGTTCCAGTTTGGTTGACAGCTTAGAAAACAAACAGCATGGCAGCTCCCATGTGTTTATTGTCTTATCCTTCCTTTCAGCTTTAGAGTGAATTAGGAAAAGTTTAATCCACTTGCACTGTTTTATGTTTACATGTTTGATGACAAACAGCCTTATGTTTATAAGTGACAGTTTTCCTGCTAAGTACCTGCATGTCATAAGCATTTGAATTAAAATTACCATATTGAAATCAAATCTGATGTTTTTTTAATTTTTATTTGGTGTGCATTGGAAGAGGGGTAGTCTTATACGGCGAGTATATCCCAAACTCTATATTTTAACTGGAAAAGTTGGGGGGTCGTCTTATACGCCCAGTCGTCTTATACGCCGGAAAATACGGTATATGATGGTTGGAATTTGGATACAAAATATTTGCAAATATACATCTCAAAAGAGGCTTATTCCATTTTTAAACATTTAAGGAATAAACAAGTTTTCTACAAAACATTCTTGAAGTATATCTATTTTCCTTAAAGTTAAATGAAGACTTCAGGGTGTTTATAAAATAATCCAATTTCAATAGAGATAATTTTGGAATTCCTTATGTGGTTTTAAACTGAGTTTTTTCTTTCTTTCAGAAAGGGGGAGGGGAGGAAAAAAATGTGATAAAAGGCTCCAGGCCTCTCTTGAAAAATCAGGTACTGTTCATCACTTCTCTGAAATCCTAGAAGAATATCTTTATATACTAAGGCACACAGCAAGCAAAGAGGATCAGACATTGCAGAGTTTCAACTCAATACCAGGGGTGATGAGAATGAACTAAGGACTAGCTGGGGTTGGCCGACCCTTTATTCCCTTGACTGGAGGCATGAGGACACTCAGGGTACAGGCATAGCCCCCAGCTGACACCGCTGGCCGAAAGAATCCGAACTCAAGTGGCACAAGGTACAAGCACACCATCAGTGGAATGTGTATGAACTAGCATCTGGAGAACCCCTGCCTCTTCCTCATAGCAATGGGGCTGATTCAAACACTTAAGTCTATCTGGGCAAAGCAAAAGAAACATTTTCAATATGCATAATCAAATACATATTTTCTTCTTAACTCAAGTCTCTCTCTCCCACCTCATTGATGGCCACAGATTAGACATCTGTGATTTAAAGAAAAGCCATTTTTAAAACAGTAAATTGCACTACACCTGGAATTAATGCATATGGCATAGGTTTTGGTATCTATTTTTGCCCCTTTTCAACCCGAGCAGCTAGTCAAAGTTTGGGGCCCTGCAGGTGTTCCATTTGGGAGCAGAAATTGGTGATAGTCCAGTATTTCCTTGATGCAGTTTTGTTAATTGACAATGAATGTACAAAGTCCTGTGTCTTTGAATACAGAAGGAATCAAAGAGCAGGAAATAGCTTCTTTTGCTCACAGTACCTGGAGCAGTCTTTTCGCTTTGAACCCTAACTCAAAAACCTCCCCCTAGGTTTCTTCCAGGGTAGCCACCATGTTTTCAATTGCTCCTTTAGGCTCTTTCTCGCTCTCTTTTTCCCAGTTTTTCCCCCGTTTTGCCTTCCCAGACCCCAAAACTATACTTCAGCCAAAAGCTACTGAGAGAGTTCACACACTTTTGGCTTAGGTCAGAGCTTAGGCTTACAGATATATTAACTGAAGGGTTAGTGTGATGCTGTATAGAAAGAAAGATGACCATGTGTACAGTATTACCACTGATGTGGTAATTTTGATGATTCTTATGCAAAGTATGCCTTGGAATGTATCATCGGAAAGTTGAGATCTGTTGAACAGTGTTATCCTGTTTATGTGTGTGTATTATCATTGTGTATGAAGTTATAAATCTTTGCTATGTTTTTACATCTCAGAACATGTGTTCCAAGGTAATACCACAAGACAAAGTTACATGAAGACCAGCCAGCCAAGTTCATGGGCCATTAAGGAAACTCCACACTTCCAGCAGTCCTTCCAAGGACACCTCAGGAAGCTTATGGACAATGGAGGCCCAGGGACTCAGCAGGGCCCGTAGAACATGTGATCCCTGACTTCATGTTTGAGATGGTAACCTTCCATGCACATCGACTGGGGAGTATAAGTTGGAAAGTGTGGCATCATCACCCTCCTCTTTCCTGCTTCACATCTCTGGACTATGTTTTCTAACAAAGAAGAGCTTCGAACAATGTATTGAGGATCCCAATATTTGGGATGAACCAGAGAGACTTACTACAAACTGGCAGATTTAACAGCACTGCTATTATGCTGAACTACAAACTCTGAAATCAATTTTAATGTGTATGATTCTTTTTAACTTCTTGATAACTCTCTTCCTTTTTAAAAAAATATATTAATAAACCTTTAGTTTTTAGTTACTAAAAGATTGGCTACCACCATGATTTTTGGGTAAGACCTGAAATACATTTTGACTTGAGGTGTATGTCTGGTTCTCTAGAACTGGAATAACCTAATATATGTGATTCTTGGTTTTAGTAACCATTTATCAGAGAAGTCTGGTTTGTCTGGGTGGTCCATGAGGGGGTAAGGCCTAAAGGGAACTGTATGTGGCTCCATAAGAACTAGTGCAGTATTTTGGAAGCACATATTTGTTACTGGCTTGGTGAAATCTGATGATAGAGTATACCATCAGTCTGGGGTATATGCCTTGTATTCTGGCAGTCTGATTTGAGATTAGCACTCTTAAAGTGTGTTCCATACCAGGCAGTGTGACAGTGAATACATACCTATCTATCTCAGTGAGGTTTTAATTCAACCCATAACACGGTTTCACTCAGCTCATAACATTATTTAAAAAGCAAAAAAGTAGTTATAATTTTTTTTTTTAAATCAATCTCTCTCTCATATGCAGTTGTCAGAGCTCCATGTCCAGGATAGCCTCTGTATCAAAGGAGACTAGGCATTGTAAATCACCCTCCAGCTGTCAGGAGTATTGTCCATCACGAGTTATTGTCAGCAATGCTGCCCTACAGGTCACAGCATAAGGAGGAAACCATACCAAACTGGTGCAAAATTGCAACAATTCTAGACAAGCCAGAAAGTAACCTGTCGAACCTGGTCCAGGATTTACAATCAAGTGGACAAGAAGGCAGATAGCAATGGACTCCTGAATTTACTTAATGTATTATACTCTCTTTCCCACTGATGCTTCCACTCTGTAAGACCACAGTTTTCAGCTTCCTGTTGGTACTGATCACCCGTGCATGGTAAAAGGCCATTAGCACTCTTGTCCAAGAGTGAGAGAACTGCCCTAGCAAAGGGGTGTAGAGAAATCACACTTGGTCTGCAGGAGTGGGGATCCTCCCCTGAATATGAGCAAACCTGCGAGATGGCACGGGCTTGCTGTTCTCAGTCTGAGGATGGGGCATCAGTCAACTGGAGATGTAATAGGTTGGTTTTATTTGTCTCAGTTTTTCCAGGCAAACCTAACAGTAATGTTATCCATAGAAGGTCTGGTGGAGCTAGGTGCACTAGCACATACAGACTGCAGATTGGTGTACAATAAGTGGACACCTGGAGACTTGCATCTGAAGAAGTGAGGTTCTTACCCACGAAAGCTTATGCTCCCAATACTTCTGTTAGTCTTAAAGGTGCCACAGGACCCTCTGTTGCTTTTCAAAAAAACAAGAGTTGCTTCTTCAAAAATATTAGAGACAATGCCTTCTTGAATGACTATTAAATTTAAAGATTCTCTGGAAGACTTATATTGACATGCACATGCTTATGCATGACATGCATTTGAAGAATTTCAGCTTCTATTAAACCTTGATGGAACTAAGGCGATGTCTACACTTACCAGTAGAATGGCACTGCTGCGATCGATGCAGCGGGTGTCGATTTAGCGGGTCTGATGAAGACCCGCTAAATAGATGGCAGGGTGCTCTCCTGTCGACTCTGGTACTCTGGCTCCCAGAGAAGGGTAAGGTAAGTTGGCAGGAGAACGTCTCCCATCGTCACAATGTTGTGTAGACACTGTGGTAAGCTGACCTAAGCTACGTCGACTTCATTTACGTTATTCATGTAACTGGAGTAGTGTAACTTAGGTCGACTTACCATGGTAGTGTAGACAAGGCCTAAGAGATATCTCAGAAAATGGATTAAATAAAGGAAAGTTAAAACTCTAAACTTTAGAGATACTCTGAGAATTTTCCATTAGAAAAACAAAGGCAGTTAGAATCTTGATAAATAGTTATTCACAAATTGCATATTAATAAGTTGAAGATGTTACCTGGACCAACCCATGAAGGTATTGAACCAATGAAAGGGTGACTGCAGCTGGAAATTTGAATCCAGGCAAGCCCGGAAAGAGGTGTGCCTTCAGTAATGTTATAGAAAGAAATATATAAATCTCTCTGAATTGAGCAACCAGCAACACTCGGCTCCCGTTTCCCAACTTCAACAGCACTCATTTCAACATCATCTCTTTCAAGCAAACAACAGAAAGAAGCAGCAACCTTCCAGTAGGGTATCACTTCTGTAACATGACGACATCACAAAGGCTTCAACATGTGTTGGATAGGATGGAGTTTATAAACACTCTGCCAAAGAGATTTGATTTAAAGTTTTCTTGGGATATTGAAATACTGCTGTAATTCAAGGTACTAACAGCTGCTGCTGTTAAACCAGATTGTTTAGACTGTGTATTCCTGGAGAGATGACACAAACTAAAGCTTGGTAAAGAGAAAGAAACAGTAGAATTTAATTTAGATTTAAGATTCTTAAATTCATTCATTTGCCTGAGTTCCTTGAATGGCTTCTTTTCAATAACTGAATTAAAATACATTCCTGGTTTTGTAAGACTAGGTAAGTTAAGATCACTGGCCTTTGCACATTTATAAACTGTTTACGTTATCCATGATATGGCAAACATCATTCACCTACCCTTAAACAAAATAACTTTCCCATCTATAAATTGTTTTAGTTATATGTAGTATACTAAAACAAAACTCACTATTGAAGAAACTGATATATACTGTAACTGTGGTTCTTTGAGATGTGATACAGACATGTATTCTACTTTGGGGAGAGGGGGTGCCCAGCATGCTCGAGCCAGAGATTTTGCATAGGAGTAGCTGTAAAGGGGTGTGCTGCCTGGTAGGACTGATCTCCTTTGTGGACAGATATAGGGGGCTCTGCTCAAAGACTTTTGAAATAGATATCAGATTGTATCTATACCTGTTATGTATTTGCTGGTCCTCATCTCCACCCCCCCCCCCCCCCCCAGGGGGTGAGAACGCATTCAACCAGATCGCAAGTGACATCTACTGCATTTTTGAAGAATGTCACAGTATCTGAGGTATGCAGAGCTGCTACCTGGTCTTCAATTCATCCCTTTCGGAAGCATTATGCCCTGCTCCATGCCATTAGATCCTCTGTAGTACTTGAGTAACATTTCCTTTTGCAAAAACAAGGTGATGGGCCAATGTGTTTTGAACCAGAGAATTTGTAATTGGATGACTAGTTGTATCAGACTGCTATGAATTAGCTAGCAGACCCTCCTGAAAGCATCATAGCCCAGTCCACCGAGAGTTGTGACACTTCCATAGCTCCTTTGAGGAATGTTCCCATAGTAGAAATATGTAGGGCAGCTACCTGCTGTTCTGTACATATCTCTACACAACATTACTCTACAGTAGACACATCACAGTCTGATGCTTTTTTGGCAGGGCTGTCTTAGAACTTATTTAATTAGATTTCCAGCACCCACCTCCATGAGTTCGTCACTCCTTGTGTATCACCACTAGTGGAATGTGTATGAACAAGAACTTAAAGGAAAAGAAACCATTGCTTACAGTAACTATGGTTCTTTGATCTGTGTTGTGCACATGGTTTCCACGACTCACCCTCTTTCCTCTCTGCTACGGAGCTTAAGAGTACCCGAATTCTGTATTAGCAAAGAAACTGAGAGGTTGTTGGGTTGCTCCCCCTTAAGCCCTCAATTGGAGGGACACGAAGATACTCAGGGCACCAGGATGCCCCTCGCCCCCCTCTTCCAGTGCTAACTGCTGGCCAAATGAATGCAAACTCAAGCACACAAGGCACAAGCACATCATCTGTGGATTGTATATGGACAACACATTTTTAAAGAGCCACCAGTTACTGTAAGGTAAGTCAAGTAACAGTTTCTTTTCTGTGTCCCTGCTGGTGTTTATAAATATGTTTTTTTTAACCTGGGGAGAGTGGACCACGAGCTGCACCACCAATTGTTTTGAATCCCACATCTTCTCCCACCTTCTTTCTCTCTGGCCACACAGCTTTGCTTTTACTATTATTCGGAGAACAGGCTTTCGAGGACCCGTAGAAGTGTGTACTGTATGTAACTCCCCTCAGCACAGTACATGGAAGTGATGTCCTCATGCTAGCATGTGAGAGAAGTGCAGCTGATCAACAAAACTGACTTTACATGAAGTGCTGTCAAATGTTACAAAGTAAACAAACTGGAAAAATAAAGATGTTTCCCTTTACTCTTTTTTTTTATAGTAAACATTGGGTACTACTTGTATAGTTGATACAAAATCATCATGTGGAATGTGATTTTCTAGATGGCTGTCCCTTTAACTATAAGGGTGTGGTCACACAAGCAGTAGGTTGGGGTCATATAATTTGTAGTTACTCTAATTGGGTGCTTTTAATTTTTTTAAAATGAGGGCAAAATACTGTCACAAGGGTTTTTCTGTGTCAGAAATGCTTCCCAAAGAAGATAAACCTATATATAGGAGCACATTTTCAGAATGGGGGTATGAAGTCATGTGCATTAATCCCATAACAGGATTTTGGCTTGTAATGTCCTGTTCATCATATCCAGTATTACAGTAAGATTCTATATTCAAACTTAAATTTTAGTGTAATAAAATCATATTTATTTTGTCTCTTTATTGGTCTACAAACTTACTATCATTAGCATACATTTTTGTTTAGGAAACCATATACAAAATCACTACTCTAGTATGTTTAGAATTATCGGTGTAATTATCCTGTGGAACTTCCAAAACATACTTGAATGACCAGTTGTATCAACAATGCTTTTGTTTTGACTGTTGGCTATTCCCATGTGTAACAGATGGCACTTACTTAAAAAAACTGACAAGCTGTGGGATAGCAGAGCATTACTAATAAAACCCTATCGCATGTTAAACTTGACCTGACATTAATCATGTTTTGAATGCTACAAATGATTCATGGATATTAATTAGTCTCCTGATCATATTAGTGAGCATCAGTATCACACTACTTTCATTCTTATAGGAAACAAATCTATTGCAGTAATTGGATGTTTTTAATGTCTTATGCCAAAATGATTAACTTGGCAAAGGGGTTATTTGTAGCCTTTTAGTATGATTGTTAATTTACTGGTAGATCAGGATGTAATCTGAGTAGTTTTTTGTGTGGAATATAGTTGAATTTTTATTTATTTTTTAATTTCACCAAGACAATTCAAGATTTTATTCTCCCCTAGTCAGTTGCCTATGATTTCGCCATAATTTGTCATATTATTTCATCTGCTGCAACAGATCCCACTTCAGAAAAGGAGTAGTAAGTAATATTATTAAATAGTATTTTATAACTGGATGAGTTTATGAAGCTTGCCTTTATTCTTACTTAGCACTATGTTACAAATTAGAGTGTACAATGGTATATCTAGACAAATCAGTTTTTCCAACTTTTGTTTGTTACATCCAGAATCTGTGTTATCCAGAGTGGGTGGTTACATGAAAGATTATATATTTGGACTTTGCATGAAAATCTATTGTAGAATTTACAAGAACTCAGCTTTCTTCCAGTATGGCTTTTCTATTCATTTTTCAGCCAGGGAACATCAGGCTTCTTTTAGAGTACATAATAAAATATAAATCTGTTGATGGTTTGAGTATCCTAGGCAGTTAAATCACAGTAAATTGTTATGGAGTGTTTCACTGAAAATAAAACACTTATCTTGGACTATTTGTTTTTCCACAAGCTGTTTAAAACTTCTTTAGAGAATTTATTATTAGGAAGTTAAATTTTTCATTTAATTTAATTGCTACAGTTAGTCTAACAGTTTTCTTCTCTTTGCCTGGCCCACATTTCAGAGCTTTGATGACCATAAAAGCCCAGAAAGTGCAATGTGACTTAAATGACATTTCTGCTCATTATATTCATGGGAAAAATATTAAATTTAGTACAAGATGTTTGTTTTTGTGAATCTAGTCTCATTATTACTTATTCATAGATTCATAGATTCATAGATTATAGGACTGGAAGGGACCTCGAGAGGTCATCGAGTCCAGTCCCCTGCCCGCATGGCAGGACCAAATACTGTCTAGACCATCGCTGGTAGACATTTATCTAACCTACTCTTAAATATCTCCAGAGACGGAGATTCCACAACCTCCCTAGGCAATTTGTTCCAGTGTTTAACCACCCTGACAGTTAGGAACTTTTTCCTAATGTCCAACCTAGACCTCCCTTGCTGCAGTTTAAACCCATTGTTTCTGGTTCTATCCTTAGAGGCTAAGGTGAACAAGTTCTCTCCCTCCTCCTTATGACACCCTTTTAGATACCTGAAAACTGCTATCATGTCCCCTCTCAGTCTTCTCTTTTCCAAACTAAACAAACCCAATTCTTTCAGCCTTCCTTCATAGGTCATGTTCTCAAGACCTTTAATCATTCTTGTTAATAAAATAATATTTTATTTCATTGGCATTTCATGCCTGAAAGTCTCTGGGTTCCTAATAAAATGTATATTAAACAAATCTTAGTGGTAATATACCCAAATACATTGAGAAACACCAGGGTATATTACAGAGTATAAACCGAAATCTCTCTGCCTACCTGTAGAGGCACTTCAATCCAAATATACAATAAATATCACTTCCTCCTCACTCAGTGTTACACCATCACCCATACTATGCAGCCCAAACATGTGAAATAAACCTAAACTTCTCCTCATCCTTAGAACCTAAAAGGAAGCAAAAATGTCTCATCTATCCTGGATGGAAACTGCAAATATACTCTCCCCACATTGCAGCACATGGGCATTTGCTTGTTTTCCGTCTTACCTCCAGGTATGATGGAGCTCAGATATGGATCACTAATCCTTAGGCGGCATAAGTTAGAGCAGATGCTGGGCAGCTGTAACTTGCTCTGGAGCTGGAGCCAGCATAGACCAACAAGATAAGAGATCCATCATTCACTTCCACCACGCTCTGTGTAACACTCCATGGCTTCCCCTTCAACATTGTAGTGCACGAGCCTTCTCTTTTTTTGTTACTCCTTTAAGTATGTCGTACCTGTGACATTATTTAAATCTAGTATTCATTGCTTTGATACACCTTTTGCCAAAATCTTTATGTAATTGATCAAGGTGATTTTACTTAATTGCATGTTTAGTTTTTTTCATGGGCATGCATATTTTCTCTCAATTTTTATAGTGGCTTTACTTGGAAGCCTAGGATAAAATTTTCAAAAACACCTATGTGCCATTATGAAAAGTTTCTTAGTCCCAGTGACATTCAGTGAGACTCAAGCCACATTTGAAAATGGGACATAGGGCTCTAAGTCACTTAAGCATTTTTGAAAATTTGACCCCATTCTCTCAATTTTAAAGAGACATTCCCAATAAATATCAAACTTATAACTGAATCAAAGGTAAGAGATGCTTTGTCTCAACAGGAGATCAATTTGAGCATGAGTTTTCTCAGAACTTGAATTAGACATCCCTTTTCCTAGCCCCATATTTCTTTTTTAACATATTCTATGTTTGTCCCTATTGTATAAGGTTTCCTCTGTGTTTTACAGGGTTGCCAAGTGAGCTGAATCCTCAATTAGCTTTTTGGATGTCAATTCTTATTGCCTGATCTGGTGAATATGGCTAATGCTTTGGGAGTGGGACTCGGTATGCAATTAATGCCATTCTCAAGCATTGTCCTAGTACATAGTCTCAGAAGATGTTTGTCCCGCACCAGCTCCAGGCTGTCTCTTCTTCCTGTCTGCTCTTTCAGGAAATAAAGTTGGAAAGCTGGAGTTCAAAACAATGAGGGGGTGGGTGACAACAGCCCCAGGGCTTCCAATCACTTTTTATGGACCTAAGTTTGTAAAAATTTATTGTCTGAGTGAGGTGGGGAAAGACAAATTAGTCATGTGCAAATTGGCTTTGATGATAAAGTAACTGACCTAAAGTCAAAGCAGACATGAACCACACTTTTTTGAAGTGCTAAAGAGTTTGATTAATTTAAAATAAAATACAATTAATGCACTATTGGAGTTTTTGATGTAACCTAAAATTAGGGCTTCCTAAATAGCACATGGTAGGTTATTCTCAAAATATTTTTGCCCTAGCCATAACAAGGAAAAAACAGAAATCTCACAAGAATCCTATTCTCATGAAGTCTCCAGTCAGATTTCTAGACAAAAAGATTCATATAAGCATTCAAATTTTGTTTATCCAAATCAGATTCCAGGAGGTATTCCCACACAAGTAAGAAATCCACTGTACAGACCTGTTGGAGTATAACACGGAGTTCCTTTATTTAAAGATCTTTCTCTGTACAGACACTTTATATCTTATTGGCTAATAAAGAATATGATGAAAAATATTCATCTTAATACCAAAAATATTTTAAATTAATTCAACTGCATTCATCAGTATTATTGCATGCTGTTAAAACACAATAAATGTTAAAGGATCTATGTCTCCTGCTTTGGGTATAAAACATCATCCTGGATTTTTAGGTGCAAGTACTTGGGAGTAAATCAATTTTATATTGAGGTTTGTAAAATAAGGGGAAGCTTGCAAGAAGGCATGGAGATGAAAAGGTGATGAAATGGGTATTGAGGCCATTGTCGTTGGTAGAAAGGAAGTGTCATGGAGGAAGGTAGAGGAGGCCAAGTCAGCGATATAGGCCCTGGAAGGCAAAGACAACTAGTTTAATACAACAAACAAAACACTCACACTGCAGATGTTTTATAGGGACGTGATCAGGGTCTGTCTCTTTATTGGAGGGTGATGGGATGCCTGGGTGGAGTGGGGGGAGAGGAAGGTTGTGCAGAGACAGGATTACTAGCTTCCTTTTAATATAAGTAGTACTAAGTGCTAGTAATCTGTGCATGTCTCATTGCAAACTATGATATGCTTGAGAAAACATGAAATTGTATTGAGAGGCATCATTTACAGATCTAAAGCTGTAAATGATGGCAGTCTTTTATTAGAGCATATACCAAACCTATTAGGCTTGTGTTAAAGACTATAAACATTATAGAAAATAAATGTTCTTAAAGTTGGCTAAAAGTTAATTCACAGAGAAGACACTTAAAAAAGAATATTAGTGAGGGAGCATCAAAGACTGCAAGACTGATCTTTGTTGAACAGTTAGGATCTAATGAAGATTAATTTTCCTATCTTGTAACAAAATTTAAATTTACTTAAACCAAGTTATAAAGTTTTAATGTTTCAGTGTACACTACTAGATGTGGGTGAAAATATATTCTTTTTACATAGTACTAATGTCCTTTTTGAGGGTGGGACTGTATCATCCTCTGTTTCTGTATAGCACCAAGCATACTGACATATAATAATAGTAAAAGGTGCTTGTTGTTTTAATCTATCCTGTCAGAATGTCTTCCTACATCAAAATTTTTCAAGGTGTCAGCAAAAAAGGCTTTTAAAAAAGTTTTAAAACATTTAGATAAAGGAGTTGTTTTGGTAATCTTTCACCCATGGTGAAAGAAATTCTCTGTTTAACAGAGGTAAGATAACTAAAAAGAAATATTTCTAGTGGTAAAAGTGTTTGTGTCAATATAAATAATATTATAGAGGCCAATTGGTCGCAGAACCATATTTCATTTTTCATTTCATTTTTTTTCATTTAAAGCAGGGATTAAACCTCTTATGAAAAATACAGTGTATCCTCTCCAAACTTACAGTACTTTCTCTTGGAGCACAGAATGAATGTTTTGAGAAAATGTACAAGTAAATCCATTAGTTAAAATCAGACCCTAGATCATTTAAGAAATGTATCAGCTGTCATTATTTCTTTGTTTCAAATTATTTTAAATAATGGAATAACACTGACTCTTCAGACTTATAGCTAAAAATATAGCCTGGGCTATATTTGAAGAAATTAGGTTGTAATTAAGCTAATGATTAATGACTTGTATTTAATTGTTCTAATTATGTAGGTTGTAGTCCTGGTCAGATCAATAACTCAGATAACTCCTGAATATTATGTTTATATGATTTTATATAAGCTATAACTCAACTAAATTTTCTTCTAAGATAATTTGCTTGCAACAGTTCTATTGATTGTAATGAGTAAGTGGTCTGAGGGAGGCTAAACGTGTATCTTATTGATAGATTACTTGGCTCAGGTGTCACTGCCTTCTAAAGGTTCTTTGGTTACATGCTAGAGTGGGCATCAGTTCATGAAAGGCTCCCCTTGGCACTGCCTTGGCTCCCCTGTGTAGTGTCAGGGGAAGACACATAAGGGTGTCCTTAAAAAGCAGATAAACTGGAACAGAGGAGCCAGAAGAGCTCAGTTTCTCTTTTCATGTAACACACTTCTCTAAGCCAGTAAGACAGCTGCAACTTGGTTGCTTTGTACTGTGCTGTTAATCTGATCACCCCTAAACCCAGTTTAGCTGGCCGGGACAGTGGCTACTTTGAGCTGCTGTGTCTTACTGGCAGTGCTTAATTTGTAATGAAAGAGGTGCTGGAGCTCAAGCAATTTTTTTACTTTCATAAATGATGCCTCAAGCCCAGAGGTGCTGGGGTTCTGAATTGCTAAGCCTAGAGGTGCCGGGGCTCAGCCCTGGAAAGCCCTGGTACAAATTAAGCACTGTGTACTAGCAAATAGCTATTAAAAGTTAAGATTAAAAAATGATTTAAAGTTGATGCTACATGTCTTCAGATTATTAGAAATATTGTTCAATAGCATTCTCTTCAGTTTTATTAATTAGTTTTTAAGAATTAAATTTAATATTTTTTGTAAAAGTCAAAGAAATTCCCAGCCAACGAACTGTTAAGATGAAGTTAAGGTTGAGACTTCATATTAGTAAATTAAGGGTCAAAATATTACAGGGATATTATAATTATCCCCCAACCAAACACTAGATCATGGGTCGGCAACCTTTCAGAAGTGGTGTGCCGAGTCTTCATTTATTCACTCTGATTTAAGGTTTCGCGTGCCAGTAATACATTTTAACATTTTTAGAAGGTCTCTTTCTGTAAGTCTATAATATATAACTAAACTAGTGTTGTATGTAAAGTAAATAACATTTTTAAAATGCTTAAGAAGATTCATTTAAAATTAAATTAAAATGCAGAAACCCCCAGAGCGGTGGCTAGGACCCGGGCAGTGTGAGTACCACTGAAAATCAGCTCACGTGCTGCATTCGGCACGCGTGCCATAGGTTGCCTACCCCTGCACTAGATACTCAGGAAATTCAGAGTTACGGCTATTTTTTTTTAAACCTGGGAATCTAGTCTATCTAAGGTATTTCTAGGGTGCCCATCATCATAGTATTTGATAATTTCTGAAATGTTTTTAGATTGTTTTCATTAATGTATATTGTTTTTGATTGCATACAGTTAACATTTATAATGTTCTCACAGCCTAAGGCCTCACAAACAATATGCATGTGATATAGCTAATGAAAATGTTACTTATTTGCATGAGACAAGGTGTAGGTGAGGTAATAGCTTTACCTCTAATACTTTTGAGCAAACGGTCCTTTCCCCCACAAGTTTCATTATGAAGAAAAAAATAGATGAGCAATTTGAACTTGGCTTTGGTATAATACCTAAGGGTTGGTACATGAAGAATTGATGAGAGTTTGGGTTTAAACTGAGTTAAGTTAGCCTACAGCAGTTTTGAAATTGATTGGGAAAATCACAGATGCATATTTGTCTCATATAATGAAATGCAAAATGAAATTTTCCATATGATAAACTCTTTGAGTTTAATACATAGCAATCATTGGTATTTGCTGGAAAACAATTATTTTCTGATCCTTTGCATCAGAACTTTAAGCAAAATAGCTAAGTAGTTAAGAGAGATGGTTATATAATGTAATTTAACACATTACTCATAAAATCTTGGTTATGGTGCCTCAGTTAAATTATTTTATGGAAAATCACTACTTAATACAAATAAATTAATAAATATTTCATATCCAGCAGATTGTAGAAATCTACAGTTTCATAATATAGTTTTTAAAGTGTGCAAGGAAGAGACAGGAGAGGAATTTGTCTGAGCATGGACTGGAAGTTTCAAACTCCTGTATATCTCTCTCTCATATGAAATTACCTCTGAAAATCCATAAGAGTTGGGTGCCTTGCCTCAGAGCTACCAAACCATTGACTAGAAATTGTGTTGTTTGGAATGCTTTAGACACCAAAACATCCTCTAGGAGAATCCTGGCTGTCATTGTTGTCATACCGATTTTTTTTTTTTAATTCTAAAGAAGAAATAGGGGCCCAGGAAGCTGATCATTCACCTTCTCGCTATTCAGGAAACACTGTCCCATTGGCTGAAAGATAGTTTCATCAAAATCAGGCCGTAACATTTACAGTTGCAAACTAATTAAATTATATAATAAATAAAATAATAAATTGCTCCAGATAACAATATTTTTTAAAGAGAAATCTTTTTTTTAAACAGAAGTCTTCTTGTCACATGACTATGCTTGGAAGGATTTATTTTTGTTGGTAAACGTCAATTTCACTGCACACATGCAAACTGATGAAAAAATATTTCCATTGATGATCACTGAAATTTACAGATAGGCAAAGTAAGACTTTTTGGCCAAATGCAGTGATTTAACCATTTGAATTAGCGTTGTTACAAATGGACTAGTCAATGAATAGAAAAAAGAGGTATGATTTGTTGGTTTAAGGATATTTACTTTGTATATTTTTACATGTGATGTTGAAAATTTGTGTTCTAACAGTTTATAAAGCTTTCACTATTTGAATCTCATTGTCTGTTATTAAATAATTATCTGACCCACTCCCATAATTTCCTGCAACAGTGAGTGAAAATATAAATCAATAAATAGAAAAAATGCTTAAATAAACATTGATCCCTTGAGATTATAAAAAAATTAAAATAAAATTCTGCAAGTCTGCACCTGATTCACACATTTTAAACAGTTGTTTTCAGCAAATCAAAAGCCAGGATTTGCATATTAGCTGGAACAATTATTTTCATTCATGAATTGCTTTTTAAAATAATAATAGAAAATGATTAAAATAGTAAACCATGTGGAGGAAATATGTCCTCTTTTAATGTTCAGTGTAGAGCAGGAAACTACCTGAAGTGAGTCAAGGGCTTCACAGGTGGAAATTCATACCAGTAAACTACTAAGTATAGCGTACCAGCAAAACTGGGTTGTGTGCATCATTTATCTTTTTTGTACAAAGCATCATTGAAATGCATTGCATTTTATTTGTTCCCTGGCAGTCATCCCAGTTAAGCAGGTGTGCCATTTATCATGATGCCGATTAAATAGATTATACTGTTCACGTTCATTAGAAATGTTAACATGTTTGGTAAATTAAACAGGAAGATAGGAGGCTTATTTAAAGATGAATCTTGCGTATCTACAATTAGAAGTTTGTACAACTAAAAACGTAATATTAAAATTTTGATAGTGAAAAAGTATTTAATATAAGTTTACTCATAATTCAAGCAGCCCTTTTTTGTTCATGCCACTGTTTTTAGAAGCTTCTTAAAACATAGAAGTAAATGTTTTAGATATTTTTCATATTCTGCAATATACAAGCACACTCAGCATAACATAGAAGCCTCATGGCAAAACCTTTGTAATCCAGCCGCACTAAGACTACTTTACTTAATAAACCTTTATCCTCTTACCTGTTAGTTTGTTTTCTGTGGTTTGGTTAATCAGAATAAACTGTAAGGTATTTTCTATCATGGTAATAATAGGCAAGAAAACCGGTCTGTTCTTTTTGCTTCACAATTTAGTTTCCCATATTGGACTAAAAGATGAAATAACTCCCTAACCAGTCAGCTGCTTCCACAACTCGCAGGACAAGTGTCCATTATTTATAGGTCTCTACTGAGTGACCAAATGACAGAAAAACTAACAGGTATAGTAAGAAGGGGAGAAGTTATTTCTGTGACCTTTGCAAGGGAGGGGGGGAATCCCTTTTTGCTTCTTGATGTGGTATTAATGTTCTCACAGGTCTCTCTCTCTCTGCTTGTCTTTTATATTGGTAATATTATACTTAACGATTCTGACAACTGTAAAATTTGAGAAATTACGACATCATAAGAGCAATGAGGGATTGTCATCAATTGTTAACAGATTTGTTCTTGGTTTTTGACCCCTATTTAAATTCAGTGCCTAATGAACACTTGAGAGAGAGCATATCTTTATTGAAGATTAAACATCCTTGCCCCTTCAGTTAAGGTGGAGATTTCACAATACACATTCATGAAAGCCCCATGATCTCATTCAGCAAAACCAAAGAAGTTTAGATTCGACATTTTGAAAGTTAAGCGCCAAGCAGGGATTCGGGTGGTCTTTATACTTCATGTAAAGTGAGGAGTGGGCATCAAGACAAAGGAAAGTTTTAAGGATGGATTTGAAGGAGGACAATGAGGTCACATTGTGGATGTTTACAGGGACCTCCTCCCATGCATAAGGGATGGCATGATAGAAGACATAAAGGTGCTACTTTTAAAATTTGATATTGGGCGATGAAGTCTAGCGTCATTTGCAGAGCAGAGGCAGGAGTAGATATCTTGATAGCACATGATAGGTAGGGTGGGGATAGGCCATGAAGGGCCTTCAAAGTTGAGGACTGACGTGGGGATAGTGATGTCCAGGGTGACTGAGAGATGGAGGAAAGGTCAAGAGTTCTGTTTTGCCCACGTGGTGTTGAAGCTGATGGCTGGACATCCATGAGGAGATGTCAGAAAGACAAGCCTATTTATCTTTGCACATAAGAAAAGCTTCTCTTAAGAGAGGGCCATTCTAAGCACTCTTATCATCATGTGGGGTTAGTCAGTAGGGCTTAATGCAGGAATCTGGAGATCATTGGGTGTAGTATACTGAGAAGTGTAATTAACTATATACACAGCACTGTCAAATGAAAAAAGTAAAGATATACTTGAAATCTAATCAGTTTTTAGAAAATAAGTAGTTTCCAGTACTACGTGTGCTCCTGTAGCCCCTGCCAATTTTTGTGGTCAGCAAACCACTGATGGTCCCAAGGCAGATCCTCCAACAGTTCTGTCCAGAAAGGGATTGACATTTGAACATGTGAATAGGATGAAGTATATGTAACTGACTGAGGTACATGCAAAGTGCAACTTTAGATGCCTCAAAAGTTGAGGAGAGTCTAAGTTCAAGTCTACGAGAGTTTCTTCCTGATCAAATTGGGCAGCCAAGGACCTAAGGGAGCTAATCCAATGGGACTGGTAGTTTTAGAGAAGCAGTGCTTTTTCAAATTATTCAAATAAAAGAAAGCATTAAACACTTTCTTAATATGATAAAATTTGGGTTTTCTGATTTTGCTGTTTTTTTAAACTCAGTTGTAACACTTTCTTATCCTAACTTTTTTTTTTTAATTGAATTTATACAAAGATCAGGTCCAGAGCAGACAGCAACAGGAAAAACAATCCCGATTAAAGATTTCATGCATAGCCTGAAAGAGTCAGCAGTGCAGAAAAATACTTTATCAAGGGTTTTTTTTAACATGATCTCCAACATTGGTCATCTAGAGCAAAGATTAGCAGTGACTCACTACATTTTACTTTGAAATGCATGAACAATTATTTTTAATTTTGAACAAATATCTAGTAAATATTCCAGATTTTTAATATGTTGGTTTTTTCCTAATTACTGGGGTTTTCATGTGATGATCAAGCTCTGAAGATTAAAAAAAAATCTCAATCATTTTAATAGCTGCTGGTCATGAGTTTCAGTTGCAAATTTCAGACACTCGAACTATACGATTATCTGAGTATGTGCTAGGACTTCAGATTCTAAATGTGGATGCTACAGTACTGAAAATTAACAACTCAATGGATCATTTTCAACCCAGCATCCAGTCCTATACTGAAAATTAAGTTTTTGATCACACCTGAGAACTATTTTAAAATGTTTTTAATAAAATTATTTCTAAAAACTGAAAAAGGAAAGCAATAATGAATGATGCTTCTCATATTTTGTTCTTTATAGAAGGAACATAAATGTTTCAATTACTGTATTTGTGTTTTAAATAAAATGTGTATGTCTGGCAAAAAAAAATGTAAATGATCACATGTGGTTATCACATGCAGTTATCAGCCACAAGTTGAAGTAATTCTTTTTCTCAGGGGGGACACTAGCATTCTGATTATTTGTGGTGTGTTGAGCTACACTGCTGTGTAGCATTATCTACAGTTAGACACAAATCTTTGTCTGGTACCTTTCAATGTTTTTTAAATTAATTCCTTACTCTAGGCTGGATTCTGATACACTAATTCACCTTAAGTACTAGCTTAGTTACTGAGAAGTCCGTGTCATTTAAATGAGATCATTCCAAGAGAGGCACTACTTGGCCAAAATTTTCAAAATTTCCTAAAGCTAGTTACATTTTACTGTTTTATATATCTGTTTTTGCTGTTTTATTTGATCTTGAGGTAATTGACTGATCTGTTAGTTTATTTTTCAAACATTGCCAAGGTAGCCCACAGCTTTAGATGATTGTAGAGCAGCCAATATTATAAATTACAAATTATATTAGGTACCTATATAACTGGCATGATTTTCACAATTTCTGGTCACTCACAGCTTCCATGAAGTCATTTTTCTCAGAGACTTCATATTTAGTTACATTGAGATATGTGGTCACTTGACATAAATACTGACCCCTTTGTTTGGTTTGGTAAATATTTCTCTCAGATAGATAAATCTTGATGTTCACCTCAACAGAAGTCAGAATCTGTGCGATATATAACAGCACATTAATTCAGATGGTGACTTTAATTAGTGCAATAGTTTTTACTGGGTTATGCATGTTAAGGATTCTGGTTTACAAAAACTTTGTATATAATCACTGGAAATTTTCTTTTATTTTCAAATGTAATGTAATCTGAAAAAAAATTAGTATTTCATATGTTTAAAATAGCAACTTTATTAATTGCATTTTTGTAGAAACCTACCATATATACTCCTTCATAAGCCAAATTATTTTAATAAAAAAGGGAAGCACCAGAGAAGGGGGTCGGCTTATGAACGGGTATGGAGAGGGAGAGGTGGGACGCAGCCCCTCCCCCCAACAGAGGGAGCAAGGAGAGGCAGCACAGCCAGAAACCATCTCGGCCCACCAGTGGCTAATACTGATGGCCCGGGAGCCAAAGTTTGCTGACCCCTGAATTATAGAGTCGGTTTATGAACGGGTTATAAAATAATTTCCGTTTTTACTTATCCATCTTGGGGGGGTGGGTCGGCTTATAAATGAACCGGCTTATGATCGAGTATATACGGTATCTTGTCCCATCCTTGAACAGCTTTTGTGTTACCAGTACTTTTCTGAAGTGTATAGAATCATTAGGTTTTCCAAACATCCTTTTTCAAACCCTAATGTTTTTCTCAAACTGGTGCTGTATCTTGAGGTATCCCTGCTACTTTTGTCTGAGTATTATTTGTAAATATGTTAATTTAATTCCACCAGATCTGTTTTTTCCTTGTATTTTTCATGTTGCCCAGATTCTGAACCCATGCTTTAAATGATATTCTATTTATTTAAAAAAGAGGTTACTGAAATACTATGGAACTTGTATCAATGTGGAATCTTGCAAATGAAACACTTTCCTCTATATTGGAAATATTATTTTTGTTTTGTTTCTGTTTTACAGCTTCTTGAAGGAAGTTTTGCCAGAGAAGTCAGTCATGAAGTGGATGGACTAATTTTTCAGCCTACAGGCGTAAGTTGCAATGGAACTTAATTTTATTATCTTAATACATTTAAAATATAGGATTGAAATCTTCCAGTTACATTCCTTCACTTGTGCTAATGACAAATTTTTCACCATCTGCTACTAATGAACATTTTTCACCATCAAGAAGTCTTTGCTTTGGTGGAATTACTGTCGATCAGTGCTTAATTTATCAGGGCTTTCCAGAGCTGATCCCCAGCATCTCTAGGATTGGCAGTTCATAGCCCTGGCACCTCTGGGCTGACTGTGTCATTTAAGAAAGTAAAAAAAATTGCTTGAGCCCTGGAACCTCTTTCATTACAAATTAGGCACTGCCGTAGATACATTGTTATTTCTGTTTCTCCTGGTTCTTAATAAAATTGCCATTACAGAACTGATTGGAAGCTGTATGCTGTGTTCTGTGTGTCTTTAGAACCATTAACAGGAATTTAGTCAGAGGAGGAGGTTGCTATGTGTCATTTCACGTGTGCAGTTTGGTACAAAGACCAAAATAATAAATAGGTAAGCAGTTCCCCCTCATTCAGTTCCTGTTTTTATGCAGCCTCTGGATTGTTGAAGCATTGGTCTGTGACCAAGCACTGGAACCACAGTGGTAATAGACCAGATTAAGTACAAATTGGTGTTCAGTGACTTTACACAGCTGCTACTATTTGTCACTTGTGCAAACTAGGCCGTAAAGTGTGAGATCTTTCTGTATCAGTAGAAAAAAGCGTGATATCTTTCTGTATCAGTTACTTAGAAACAAAGGCTGAGTACTCAATGTAGTTGGCTTCCTCAGGGAAATTTTAAGTGTTGCTACACTGATTTAGTTGGGGATTGGTCCTGCTTTGAGCTGGGGGTTGGACTAGATGACCTCCTGAGGTCCCTTCCAACCCTGATATTCTTTGATACCTTAAAATTTGGTAAAATTGTACAATGCATACCATTTTAAGTGAAAATTGACTTTTTAAATAATTTGCATAATATGATATATGTGTGACTCCTCTCTAAGAACTGAGAGTAAAGATTGGATGCATCAAAAAGCTTCCTGAGAGAAATACAGATGGATCCGTCAGTTAACTGTCCTTAACAACAAGCAAAACATTACAAACGGCTAGTGCTCAGACTGGAAGAGATGAGGACAAGGGAAGTAATGGTATACAATGCAAGTTCATAGAAATGGTTTGCTGAAATGCTAGTGTGCTTTTTAACTATTAAAATAAACTTCTTTTGAAAGCAATTAAATAACATAATTTCTTGATATGATCTCTTTCCATTTTGGTAAACAGTGTCTTTCCACTCACCCACAAAGCAAAGAGCTCTCTTTATTTTACTTCCTTACTTGTAAGCATTAGTGTTGGTGATGCCAGCCCAACTCTAGGAATAGAACTAACCTGTGCTCTTCTCTGCTGGTTCTGCAGCAGCTAAACACAAACAAGTTACTGACTTGGCCTTTTTTGTTTCTCTGTGGCAGAGTTGTAAGTTTAAAAAAAAAACAGAATATGAACTTGATAACACCAACTAGAATAACATGGCACACATTAAACAGACTAAAAACTAGCTAACTGACAGGTCTGAAACATAATTGTAAATGTGAAGTCATCATTGAACAGGTGTATTCCTAGTGGGGTCCTGCAGGAAGGAGTTCCTGCCCCTATATTATTAAAATGTAAACCAATGGGGGGAAAAAGGTTCCAAATGCTTTGTATTGAATTGAAGAATTCATGTAACTCAGGTTACATAACTTTATTTATCACAGCCTTTTCTGCTGGTAGTAGAATTGTCTAGGAGAGTATCCCTAGTCTTTCATTTTGTCGCAGGAAATAAGTACCTAAATCATTAGTACATTTTTAGAATTTGTGCTTTCTGATTTAGCATATAGGGAAGTTTGTAACTGAATAAAAGCTTCATGGGATGTATAAAATGCTCTTAATTACTTTTTATTTTAAAATATTGGTGAGACTTTCATAGCGCAATTATTGATTACCTTTCAATATATATTGTTTCAGGATTTCTTAAACTTAGTTTTGTTCAACTATTGTTAATCACTTATTTTTAGATTGAGCAATCTGTAATTTTCTCAGTGTATTTTGTAGCTTG
Organism: Chrysemys picta bellii; assembly: GCF_011386835.1. Lineage (NCBI taxonomy): Eukaryota > Metazoa > Chordata > Testudines > Emydidae > Chrysemys > Chrysemys picta. The sequence continues at coordinate 70,070,329 of NC_088793.1, read as the reverse complement.
AGTTGAGATAATATAAAGGATGAACCAAAGTATTCTTTCAAAAGTTAATATTATGAATGTAGGAATATTAGATAACAAAAATAAAATAGGCTCACTTAAACTGAAAGCCCAGGAATTGTTATTTGAGGTTGCTAATCCTCTGTTCTTGTATATTACGGATGTTTTAGAACAGTGGGAGTCTTTATTGCATATCAGCAATGTTTAAAAGCAACAGAGTGCAGTGAAGACACCTTGAGAATATTAACTTGAATTTTCTTATCTTTTTATTCTTAAGTTTGCAGTAGCATCAACAATGTTTTAGATGTTTTCCAAATACACCTCTACCCCGATAGAACGCTGTCCTCGAGAGCCAAAAAAATCTTACCGCGTTATAGGTGAAACCGCGTTATATCAAACTTGCTTTGATCCACCGGAGAGTGCAACCCCCTCCCACCCACCCCCCGGTGTCTGGCTTTTAAGCCCTTCTCTCTTAGGTCAGTACTATCCCCCACCCCATTAACATACAGGAAGAATGACCACAAGGGTCATCAAACGACAAGAGGCTAGAGCCTTGCTAGTGCCCACTCAGCTAGCAGGCCTCTGGCCCCCACTCCCACACCATCCCCAAACACATAAACCCTAACAGATCATACTGTAAACTTTAAGTAAGCCATGGGGGGAGGTGCAGGGGGAGGGGGAGGAGACCAACAAGCTCACAACTCACTTCAAGGATTAGTGCTCACTTCTCCTTTATCATGGGATCTCCCTTTCAAACTTGCCTGTTTTACTAGCTCCTGGAATAGTTCTGGGATTCATTCTGGGCTAATTATTTTTTGCCAAAGTTGCAGTGTTCAATTTTTGTTAATTTGGGGAAGAGTTATTTCTATTTAAAGATAGTCTATTCAAAACATTTGTTCTTGTGCTCTGTGTTCTTTATTAAATACTAGGGAGGTAGTCTCATGCATGTGTAGACACTACTACTAGCTTCAGGAAACGCTGATGAGAATAGAGGTGGGTGGAGAAAGGTATTCTGTTTTGTGAAGGAGTTTGATATTTAAAAATTTGGTTTAATTCTGATTCAGAATGGAAACCAAAACATTTGAAATTCTCTATGAAAGGGAATGGTGTCCCAGCTCTGGGGAAGCCCTCCAAGTAGACTGTCCCAAAGCCAAACACCTTGGAAGCCCTGGAGACCCGCCCTAGGCAGTCTGCCTGGCTGCTTTCTGGATCTTTGTTGAAATCAGTCTCTGTAAAATGGTATAACTTCAATGACTTGGAAAATTCTGATGGAAAAAGAAATTTTGTTGGAATTTTTCTGACCAGCATTAGTGTACCTATTATGTATATTGAGGTCTGTTTTCTTTCTGTGCTTTCTTCGCTTCTCTCTTAAGTTCCCAAGTATTAACTGAAAACTCAACTTTGCTCTTTTCTCCTTCTGTTTGAAAACCAAATCACACTACACTTGGTTGATAAAAATAATACTATTGATGTAATCTTCTTAGACTGCTGGGAAGGATCTGGGAGTTGTGGTGGAACATAACCTCAACATGAGTCAGCAATGTGATGCTGCTGCAAAAAAAGCAAATGCAGTTTTAGATTGCATTAACAAAGGCATAGCATGCAAATCACAGGAGGTGATAGTACCACTCTACTTGGTGCTTGTTAGGCCTCAGCTGGAGTACTGTGTCCAATTTTGGTCACCAATGTATAGGAAGGATGTAGAGAAACTGGAGAGGATCTAGAGGCAAGCAACAAAGATGATCAAAGGGATGGAATGCAAGCCATATGAGCAAAGACTGAAAGAACTGGATATGTTTAGTTTGGAGAAGAGGAGGTTAAGGTTGGGATATGGTAGCAGTTTACAAATACTTGAAAGGCTGCCATAAAAAAGATGAACAAAAGTTGTTTTCTCTTGCCACAGCGGGCAGGACAAGAGGCAATAAATTCAAATTTAGGCATAGCAGATTTAGATTAAATCTCAGGAAAAACTTCCTAACTGTAAGAACAGTAGGACAATGGAACAGACTGCCTACGGAGGTTGTGGAAGCTTCTTCACTGGAGGTTTTCAAAAGGAAGCTGGATAGCCATCTGTCTTGGATGGTTTAGACCAGTGGTGGGCAGCCTGCGGCCTGTGGGCTGCACACGGCCCGTCAGGGTAATCTGCTGGCGGGCCGCGAGACAGTTTGTTTACCTTGACAGTCTGCAGGCATTGCTGCCTGCAGCTCCCAGTGGCCACGGTTCATCGTTCCTGGCCAATGGGAGCTGTGGGAAGCCCTCCACTGGTTTAAACCCAACAAATCCTGCATCTTGGCAGGGAGTTAAACTAGATGACCCTTGCAGTGTCTTCTAACCCTATGATTCTATGATTTTAGACTTCTGTGAGGCACTGGACTTGATACCACTGGACATTTTGATTAAAAAACTAGAATAACATGGCACACATTAAACAGATTAAAAACTGGCTAACTGACAGGTCTAAAAACATAATTGTAAATGTGGAGTCGTCATTGAACAGGTGTATTCCTAGTGGGGTCCTGGAGGGAGGAGTTCCTGCCCCTATACTATTTAATATTTTTTATCAATGACCTGAAAAAAAAAGTCATCACTGATAAAGTTTGCAGATGACACAAAAATCGGGAGTGGCAAATAATGGAGGGATGGGTAACAGAGTGATCTGAATCACTTGGAAAGCTGGGCGCAAGCAAACACTATGCATATTAATATAGTCAAATAGTAATATATACACTGAAGAACAAAGAAAGTTGGCCATCCTTACACAATGGGGGAGCCTATCTGGGAATTGAGGTCTCAGTGCAATCCTATGGCCAAAATGTGATGCTTGGATATGTAAAAAGGGAATCTTGAGCAGGAATAGAGAGGTTATTTTACCTCTGCATTGGTAGACTTGGCAGGATATGATTTTAAATCGATAGATTTTGGTAAACATCAATTTCAGCTGACACATTGAAATCGACAAACAGAATATCCATGGGTAACAGTCAGGGCAAATGCAGCACCTGCCCCGCCCTGCCTGCTTTCCCGGGACCTTGTGCTTTCCTGGGTCAGGTGTCAGAGCCCTCTGCAATCTTCCTGTCATGGAGTGAATGAGCAGGGTGTGGCAGCAGAGGTTAGAGGGTTCCCTGCACAGCTGCAGAGCCAGTCACCTTGGATCCCTGCAGGCTATAAGTGTAGAGAAGAATGCAGTCCTGTTGGGTCAGGATGTTGATGCTGATAAATTGGAGAGGGTTCAGAGAAGAGCCATGAGAACGATTAAAGGATTGGAAAACATACCTTATAGGAATAGCTCAATCTATTTAGCTTAACAAAGAGAAAGTTAAGGGATGACTTGATCCTAATTTGTAAGTACCTACATGGGGAACTAATATGTTGTAATGGATGCCTCGATCTAGCAGACAAAAGTATAGCAAGATTCAGTGACAGGAGCAGCTTACCAAGGGTTCTGGTGGATTCTTTATAAATGGCAATTTTTAAATCAAGCTAGGATGTTTTTCTAAAAGATAGGCTCTAATTCAAACAGAAATTATTTCTGGAAAGTTCTGTGACTTGTGTTATTCAGGAAGTCAGACTAGATGGTCACAGCGGTCCCATCTGGCCTTAGAATCTATGAATCTACACTTGTGATACTGATGTACAAAGCAGGAAAAAAGGGCTGGCATACCAAACCTGAATCCTGCTTGTATACATTAATTAATCCATTTGATCACACTACCCTTTAAAATATTATTCACAACAAATTCAGTGATCTTCTTAATTATAAAAATTTATTTCTAGTAGTGCCTGTAGTATGCTAAGTGCTTTAAGGTCTAGAAAATATGACCTATGAGGAAAGATTGAAAAAAGAAGTAATAGGCTTAAATTGCAGCAGGGGAGATTTAGGTTAGACATTAGGAAAAACTTTCTAACTGTATGGTAGTTATGAACTGGAACAAATTACTTATAGAGGCTGTGGAATCTCCGTCACTGGCGGTTTTTAAGAACAGTTTAGACAAACAGCTCTCACAGATAGTGTAGATAATAATTAGTTCTGCCTTAGTGCAGGGGACTGGATAACCAATCGAAGCCCCTTCCAGTCTATGATTCTACAGAGGGTCAATGAGTAAAGCCTCCCCTTTGCTCTTCCTTTCCAGACATACATACTGTACATTTTCACAAGTAATGTGAGGAGAGCAATGGAGGTTCTTGACCAGTATACAATTGAAAACTTTTTGTAGGTGGTTTCATAGTGACTCTTGCCCATTTTCTCCCATACCAGTTACCCTCTAACAGCTGCACGGTGCGACACAAAATACAATTTTTTTCTCTTCTTTCCGTTTTGTTTTTACAATTCTTGCTCTTCCCCCTTTGCTTTCTTTTCCCTTTTTTCCACTGCCCATCTTTGTGTTTTTTCCATTCTTTTAAATTTCCCCTTCCTTTCCTGTCATTCCTCTATAGTTATGCCTCCCTTTCCCTTCTCCATTTTCTGTCACTTTGAAGTACTGCTGATGCAGGACCAAACTGCTGGGTCAACTCCCTCTGATCAGCTTTGATCCCTCTGCATGGAATAGGTTGGCAGAGCAGGGACTGAAGATGAGTGCTGATTAAAGGGAGTGAAACTGACCAGCAAACAGCTTCTTGGACAAGGTATGTCTCCCTATGTTTGTGGCCCAGATCCTGAATGAATTTCCCCTGTAGTTTGTGGGTAAAAGCCTAATACGTTGTTTGTAGTTTCTTAACATCCATCATATAACTTTTGAATTTTTAGAATAATTTGTTCTATAGGGTGACTGCAAAATTATTTATAATTTTGTACACTCATTGTGGAACATTTGCAGTTTGCCACCCTGTGTTTTTAATTGTTTAGTCAAACTGAAATCTCAAAAATAGCTTCTTATCTTTAGATGTCAGGATCAGTTCTGTGACCTGTGCCCACTCATCAGTAAAATTACTTCTGCTATCTGCCTTCTAAATCATAAACCTCACTGGGCCTCTGTAGTCTGTCTGAGAACACCTAATCTTCATGGTAGCAAACTCTTCAAAACTGATTTACCAGCTGCCTAGCACCATTATTTTGCCCTTTTTGAGAAAGGGGTAGCAGAATTATTTTATTCTAAAAGCTCCCCAAAAGAAAGTTTGTTAGCCACAAATAGTGAAGGTTTACAAGACATCTGATGCACTTTTTCTAGGCACTTACGAGAGGTTTGCGTCAGTATCTTTATTCTTTCAAATGCCAGTTTCACCTCTTGAGTCCTCTGATATTTTTACAGTGGCTCATGCTGATTCCAATCTGACACCTTTGTGTACTCTTTGTTTGAATGAGGCATAAACCCCTACCCCCGCCCCCCGAAAAAAACATGCCTCCTGTTCCTCTAAGATAAGCACACCATTTTAGTAAACTGGCTCCATTGTCTAAAATAAGCTCTCAAAGTGTCACTGAATCCTCTCAGCCTCATAACTTTTCTCTATATGCCAACAAGAGAAAAAATTACTTGAAAGAAAAGGAATAAACAGTTATATTTTCATTCCCAGGTAGCATTACATATCGTTTTTGTATTAAACCCATCCACCCCAATCTTGACAATCTAATTGGTAACCTTGAATACTTGATTGCCTATTAATTGTTTGCACTACTTCCGTTATAGTGACCAGATTATCACCATCCTTCATTATAAAAACTTCACCTCAAATCACTAATGGCTATTATTGCATGAACTGGCTTCAAAAGGTCATGTTTTGTGTAATTAAACAGTGCCACGTTCACTTCAACCACTTCATACGATTTCATTGCTGGTTTCAATGTTTGGCCCAATATGTCTTTTGAAAACTGCTCTGGTAGTTGAAAAACATTTGCCAGTAACTTAAATCCTGTAAGTCTGAAACTAAGCTATCCGTCTACTCTAATGAGTGATGGTTTTTTTGTGCATTATTATTTCTTCTATTACTGTAGCATTCATCGTGCCAGGTGGTGTAAAGACATAGAGTAGACAGAGTCCCTTCACGGAAAGGGACTATCAAATATTTAAAGTTTTATATACATTATTTTCCTATACAAATATGTTTTCTGTTTTAAGTTTTGTAATTCTCTAGTAGTCCCTGAACCTATCCGTTATTATTTCCAGCTGGCTTCTTATGAACTTCACAAACAGAAATGATTCTTGAGAGGAGGAGAGCATTGCCCCTCAAATCTGCATTGACTTGTGCTATTAGAACCTTTTTTGTTTCATTACTTATGCTGAACATCTAGCTGGTTAGTTGGGATTCCCCCACATGAAGAACATTTGTGACTAAATCCATTACCAGTCAAAATGGACGCTGCTATGCCAGCATGCATCTTTCACATTGCTGTGGGCTGTCCTTTAATGGAGAACCTGCTGTCAATTTGCTGAAATGGCACTGACCTTTACAGCAGCATTTTCTGGCCATGAATGGCTATCTGTTATTCTCAATTTCCATAGCAGGCTTCCTTTCAATTCTTCTCTCAAATTGCTAATTATATCTCAACTATACAATCCCAACATATACTTTATGGATATTCAAAAGTTTATTTTAATAAGGCATAGCATATCTTAAGGAATTTTTTCATGACTATACAGGCCATAACTTGGATGGAACTTTAGGATTGTCTTGGCCATCTTGAGGGGTTTATTTTATCATATCTCTTTAGGTTTTGGTTTTATTTTTTAATCAAGGTACATGTTTTGGACACCAAAAGATAGGGACCAGATTCCATAGTTAAGCACTGAAATAAAAGCAGTTTAATTTTTCAGGTGTGATGAACAAGTTTAACTCCCTTTGACTTAAGTGGTAGCAGAAGATGCTCAGCATCTCAGAAAACCACATCACTTTTATATAGGTTCTCCCTGCCTACATTTTCTTCAGGTTCATTTTCTGCTATCATTCCTGCTACAGTTATATTTTGAAGTTCAAATGTATGTGCTATTTACCCAACTTGAACTTCTTGTTTAACCTGATTCCCTTCATCTGCCTGCATAAATATCACTGCTATTCAGTTCTTAATGAATGTGTCAGTTCTCCTAGCTATGGTCTCTTCTTCACTTATGGGTGTACACTATCTAAAGTTCTTCATCATTTATAGGGGATTGAATTCCCTTTGCTTGTTTGCCACCTACTCATGGCAAATACTCAAATTTGGTCTAGAACTCTGATGTGCAGTTTAGACATCCCCTGTAATCATTGTCTGACATAGGATTGCTGATGGGCATTATGTATTTTCTACATATATCAGCAGTAGTCATCCTAAATGTTTTCCATTTATCTTAATGGGGCAGTCTGGGTATATTTTATCTGAGATATCCTACGAAGTACACTAGTTATACCTGTCCCCACTGTAAATGTCAATAACTGTAAGGAGTCATTTGTTGAATTTGTATACTAGAGGCTTTCTTTTTTAAAAAAGAGACTTGAGTTCCATGTAGACTACTAATTTCATTTGGTTATGTAGTACCCGTGTCTTAGTGTGAAACTCCAAGGAACTTGTTAAGTAGGCTCAATGCCATCCTGATAGTTGTGCATGATTTTACATATTGGCAGCCAAAAGACGAGTGACCATGTGTGTCAGATATGGATGCTGAAGGCATGGTTTTCAGCTGAGAACACCAAAACAGGCTTTAGCTTTAGCAAATATGCCTATGCTTAAGACAATGATCTGTGTGTAATGCAGCATTCCCCATACTGTGCTATTCTATGTATATGTTGGAAAATATGTAGAGTAAACATACATATATTCCATTGCTGAACAAAATAAGTTTATAGCCACTTTGAATTAGTGGGATTCTTCACTGAATGACATGTCCAAACTTTTGGATCTTCATAGTGAGGTGGATCCACTCCCAGCCCTTTACATATGCATACTATTAATGAAATGATCAGGTGCATTCATGGCTCTGCCCTTACGTATCCAAGATCCTGCACAGAGCTTTCTCAGGGTGGGGGAGAGGGTGGATAAGAGGAGGAGCCCTTGGAATTGAACTGAGAAATGTACATCAGCTCTCTCCTATCCCCATGTTACAATGGAATAACTAAAATAAACTGAGTGCATCCTGAATCATTAACCTCTCCTTCTCCATTCAAATTGAATGATTTGGGAAAATATCTGCAAGAGTCTGCCTTCTCCTGTTTGTATTTCAGTAGTAGGTCTAATAGATTCCTAGTACTAAATTAGTTTCTTGAGACTTGGAAGTTCGCACAAAGATCTTTCATAAAACTATTTTTTTTGCTTAGCTATTGATATAAACTAATATAGCTATTTTTCACTTAGCTGTTGATAAAAACTAAGTTTATATCAGAATGTTAATATGTAAATTGATCTTCATTTTGCTGCTGTACTTTATGCAGCAATCCAGCATATCATCAGTACATCGTAAATAGACTTCATACTAGATGCAAATGAGTAAGAACAGGGTTGTGAAGTCTGGATGTTTTTCAGAGGATCACTCCCTCCACCAAACTAAATTGAGTTTAGTACTTTTTGAAGAGCTAGCAACTATTGTAAGGCAGAACATCTGATGATATGGTTCTGTATATAACTGGCTAGCTTACTTTGCATTCTTCAGTCTTCAGTGTTGAGTTCACTTGGAATGAGAGACAACCAACTGGTAAAGTATGTGAAAAAGCTGTTGATCAATACTGCAAACACGTGACTGTTTTTTGGGGTTTTTTTTAGTAATTTCCAAACACCATTGTGAGGATTTCTCACACAATATGTTTAAAGTTGTTCAAGGTGTTCATTGAAATAAATGCTTTGTAGAATTAGGTAGATTAGAACATTAATGATTTGTTCTTATTTCAACAAAATATAGCCACAATAATGTTATTCCCTGTTCCAGGCCAGCAGCAGGTTTCCAACATCATTCTGTAGCTTTCAGTGAGCCCTTGACACCCAAAAAATGGGAAAGCTCAATTGGTGTTTATTCCACAAACACAATTTAAGGTCTAAGACTTGAACTTGATAAGAAAGTTGCAACCTGTTTTTATGCCAACACCTTTGTCTTTCAGTGGAGCAAATATTGAGCAATTTAAAGAAACGATTAAAGCATTTGCCCTGAATATACCAGGGCCGCCCAAAGGGGGAGGCAAGTGGGGCAATTTTCCCCGGGCCCCGCAGGGGCCCCCATGAGAATGTCGGAGGCTTCCCCCCACCTCCACCTTACCCCATCCCCCAGCGCCTCAGCGTGCCGCGTCCAGGAGTGTCCCTGGACAGCGCTGCAGTGGCGTGGCTCGGGCGGGGCCTGAGGTCCTCCCGCTCGGAACCACGTGGTAAGGGGGCGGGGCTGTGAGCTCCGGCGGCCCGAGCGGCAGGAGCTCCTGGACATGGCTTGCTGAGGCTGTGGGAGAGGGAGGAGGCGGGGGGAAGCGGCATGGGAAGCCCCTCTGAGCCGGGCACCCCCCAGCCCTGACCCCCAGCTCCGAGCCCAGCCCCTCTGAGCCGGGCACCCCCTGACCTCATCCCCCGCCGCAGCCCTAACCCCCAGCTCCGAGCCCAGCCCCTCTGAGCCAGGCACCCCCCGACCTCATCCCCCGCCGCAGCCCTGACCCCCAGCTCCGAGCCTAGCCCCTCTAAGCCGGGCTTTCCCCAATCCCACCCCCCCCCCCAGCCCTGACCCCCAGCTCGCAGCCCAGCCCCTCTGAGCCGGGCGCCCCTGACCCCATCACCGTCCCCAGTCCTGACCCCCAGCTCCGAGCCCAGACCCTCTGAGCTGGGCAGCCCCCGACCCCATCCCCCCACAGCCCTGACCCCCCAGCTCTGAGCCCAGCCCCTCTGAGCTGGGCACCCCCTGACCCCAACCCACCACAACCCTGACCCCTAGCTCCAAGCCCAGCCCCTCTGAACCGGGCACCCCCCGACCCCATCCCCCCCACAGCCCTGACCCCCAGCTCTGAGCCCAGCCCCCCTAACCCGGGCACCCCCTGACCCAGAGCCCAGCTCCCCACCCAGCCCTGAGCAACAGTAGCGCCACCCCCAGGCAGCGACAGCCCATTGGCATCAACCATCACCATCACCCAGCGACAGCCCATTATGTAATTGCAAATGTATACATACCATTAAAGCATTTAATGTTTTTAAATAATGTATTTCGTGTTTTTCAAATTATTAAAAATTAATTTTTGAATGTATTTCACTGTTTTTTTTTTACATTTCCAAATACATGTTACTATAGTATTGCAACTTTTTTTTATGGAAGGGGCCCCCGAAATTGCTTTGCCCCAGGCCCCCTGAATCCTCTGGGTGGCCCTGTAATATATTCGTCTAGATAATTGACTTGATGCCACAGGTGAAGCAGTCAAAGAAAGAACTAGAAGAATCAAAGTTGATGTTGTTGAAAAATAATTGTTCAAGCATAAAAACTGACCCAGTTATCACTGCAACTATTCATAAAGAGAAATGTTTTCTGCTTAGTGCTACTGATTCTGTCTGCAATGAAATTGCCCAATTTGCTGAAGATGCTGTTCAACAATGCAGAGAAAAATGACAGTGAAGTATTTATTTGCTCAAGCAATCAATACAAAAAGGAAGAAGATGAGAAATTCTATGTGAAATCATCCCAAATTCCTGACAGATAGATGTTCAGCACAGTGTTTATGCCATCTTGATAAGGATGTAACAGCTAACATAGTGCTAAAACTTATTGTGGAAGCACAGAAATTCCACCATACTGATGGTAGGGTTGATTGAAAAATGTGGATTGATGCCATAGTTTCCCCATGATGCTCAATGGAACTCCCAAGAAAATTTTGTATCTACATTTGTATCAAGCAACTAAAATAAAGCATGCATTTTACAGAAGGGACACTACAGAGAGCTGCTAAATTTACCAAAGCAATTAAAATAGGTGTCTGAGAGACCTGTCAGATTACAAACTGCTGCTGTCTAAATGGAAACCTGACTTGATATAATTAATAACAATGAACTGGAATCACACAAGAATAAAATTAAAAAAATTCAAAGAAGTTATGAAACCTATTAATTATTTAGTCCACACAACCAAATACGATGGTCATTGGGTGAGCCCAGAGCAGAAAAATTAGGATGAAAATATCCTGAATTTGTTCCTGTCTTCTAACATTTAAATGCTTGAAAACGGTGGAAGTAAAATCACAGAAGACGAGGGCAATGGAATTCAGAATTTTAAAAGATGTTCACTCCAGTCCCCACCCAGCATAACATCAGTTGAGTAATTTTTTTCAGCACTTTTGGATTAATTTAGCCAAAATTTAATCAAGTCTCTAGATGGTTAAAATGTATCTGTGTTCTAGGTCAGATACAAAAGGGTTGTGGGCCTAACTGGTATTATGGTGTTGGGTTTTACTAATAGAATTTGCAAACCTTTCATTTTGGAAAAACTGTCTATTTATGTTTGATGAATAAATGTGTATGAAGTGAATCAGATAAAGTGTTTCATTTTATAAAACCTTTCATTATTTTTTCAGAAGAAAAATAACTGGCTTTTTTCTGGGGAGAATTAGAACAGCCACTGTTTAAAATGACCCATTTACTGATCCTGTGTAATAACTCTAGAGAAAGCAGCAAGAATACTACTAATAGTTTTCATTCATATAGTACTGAATGCCAAGAAACCTGCCATTTAAGAATGTTGTTTGCCTTAAGTGGTGGATAAAAATGTACAATCCTTGATTCTGTACAAAGTCAAATTGCAGGATTTTGGTTAACTATAATTGTGCATTGTATACACTAGATCACCTACTCCTGTTTGCAGGACAGTAAAACACATCTAGCCATTGTTGCACTGAAGTCAGAGGATTTAATGGCAAACAGTTGTGATATAATTTTGTTTCCATCAGTCTCTTGTTTTTCTCTAAGGTAGTTTTGCTCAATTTTGTATTGCTACAGTTAATCTGTTTGCCTTTACCTTACACTAAGCTTTGGTTTTAATGTTGCATACTTATTAAATATTAATGTTTTTATTAAATCTTTACAACAGTCAGATATATTGAATGTTACAGATAGACTGTAAAATGAGAACTGGAATTAAGCTAATATTTCATCTTGGAGCATGTTAGGAATTAGAGTGGTTAGCTGCTGTACCAGAGATGATGTTACCATGGAGAGAGCTTCTGTTTCCATGACATTTGCTTGCATATTTTGATAGGCCTTCAACTGAAGTAGGGTTTTGTCCTCTGTCAGATTTGGTGGGTGTCATTCCACTTCTTCCTAAACTCTGTTTGTGTGTGTTGGTTTCTCATTACAAAAATACATTAATTTCTCAGGATGTTATTGTTGATATGCCAAAAAATAGATGCTTTTAAATTTTTGGCATCCGGAAGGCAAGTTGTTTATTATGCATTTTTTTAATTGGATTAGATTTTCAAGCTTGGCTTTAAATCGATAAATGTGCTTTTCTCATTTATATTTTTGTTAATTAAAAAAACCCCACAACTGACTTTAACTTGTACTAAAAAGAATTACCACCAGCTCTGTCGCTAACTAGCATTTTACCTGTGAAACTGCTTTCTATGAAGTGGTATTTTGGGGAATGGATAGATTTTAAACCAGAATATCAGGCAAATTATTGTTAAAGAATTAGTTGATGACCAGGAGGTAAAACTACAAAATCTTAGTTTTCTTAGAACTGAAAAATGTATAATGTTGTTTTTGAGCTGTGATATATTTAGTGTCCATAAAGATAACATTTTGTTCTACTAACAATTTTTTTCCCCAATGAACAATAATTGCAACAAATATGGTGTCAGTCTACCAGCAGTGTTTGCAACTCTTCTATACTGAAAAAAAAATTAATTGCAGTCTCAAATGTATTTATAATAGCTCTTCTTATATAGCACATATTGTACACTACATTCTCCACCTATTATTGTTGTCCCCATTTAGCAGTAAACAGAAATAAATACTTTTCTGTCATCCCTGTGGATCTGCTCCACCCATCCCCATTAGTCTTTATTTCTTCTTTCCTAGAAATGAGGAACAGTCGCAGAATTCTCCAGTTCCTCCCCAACTCCAAACATTCCTGTTTCTTCCTCCTGAAGAGAGGGGATGGGGAAGTAGAAGACAAAGAAATAATTTGGCAGAGCTCAGGAGCAATACAACCAGATTTTGAAGACCCCATTGCAACCTCAGCTTCTCTGCTTTCACCTCAAACTGTCCCAGACCCTACTGGTTTAATTTCACTGGGCCACAGATGCATCAGCAACTCTTTGCTACATTTAGGTGGATGGATATTTGCTCCTCTGTCTCCCTCAGACAGACCATCACATGGTGCCAGTTTCTGACACTCACCATGGTACTAGGTGAATGTGTCACAGTTACAAAGCGGTCCTTCTTGTACAGACATTTTTTCCTCATCCCACAGTATTTTTCCATGGGCCACCAAGGGGGAGATTTACTTCTCTCTTGCCTCTTTCAGTGCTTAAACTCATGAAAGTAGTACTGCAGTAATTCTATTGAGAATAGGTGTAAAATGGGGAAGAATGTGTTTTTTCTTCCCTTTCACTAAGCAGCTTTACAGACCAGACAGGAGAAGAGATTGTTGTACACCAAAGTGAGCTCTTTCTTATGTTTCTTTATAGGGCTCTCTTACCTCTTCTGGGGTGGATTCAGTACACCAGGTGGAGAGCGTGTGCTGCCTGCCCCAGGTAGATTTAGCTTTCGGTATCCAGGTAACTCAACCTTTGTAACTAATCGAGGGACATTCTTGCTTATCCCCAGTTTTTCTTTACTACTTTGTCCCCAAAATCTTAGGTCCATCTCCAGCATAGAACTGTTACAGGATAGGCCTTTTAAATCCCTCTTTTAAGACCTCTCATTGAAGTTGAGATGGAAACACACATAAGTAGGATCCAGAAAGGCAAGGAGAGCAAGCACCATCCACAGAACTTAAGACTGTTATTTGGATAGCTTTTGCTACTTTAGCATTAGAAGCCCCTGCTGATCAGCCACAAGACTATGCTTTTGGAAAGAGCAAGTTTACATTGCATTTCCCCTATGTGGTGCCCTTATCAATACTGCTAATCAACAGTAGGTGCCGATGGGCTAGGCTCAGAGACCATACAGTGCAAATACCTGGGTTCCTCAGATGAGAGAGAACAAATACTTTAATTTGATAAAGACGATTCCTATTTGGTAGACCAAAATCAAGGTCAGCATTAAGCTTCATGACCTTCCCTACACACCCACATAATAGCTGCATGGATATGCCTTTTGGAAGGGAAGGTGAGATTGCCATTTCTGAAGAGCACATTACCACCCATTCTTCCAAATAGAGCTATGTCAGATTTATCAACTGGTATGAAATATCTTAGGACAAAAACATAATGTAACGATTAGGAAGTAGTCTTATGCAATGATTTCCTTCAATGGGGTTCACATAACCAGAAGCCGGGGGCGGGGGTACCTCTTTCATGGATCAACAGCATCTTTGTCAGCAGTGAGATTCAGTAACAATCTAATGGTTATGGTAATTGACAGTGTCTTTATTTCATCATAATATATGTCACTTGTAAATACACCAAAATATTCAAAACCTACTAGGTTTGTAAGTGTCCAGACAGGCACCTAATGGGACACATAAATGGCCAGAAGAAATCATATGAGATTTTCAAAGGGAGGTCCTAGGTATATGAAGGGCCCTCTCTCCTTCAGTGAGTCTAATTTCTAGGGGTTATGGTTTGGCCAAAAGTGTAGGTACCCAAATTGGATTTTCACATGGGTCAAAAGGCACCTGGTCAGACTTAGATATCTGAAAGTAAGGTGTTTTCAGGGAGCACCTAAATAGTAAGGAGCTAGTGCAAATTTGTCTTTGGCAGGTCAGTTCTAGACTGGCTGCTTTTGGAGACCCTGTGAGACATTCTACTTTTGGAAGCAAAAGATACAAAAACACTAGGCAGGTGTACAAAATGCAAATGTGAAATGTATCTAAAAAAACTGTAGTGAATAGAGGGATAAAAGAGGGGGAAATTAAACTAAAAGAAAGAAACGGGGGTATGAAGTTGCTGCTTTTACTCTGTTTTTTTTTCCTGGATAGCACTGATGCTGGCAGAGCTATGGTCTCAACCCAGTACAGTTACACCACTTGATATCTAGGTGGGGCACTGGCCTGGCCCATGTGTGGTGGTGGTGTGTGCAATTATTAGGGGGAACAGCCAAATGGGGAATAATTTGGTGCCCAAACCAGAGCATGTGACAGTCTTAACTAGGTCACCATGTGTGGGAGGCCTGTCAGGAAGACTGTGCCGGTCCAGGTTCTGGGAGAGTAGCTGGGGCATTGACACCACTATTGTCCACTGGAAGGCTACACTGCCAAAGCCTCCTTCAGGAAGTAGCTGATGCTGGTCAGGGCCTTTGCTGCAATGTTCAGTAGCTAGAACCCCAATCTGATTATTGGGGCTTGCTCAGACCTACAGGCTTGTTCTGATTTACCACAAACAGCAAGTATTTGAAGTCCCACTGGAAATTAGTCAGGTGCTTAACATCTTACCTAGGGTTGCCAACTTTCTACTTGCACAAAACTGAACACCATTACCCCGCCCCCTGCCCTGCCCCTCTGAGGCTCTGTTTCTGCCCCACCCCGCCTCCTAGGCCCCGCCCCCATTCACTCCATTACCCCTCCCTCTGTCACTCGCTCTCCCCACCCTCACTCACTTGCTCATTTTCATCTGGCTGGCTCAGGGGGCTGCAGTGTTGGAGGGGGTGCGGGCTGGGGCAGGAGGTTGGACTATGGGGGGGGGGACAGGGCTCGGGCTGGGAGTGTGGGCTCTGGTGTGGGTTTTGGGCTGCAAGAGGGGGCTCCGGGCTGGGACCGAGGGGTTCAGAGGGCAGGAGGGGGATCAGGACTGCGGCAGGGATTTGGAGTTTGGGGTGTGGGGGGGGTGCAGGCTCCGGCTGGGGGTGCAGGCTCTGGGCTGGGGATGAGGGGTTTGGGATGCAGGAGGGGGCTCCGGGCTGGGACCAAGAGGTTCAGAGGGCAGGAGGGGGAGCCAGGGGTGGAGCAGGGAGATGGGGCACAGGAGAGGGGCAGGGGGACAGGCTCTGGGCAGCGCTTACCTCAGGCAGCTCCTGGAAGCAGCAGCATGTCCCCCCCTCCTCCCCCCCCGGCTCCTACACGGAGGCGCGGCCAGGCAGCTCTGCACACTAACCCGTCTGCAGGCGCTGCCCCCACTGGCCATGGTTCCCAGCCAATGGGAGCTGCGGAGCCAGCGCTTGCGGCGGAGGCAGTGTGCGAAGCCCCGTGGCTGCCCCTACACATAGGAGCCAGAGGAGGGGGCGTGCTGCTGCTTCCGTGAGCCACACGGAGCTACAGCAGGCAGGGAGCCTGCCTTAGCCCTGCAGACCAAATTTTTAATGGCCCGGTCAGCAGTGCTGACCGGAGCCACCAGGGTCCCTTTTCGACCCGGCATTCCAGTCGAAAACCGGACACCTGGCAACCATAACCTTCCCCAGCAGTGTAACCTTTCCTCTCCCCACGAGCCTTATATTGCTCCTTTGTAGGACACTTACTTTCTGGTGGCCAATAGCAGGCTCTCTTCCTCTTTGCCCCCAATATCCTACTCAGTTTCCCCAGAATGGGGGTTTTAGTTAATTGAATTATATCTTGTAGCCGGCACTAGAGCTATGGCACTTGCAGCCATAATACATTTTCTCAAATATTTATTCATTGTAGGAGAAATGTTTTCACATTGTCATATCTTTCTAAATGCATCACATTGTTACTTACAAAGTAATCTGTGTGGAAAACATACATTGTTAACCCTCCCCCATCTAGTCCTTCCTTTCCCCCAAGAGAAAACTGTTAACCTTTTGCCTGGTAAAAACAGGTTTATTTTTTGAAATTAAATAAATTAAGTATAGCTTTTTGCAATTTTAATCTAGATACTTGCCGGTGAATTAATGCAATTAAAACTCATTTTATAATTATACATTAAAATATGTACCTTGAAAGGATATTTTTGTTCCTTGTTTAAAATACAGCAAGATTCTGTATTTTAAATTTGGCTCATAAATATTTAGTTCAGGCAGGCTTATAGCCCTGTAAAATATAATAAACTAACCCTTAAGAACAATTTCGTCTAACATACATTTGGCAACTTGTAGAAAAGATTCTGCTGGTGATGCTGAGCATCATCTTTCATGCAAATCCGTTCAGCTTTAGGGGCTTTTCAGTCTTGGAATTAAAGAGAAAAAATAGCTTGCACCTGAGACCAGCGTGCTGTAATTTTTTGGTTTGTACTTGTGCACTTTCTCCTTATGTTCCAATTAGCTTAACTGTATAGTCCAGTGCATATGTTTACACCCTCAATCACAGCACTCCGCTTTTTAGAGAAAGCTTTGTTTATTGTGGGGATTCAAATCTTTCTTTAGGATTTCTTTTTGCAGACAGAGATCTCCTCTGTGCACATCTACAGCCTCCACTTGTTGCAGCAGCACACACGCTGTACACTCTGGTCCATGCAGCACCTCACTCACTGAGCCCCATCCTATTCTTAAAGAGGCAGCTCTCATTTCTCTTATATAATTTATATCAGCATGAACAAAAATATGTACAATAAGCAAATAGTCAAAAATATTACTAAATATAAATAATATAAATCTATTTCTAAAACATCTGTTTTAGGAATCTCACACTCTCCCTTGGTTAAATAAATATCCCAATATTCAACAAATACTGTATTGCATACAGTTCTTACTGCTGAAGGCATATTGTGCCAAAAAAATAAAAATTCTACGGACAGTATTTTAAAATGCAGCAAAATTTATTTGTCAAATAAGTGTGGAGGCTCCAGCATGGCATTGGGGAGCACAGGCCACTGGCTTCACAGAGGTGGAAGATCACTGTGCAGCTTCCCTCCCACCCCGGGACACAGACTCAGCGATGAAGCTGCACCCAACCCTGACACAGCTCAAGGACTGGGACTGTCCCAGAAACACCCCAGGGCCCTGCCCCTCTGTGCCAGGTGCACCAGTGTGGGCAGGCAAGCTCAGCAAGGCAGGATCTAAGTGTGGAGGGGCTTAGTGTGCGGGGATCCAGCTGTGGGTTGAGAGGGTTCTGTGTGGGGCAATCTGGGTGTGGGCGGCTCAATGGAGGATCCGGTATGCGGGGGGGAATCTGGATGCACAGGGGCTTGTTGCGGGGTTCTGGTAATGGGACTCTGCAGGGGGGTCCAGGTGAAGGTGTTTGGGGCTCGGGGCGGGAGCTCTGGGTGTGGGGGGATAGAGCTCAGCAGGGGGGGTCTGGGTGTGGAGCTGAGGAGCGATGGGTACAGGAAGCACGAGGGGCAGTTTACAAAGCTTCCTACAGACGGGGGAGAAATCTGGGGGTGGGTCTGTAGACCTCTGGAGATGGCAGTGCATGGCTGGAGCTTGTAATGAACTCTCTTGCTTCAAAGGATTCTTTTGTGTCCTTGTTACTTATGCAGAATGTTTTGTCTTGTACGAACAGGATGGTAAACCGGGTCAACTGATGAAACTAGTTCATAGACTTTAAGGTGAGAAGGAACCATCATGATCCTCTAGCCTGACCACCTGCACACTGCAGGCCACAGAATCTCACCCAACCACTCCTGTAATAGACCCATTACCTCTGGCTGAATTATTGATTTGAAGACTTCAAGTTACAGAGAATGCATCATTCAGTCTAGTTTAAACCTGACCCCAAATATGGCAGTCAGTTGTTGTCTGATCATTTTGGCAAGACCCACAAGCCATATACCTGGGGAGTAATTCTGTATGGTAACTCAGAGCCCTCCCCGTCTAGTGTCCCATCACTGGCCATTGGGAATATTTACTACTAGCAGTTGCATATCGGCTACATGCCATTGTAGGCAGTCTCATCATACCATCCCCTCCCTAAACTTATCAAGCTCAGTCTTGAAGACAGGTAGGCTTTTTGCCGCCATTGCTCCCCTTCAAAGACTGTTTCAGAACTTCACTCCTCTGATGGTTAGAAACCTTTATCTAATTTCAAGCCTAAACTTGTTGATGGTCATTTATATTTATTTGTTTTTGTGTCAGCATTGACACCTAAATAATGCCTTTCCCTACCTGGTGTTTATCCCGCTAATGTATTTATAGAGAACAATAATATTTCCCCTCAGCCTTCTTTTGGTGAGGCTAAACAAGCCAAGCTCCTTGAGTCTCCTCTTGTAAGGCAAGATTTCCATTCCTCTGATCACCCACCTAGTAGCCTTTCTCTGCACAGATTCTAGTTTGAATTCATCTTTCTTAAACATGGGAGATCAGAACTGCCCGCAGTATTCCAGATGAAGTCTGACCAGTGCCTTGTATAATGGTATTAACACTTCCCTGTCTCTACTGGAAATACTTTGCCTGATGCATCCTAGGATTGCATTAGCCTTTTTCACAGCCACATCACATTGGCAGCTCATAGTTAAGGCTACGTTTTAGTCACAGGTATTTTAGTAAAAGTCATGGACAAGTCACGGGCAGTAAGCAAAAATTCACGGACCGTGTCCTGTCCATGATTTGTACTATATACCCCTGACTAAAACTTGGCGTGGGGTGCCACGGGTGCTGGGGGGGAGGGTGGCGGTGCGCGGCCTAAGACCCCCGCTGGTGGGGGAGAGGGTTGGCGGGGCTGGCAGGCTCCCTACCTGGCTCTGTGCAGGTCCTATGGGTGAGGGAAGGCCAGAGGGGTTCCGTGCCCTGCCCCTGCCACTAGCGCCAGCTCTGCAGCTCCCATTGGCTGGGAACCGCCACACCCAAACTGCTGCTGCTCAGGCATGGTGGCCTGAGACTGCCCCAGCAGCAGCTGCTGCAGAAGTTACGGAATCCGTGACCTCGCTGACAGACATGCAGCCTTACTCATAGTCATTTACTGATCAGCCAACACACCCAGGTCTTTCTCCTCCTCTGTCGCTTCCAATTGATAGGGCCCCAATTTATAGCAAAAATTCTTGTTGTTAGTTCCTAAGTGCATGACCTTCTACTTTGCACTATTAAATTTCATCCCATTTCTGTTACTCCAGTTTTCAAGGTGATCCAGATCTTCTTGTATGATATTCCGGTACTGCTTTGTATTGGCAATACCTCCCAACTTGGTGCCATTTGCAAATGTTATTACCGCACATCCACTTTTTGTGCCAAGGTCATTAATAAAAATGTTAAATAAACTTGGCCCCAAGACTGATCCTTGAGGAACTCCACTAGTAACCTCCCTCCATCTTGACAGTTCACCTTTCAGTATGACCCATTGTAATCTCTCCTGTAAACCAGTTCCTTATCCACCTTTCAATTCTCATATAATCCCCATCTTCTTCAATTTAACTAATAATTTCCCATGTGGAACTGTACCAAATGCCTTATTGAAATCCAGGTAGATTTGATCTACTGCATTTCCTTTGTCTAAAAAAATCAGTTATCAGCTCAAAGAAAGAGATCAGATTGGTCTGGCATAATTTACCTTTTGTAAAACTATGTTGTATTTTATCCCAATTACTCTTTACCTGTGTTCGTAACTACTTTTTCTTTCAAAATTTATTCCAAGACCTTGCATAGAACTGAGGTCAAACTAACAGGCCTGTAATTTCCTGGATCACTTTTCCCCCTTTCTTAAAAACAGGTACTATATTAGCAATTCTCCAGTCAGAGGGTATGACCCCCCAAGATTATGCATTAATTAAAAATCCTATTGGGCTTGCAATTTCATGTGTCAGTTCCTTTAATATCCTAGGATAAAGATTATCTGGGCCCTGCACTTTGGTCACATTAAGCAATCTGAATTTGATTTCCACCTCGGATGTGGTAATTTCTACTTCCATATCCTCATTTCCATTAGCCACCCTGCCATTACCTCCAAGATTCTCATTACTCTTACTAAAAACTGAGACAAAGTATTTGTTTAGGTGTTGGGTTATACCTAGATTATTATCGTTCCTTGTTTTCTTTTTATTTATGTGGCTATTGGATACTATTTACTATTGGTTTTAATTTCCTTTGCAAGGTCCAACTCTGCTTGGCTTTTGGCATTTCTCACTTTTCCTCTACACTTTCTGACCTCCAGCTGATAGCTTTCGTTGCTGTTCCATCCTATCTTCCATTCCTTGTAAGCTTTCTGCTCTTATTAACCTGTTTTAGATGCTTGCTCATCCAGACGGGTCTGCCACCCTTCCCTATGATTTTTTTCCCCTTGCTTGGGATGCAGGTTTCAGATACTTTAAGTCAAAGTTGCAGAAACTAATTTCAAGCCTCCTCCATATTCAAATCCTTGAGTTCTTCAATCCAGTCCACTTCCCTAACTAATCCTCATAATTTTTTTACGTTTGCCCTCTTGAAATCAGGGACCCTACTTGCAGATCTTTATTGTTTATCCTTCCATTTAGTTTAAATTGCATTAGCTCATGGTCACTCAAACTAAGGTTGTCCACTACAATCAGTTCACTACTCACCAATACCAATTCTAAAATAGCATCACCTCTTGTTCGTTCAGTAACTGTTTGGTGAAGAAATGTGTCAGCTATCACATCCAGGAAAATCAATTTCCAAATCCTCCCTTTCTGAACTATTGAGTTCTCCAGAACATTCTGCGATTCTGTCATTTTTTTCTGCAAAGACATTCCCTTTA
Organism: Chrysemys picta bellii; assembly: GCF_011386835.1. Taxonomy (NCBI): domain Eukaryota; kingdom Metazoa; phylum Chordata; order Testudines; family Emydidae; genus Chrysemys; species Chrysemys picta. The sequence continues at coordinate 70,048,787 of NC_088793.1, read as the reverse complement.
CTTGGAAGCACCTTTATTGTTGGATGGCTCTTGACTTTGCTGTTCAGAAATAATGCAGTCACAGGGCATTAGCTGGTTACAATGAATGATCCTACTCCATTTTCTGCTTTAACCTCATACATGGGGCTGGACTGTCTTCTTCTTTTCTCTTAGTGACTATATGAACCTGATGCTCCCAAAATGCTTGAAGTTTTCCTGATCCAACCTTCTCCAACAGATTCCTCAGCAGTGCAGGTTGTCAGGCTGAAGCTCCGGTCTTAGCACTTTTTGTTCATAGTATTCCTTCCCTCTACTAACTGATTTCAGAATATATTTTTATACAATCTGGTAAACTTCTTTCATCTGCCTCTTCCAGTGCTCAGCATATACCTGATAGGTGTCACTTTCTTGATCTGACCTCAAACCAAATAATAAGTCAATAGCTAGCTTTTGGGTTCTCCCATTCAAAAGGAAAAAGGGTGAGAAACCTGTTGCTGCACTAACTGTGCAGCTATAGACATGCACCACTTTGTTCAGAGACTCCTTTCAGAACTATTTCTTGTCTTCATCTAGAGTCCTGAGCATGGAGAGTAAAGTTGAGTTAAAACACTCAGCTAGATTCGCTTGAGGATGGTAAGAAGCTGGTTTAGAATTTTGGATAACTTTGTATTCTTGCAGAGTTTTCTTTAAACAACTGGTTCTCAAATTCCTTTCCTTGGTCATGGTATATCTTTGGAGGAAATCCAAATTTCATTGCAAAGTCATTGAAGATTTTCTCAGCAGCAGCTTTACCAAATTTATTTGTTGTAGAGCATATGCTTTAGCTAGTTTTGTGAAATTATGCACAATCGCCAGGATGTATTCAGACCCTCCTTTACTCAGGGCCAAATGAAGGTAATCAATGAAAATAATATCTAAAGGTGCTGTAGAGATGTCACTTGGCATAGGTGCTCTGCTAAGTATATTCAACTTTTTTTTCTTCACACATTTACAAACACTTGTGATATAATGTTCTATGTCCTGTTGCATCTTAGGCCAAAAAAAACTTTCTCTTGTTGGGTTTACAACTCATTCTTTTCCCAAGTGAGTCATTTCTTCATGCAACTATTTATATGCTAGTTCCCTGTATTGCCTTGGCAGCACAAATTGGGTTCTCCAGGTTGTCTTGCGCCTCAAAATACCATTTGAATCAATATGAAGCTTTGTCTTCTCAAATAGAAACTGTTGATCTTCATTGGGTTCCCCTTTGCTTTCCTTCAGACTCAATTGTGGTTTCTTTTCTTTAGCTCTATAATTCTTCAAATTGCAGAATTCCACTTGCTTGAGAGGATTTTTGCTCATCAGGATATATTTTTCCACTGGGTATTCAATATGGTTGTATTCATTTGATTGTAGAATAGATAGTTTTGCCATAATTGCTGAAATCTATTCCACACGACCCCAATTTTGGGCTTTCACAGGCTGAAAAATTGCTGAAATGCTCTCAGGGTCATATTCTTCTGTACCTTCTTTCATGTATGAAAGGTTCCCTGGATAAATAGTTGGCATCAGTGTTAACTTTCCCAGGATGGTATTGTATGGTGAAGTTGAAATCCAAGAGCTCTGAAACCCATCTATAACTAGAAGCATTTAGTTTAGCCAATATCATCAAGTACATTAGTGGGTTATTATCTCTATAGACTGTACATAAAGGTGCACAGAGGAGGTAATCCCTGAACCTTGCTGTTCTAGCTCACTTCAGAGCTAAAAACTTCAATTTCCCAGAACGTAAGTCAGGGGTGTGCAAACTTTTTGGCCTGAGGACCACATTTGGGTGGGGAAATTGCATGCAGGGCCATGAATATAGGGCTGGGGCAGAGGGTTGGGGTGCGGAAGAGAGTGTGGGAGGGGATGCAGTGTGCTGGAAGAGGCTCAGGGCAGGGGGTTGGGGTGCAGGGAGAGGTGTGCAGTGCAGGAGGTGGCTCAGGGCAGGGGGTTGGGGGCTCAGGACAGGGCATTGGTGTGCAGGAGGGGTGCAGCAGGAGGCTCAGGACAGGGAGTTGGGGTGTGGGGTTCAGGAGGGGCGTGGGCTCCAGACCAGAGCAGCTTACCTTGAGCAGCTCCAGTGTGGCAGCGGCATGCAGCGGGGCTAAGGCAGGCTCCCTGCCTGCCCTGGCCCCGTGCCGCTCCCAGAAGCGACTGGCACCACGTCCCTGCGGCCCCTGGGGGAGGGGATGACAGATGGCTCTGCGTGAGCTGCCCTCGCGTGCAGGTACCTCCCCTGAAGCTCTCATTGACCTGGGGACAGTGCCTGCAGGCCACAGGACTGCGGCGCCACCGGGGTGGTAATCCTGGATCCGGCCCATGGGCCATAGTTTGCCCACCCCTGATGTAAGTGGTGGTAGTTCTCTGCAGATGTTAGAGTTCTGGATCCATAGGAAATGACCTGGAGATTTCTTTGGTTCTGGTACAGGACGGCCCCCAGGCCTTCATTGAGGCATCAGTATGGAAGGTGAATGGTTTCTGAAAATCTGGGTAGGCCAGGATTGGACAGAGCATGAATCAGTTGTTCTAAAACTCTTTGATGTAGTCTGTGCTGGGCAGCTAACTGTCCGGTTCCCTTGACATTTTTTATGATTGGAATGGCGATCGTACAGTGATTTTGCCACCCTAAAAATCATTTATAATTCCTCTGTAATAGCTAAGGAACCCAACCAATTTTTTTACTTACTTCAGCATGAAGGGAGTCCTTTCTTTCAAAGCCTGTACAGCAGCTATGTCTTTTTGGTCCATGTTATGTCTCTCAGCTGACACCATCCTTCCACAATAGCCCACCTCCTTCTTGAACAGATCACATTTATTTGGTTGCAGTTTGATACCTCTCTTCTGCTGACTTTTGAGAACTTTCCTAACATTTTCTGTATGGTTCCTATATTTTTTGCTGTATACAAGCACATCATCAAAGTAGGGTATGAATATTTCACCTCTCAGATTTTCCAGGCAGTCTTCCATGCAGCACTGATGTGCTACAGAGGCATTATTAGTGAGTCCAAAAGGAAGGCAAACCCATTCCTATAATCCTTGGGGTGTAATGAATGCCATTAGGTGTGCACTTCCTTCACTTACAAACTCGATGATAAGGTCTAACTTGATCAAAGGCAGAGAACTATAAGTTTCATCCTAAATTATCTAGGATCTCTTGAATTCTGGGTATAGAATATCTGTCTTAAATTTTTGTTGTTGTTTAATTCTCTCTAGTCTATGCATAGTCATAATGTGCCATCTTTTTTTGACCCAAACTGCAGATGAGGAATATGGTGATTTAGACATCTTCATACACTTTCAGGCAAGAAGATCTTTTGTGTAGCTCTTCACTTCAGTATATGAGAGGCTAATATGAGGGGGAAAGGAGTCCAGGAGAGCTGGCTGTATTTGAAAGAAGCCTTATTGAGGGTGCAGGAACAAACTATCCCAATGTGCAAAAGAATAGCAAATATGGCAAGCGACCAGCGTGGCTTAACAGAGAAATCTTTGGTGATCTTAAACACAAAAAGGAAGATTACAATAAGTGGCAACTTGGACGGATGACTAGGGAGAAGTATAAAAGTATTGCTCGAGCATGCAGGATTGTAATTAGGAAGGCCAAAGCACAATAGGAGTTGCAGCTAGCAAGGGATGTGAAGGGTAACAAGAAGGGTTTCTAGAGGTATGTTAGCAACAAGATAATGATCAGGGAAAGTGTAGGACCCTTATTGAATGGGGGAGGCAACCTAGTGATGGATGATGTGGAAAAAGCTGTAGTACTCAATGCTTTTTTTGCTTGGTCTTCACAGACAAGGTCAGCTCCCAGACTGCTGCACTGGGTTGCACAGTATGGAGAGGAGGTGAGCAGCCCTCACTGATGAAAGAACAAGTTAAGGACAATTTAGAAAAGCTGGACATGCACATGTCCATGGGGCCGGATTTAATGCATCTGAGGGTGCTCAGGGAGTTGGCTGATGTGATTGCAGAGCGATTGGCCATTATGTTTGAAAACTCCTAGTGATCAGGGGAGGTCCCGGATGATTGGAAAAAGGCAAACATAGTTCACATCTTTAAAAAAGGGACGAAGGAGAAACCAGGAAACTACAAACTGGTCAGCCTCACCTCAGTCCCTGGAAAAATCATGGAGCAGGTCCTCAAGAATCCATTTTGAAGCAGTCGGAGGAGAGGAAGGTGATCAGGGACAGTCAACATGCACTCACCAAGGGCAAGTTATGCCTGACCAACCTGATTACCTTCTATGATGAGAAAATTGACTCTGTGGATATGGGGAAAGCGATGGATGTGATATACCTTGACTTTAGCAAAGCTTTTGATATGGTCTCCCACAGTATTCTTACTAGCAAGTTAAAAAAGTATGGATTGGATGAATGGACTATAAGGTGGATAGAAATCTGGCTAGATTGTCGGACTCTACAGGTAGTGATCAACGGCTCGATGTCTAATTGGCAGGTGGTATCAAGCGGAGTGCCCCAGGGGGTCAGCCGTGGGGCCGGGTTTGTTCAATATCTTCATTAATGATCTGGATGATGGGATGGATTGAACCCTCAGCAACTTCGTGGATGACACTAAGCTTGGGGGAGAGGTAGATATGCTGGAGGGTAGGGATAGGGTCCAGAGTGACCTAGACAGTTTGGGGGATTGGGCCAAAAGAAATCTGATGAGGTTCAACAAGGACAAATGCAGAGTCCTATACTTAGGATGGAAGACTCCCATGCATTGCTACTGGCTGGGGACTGACTGGCTAAGCGGCAGTTCTGCAGAAAAGGACCTGGAGATTACAGTGGATGAGAAGCTGGATACGAATCAACTGTGTGCCCTTGTTGCCAAGAAGGCTAACAGCATATTGGGCTGCACTAGTAGGAGCATTGCCAGCAAATCGAGGGAAGTGATTATACCCCTCTATTTGCCACTGGTGAGGCCACATCTGGAGTAATGTGTCCAGTTTTGGGCCCCCTACTACAGAAAGGATGTTGACAAATTTGAAGAGAGTCAGTGGAGGGCAACGAAAATTATTAGGGGGCTGGGGCACATGACTTGCGAGGAGAGGCTGAAGGAACTGGACTTATTTAGTTTGCAGACGAGAAGAGTGAGGGGGCATTTGATAGCAGCCTTCAACTACCTGAAGGGGGGTTCCAAAGAGGATGGAGCTAGGCTGTTCTCAGTGGTGGCAGATGACAGAACAAGAAGCAATGATCTCAAGTTGCAGTGGAGGAGGTTTAGGTTGGATATTAGGAAAAACTATGTTACTAGGAGGGTGGTGAAGCACTGGAATGGGTTACCTAGGGAGGTGGTGGAATCTCCATCCGTAGAGGTTTTTAAGGCCTGGCTGGACAAAGCCCTGGCTGGGATGATTTAGTTGGTGTTGGTCCTGCTTTGAACGGGGGTTGGACTAGAGTAAATTTAAGTGTGCCTGAAATAATACACATGGTGGAATTAAGTTGCACATCAATCATGATTGTGTGAGACTAGCGAAACCATACTATAGCTCAGTACTCTGCCGCTGAATAACAGAGTACCTATGGTGAAGTGCATAACATTTGGGCATTGGCACCCCACGTCATTCCGGCCAGTTGTCTGAGCAGGTTGTTACACATTTTGACCTAGTTGCTGTCTTTGTAAGATGGGCATGATATGTGAGAGTTTTGTCCAACATGACACTTAGACAGACTGGCTGTGAATCATGCTTTATTCGCTGATCATTGAGAACTATGATCAGCTCTCTGCCTGCTTGTGCATGAAGTGGAAGACACTGTACATAGTCTTACTTCCACTTGGTGTCAGGCACCACTGATGACAGTAATTGGCCATAGCTGCCATATCTGCATTCAGCACACTCTCAAGTATGTCAAAAGAGTGTGACGGGGTGCCGAGGCATATGTAGTCTGCATAAACAAACTTGCGAGACCGTGGTATGGCAGGTCATTCAAAATCTAAGTTGAATAATATTGGAGATAATACTGATCCTTGTGGGAGGCTGTTCTTATGGTGCCTCCAAGCACTTGTTCTATCACCAATACGCCAACGGAAATGGTGATTGCTCAAAACCAGAGCCATTGCACACATTAGCCATCTTGGCATAGTTTTAGACAATTTCACCAATTTTTTTTCCATTGAATACTTATATAGAGAGTGCCCCTTTAAATTACAGGGAATTTTTTCCTGAAGGAAGAAAGCTAATTTTATTTGATAGGTTTTGTCCATAAAATAAGCCTCTTGAGGAGATTTCCTATCTGTAGGTGATTGTAAACAAGTTCAGACTGTAGTTGAACCTTTCAGTGTCTTAAATTAACTTCTCACAATTGCATCTAGCATTTGTCATTCATAGTCATTTTATTTTGCTGAATGTTTATCATCTTCATAACTGCAAAGCTCTAGGGCCTCATCCTGAGTAGTTCTGAGTTACCTCAATTCCCATTTACTTAAATGGGAATTATAGGTGCTCTGTGTCTCTCAGGTTTGGACCCTTAGAGCAAAGTTTGGGAGATGGGAAATTCCTGCTTTTATCTTCACTGCTAGCAATGGCTACACTCACTTCTGCAGGGATTAAAAAGTTAATTCTGTCATTTGCAAAGTATCTAAGGGCTAGTCTATACTGCTGCACTACATCAGCATAGCTGCACTGATGCAGCTCTACCACTGTAATGTTTCTGGTGAAGACGCACTATGCCAACAGGAGAGAACTCTCCCGTCAGCATAATTACTCCACCTGAACAAGCTGCAGAAGTTGTGTCGGTGGGAGACACTCTCCCACTGACACAGCATGATGTAGACGTTACATTAAATCTATGTAAATTACATCGCTCGGGAAGTAGCTTTTTCACACCCATAGCAATGTAACTTGCCTCAATTTAAATGGTAGTGCAGACAAGCCCTAATTGTTTGAGGAAAAAGTGTGTGAGACTGGCATATGTGAAGGAGGGTTAATTGCTGCACAATCAGCAGAGTCATTTTGTTGTCTAATGGGCTAGTTTTTGGACAATTTAAATTTTATGTTTTGTTTATCTTTATTGCCGTTGTGGCAAACCCAGGACAAATGGCTACAAAAGGGGGGGGGGGTAGTAATTAGTCCCAGGGGGTTAAAAGGCCTCTCCCAAACCACTGAGGAGAGAGAACCATGGGGAAATAAGGTTCAACTGGAAAAGGGGTTACCAGGGAACTAATTAGGTTCAGCTGGCTCCAACTGCTTGAGACCTTTTTAAACCCTCCCCGGCGTGGAAGGGCTGGGGGGAGAGTGAGAGAAACAGGGAAGCTGCCAGTAAGCTAGGTGCAGCAAGGCTCTGAACCCTTCCAGCAAGGAAGGCTGCACTCTGTCCCCAGAAGGGAAGAAAAACAAGCACAAGGGACTGACTGAGGGAAGGAACAGCCAGACCCTGTGCTACCTACGAGGATTTGCTTTGCCCAAGCCTGTGTCTCCAAGGCTAAAAAGGACTGAGCCTGCTGAGGAGAAGAAGGTACTTTGCCACACGGTGTGTTCAATTATTAATTTTATGTCCATCTTTCCAGAGAGAGACAAAAATTTGGGAGAGTGAAGATCAATCTCTTTGAACTCATCAATTTCAACTTTAACCTATTCCGGAATTGTAAAATCTAGTTTAAAGGAAGTTTCATCTAGGGAAATGAACAATCCCTCGGGGGGAGGGATAGCTCAGTGGTTTGAGCATTGGCCTGCTAAACCCAGGGTTGTGAGTTCAATCCTTGAGGGGGGCCACTTGGGGATCTGGGTCAAAATCAGTACTTGGTCCTGCTAGTGAAGGCAGGGGGCTGGACTCGATGACCTTTCAAGGTCCCTTCCAGTTCTAGGAGATGGGATATCTCCATTAATTAAATTAAAAATTAAAACATTATTGTGTGTTCACATAGATAGTTGGGTTACATCTTGTTCTGTTTTTGCACTGAGGTTCATCTCAGTTCAAATAAGAGATAAAAATGAAATAAACAGAATAAAACAAAAAATCCATAGAAGACAAACTTAGGTATTTTTATGGGCTATTATTGCATTAGCTTTTCTTGTAAGATTTATATAGTACAGATGTAAAGAGGTAATGAGTTCTAGATGGTGAAGAATAACAACATTACAAAATCAATAGTAATATAGAACTATGTTAAGCAGCAACCATGGAACTCCAGTTCCTTCGGCTGAAAGTGACTAGTCATACTATAAGGGCAAGACACATTTTCGTGTTGCCAGTCTTACATTGGCTATAACTATTTTGGCTTTAGTAGTTACTCCTGATTTATAGCAGTGTAATTGGAAAATCCAGTGTCTAGGTCCAGGAGCATCAGAGTCCATTCTGGGTCATTCATCTTAGGCAACAGCTTGGAGCCATTGATTTCAGCCTCTTTGCTTATGATCAAGTGGCACAGTTTTTAGGACTGTACAGTGATTGGGAGGATGAAGGGAAAGAATGCAAATCAAGGTGAACAAAAACTGATTTCTCTTGACTAAAGGGTGTGCCAAAAGAAAATAAACAGTGAATAAGTTAGTAGCTAATAGGTTCTGAATGCTGTAAATGTGGGTCTCAGTTGTGAACTGACCATTTATCAAATATTAATGGGATTAATATTTAAATGAAGTTAGTTTTGAAGAAATGGTTGTCACATTTTCCTCTTTGCGCAGTGGAATATTAAGGAAAGCTATTAGTATGGTTATGAGATGAGATGTTTAATGAGGCCTGAGGTATAAAACTAAATTAAGGTACAGAAGTAGAAGATATTTAAGACCAAAATTACAGAAATGAAGTCCAATATAAATATCGCATTAACTTAAAAATTCACAGCAGAATTATTGAAAAAAGACAATTGAGCTCTACCTTTTAAAATATTAATAGAGTAATTTCTACATACAGGTTAACTTTCTAAACCTAATTTGCATGCAAATGTTAAAAGCCCAAGTATGAAATATAATCTAACCTTATTTAAATGAGCAAATATTAGTAGCATATTTGTGCGCGTCACTCAGTCTGATCTGACAATGTAGCTTAATATTTCAGAAACTGTTTTTGGCTATAATCATCTTTTCCTTTCTGTTTAGTAGAGAACTATGCTGTATTTCAAAATACAACTTGGGTAGTCTTGAAACAATATATCTTTTTCATCAGATGTAAAATGCTTTACGGTAACATTCGAACAATAAAATACTGCTAGTTTTATCTCTTCTTGTAGGTAAGTGTTATTGCTTACAAAATATGTCATTCCCCCCCATAGCATCTCAGTATAGCATTAGATCTCTAGTGAAAAAAGCCAGCAAGCCATTAAATTTGCATTACCACACCAAAGTCAATATTAGGGTTACCATATTTTGTGCCTCCAAAAGGAGGACACTCCACGGGGCCCTGGCCCCGCCCCCAACTCCGCCCCCTCCCCAAAGTCTCCGCCCCCTCCCCTGCTTCCCGCGAACATTTAATTCGCGGGAAGCCTGGGCAGGTAAGGGGAGGTGTGGGGGGAGGAGGTGCGGCCCAGGCTGGCCCCCCCTGCGGCTCCAGCCTGGGTCGGCTCGGGCCCTGGGGTGCCGGCACCGGCCGACCACCCCCGGCCCGCCCAGCACTGCTGGCCCCCGGCGGCCCAGCGCACCCCCCCGGCTCCCGGCGGCCCAGCGCACCCCCCCGGCTCCCGGCCCCGGCGGCCCAGCGCACCCCCCCGGCTCCCGGCCCCGGCGGCCCAGCGCACCCCCCGGATCCCGGCCCCGGCGGCCCGACCCCGCGGCCCAGCGCACCCCCCCGGCGGCCCGGCTCCCGGCCCGACCTCCCGGCCCCCGGCCCGACCCCCCCGGCTCCCGGCCCCGCGGCCCAGCGCACCCCCTCGGCGGCCCGGCCCCGGCCCGGCTCCCGGCCCGGCCCAGCGCACCCGGCCCCGCGGCCCAGCGCACCCCCCCGGCGGCCCGGCCCCGCGGCCCCGGCCCGGCCCCGCACACCCCCCCGGCGGCCCGGCTCCCGGCCCGACCTCCCGGCCCCGCGGCCCAGCGCACCCCCCCGGCGGCCCGGCTCCCGGCCCGACCCCCCGGCCCAGCGAACCCTCTCGGCCCCCCGGCCCCGCGCACCCCCCCGGCGGCCCGGCTCCCGGCCCGACCTCCCGGCCCCGCGGCCCAGCGCACTCCCCCGGCGGCCCGGCTCCCGGCCCGACCCCCCGGCTCCCGGCCCCGCGGCCCAGCGCACCCCCTCGGCGGCCCGACCCCGCGGCCCCGGCCCGGCACTGCGCCCCTGGACCCCGGCCCGGCACCGCGCGCCCGGCACCGCGACCCCGGCCCAGCCCTCCCTCCCGATTTTCCCGGACATGCCCGGCTTTTGGGGATTTCCCCCCGGACGGGGATTTGAGCCCCCAAAAGCCGGACATGTCCGGGAAAATCCGGACGTATGGTAACCCTAGTCAATATGTCACAGTGGTAAATTCTTATTGGTTCTGTGTCTGTATTTAAAATGTTAAAAAGAAATAATCAACACAAAGCTAGTTGACAGCATGCACCTACAGGTTGAGACAGTGTTGTCTCTCCCATACGATCGGACTTTCATTATACTTTTTTGTCCTTTTGTAAGATGCAATTGTGTACCTTCAATTAAGAGTCACATTTTTAACACTCTCATCATTACTGAATATTCAAAACAAGTCAATAAAAACTTTGTCAAGAAGTCCACTAAAACACCAAAGAGATGAAAAGAATAGAAACTGGAAATTTAGCAGCATCAAAATGTACTCGTATAAAGGCACAGGAAATTAATTTACTATCAAATACATCAACTATTCATTATCAAGTAATGCAGAATTATCAAGAATTCTATATTTATTTTATTTTCAAGACTTCCTTATAAAATTCTTATCAAGGTCTTATCGTTATGCATATTTTGGCTTAGTTGTGAATGTGAGATGACTTTGGCATAGCCAAAAAACTAATTTTTTACATCTTTATAACCTTCAAAAGTTATTAGCTACAGGCTTGTTTCCTATGATATAATTGTAGAACACATGGACTTTGTTAACAACTGTATGAAAGATGGATCAAATGCTTACTGAACACATCAGCAGATCTCTCAATTTCATTATAGATTTATTGAACCAGACAGAAAGCCAGAGTCTAGTGATGGCTGCAGCTCTTAGCTTGTTTGTGAGGTTTGAATCTGTAGTTTAGATACTGCAGCATTAAAAGCAAAATTTATTAATTTCCTTATTTTTGACACAACAGAATTTTGTCGGTTTTTAAATTGTGCCTTCGTAGTCCAGCTATTCATGATTCATTACAAAGTGATCAGTTAGATACCAGTAGTGCTGTGATTAACTGTTTGATCTAAAGCCCAGTTAAGTCTTTAACTTAATTTCGATTGGCTTTGGATGAAGCCCCTAGAGATGTATACAAAAGTGGCAGCCATTATGAGTATGCTTATGCTGCAATAAAACACTTGGGCATGCAGGGCTCAGACTGTAGGGTTATAAAATTGCAGGGTAGACGTTTGGGCTCAGGCTGGAGCCCAGGCTCTGGGACCCTACGGTCCCAGCAATTTTATAACCTTGCAGCTTGAACACCATGAGCCCAAGTCAGCTGACTTATGCCAGCCATCGGTGTTTTATTGCAGAGTAGAGATACCCTTTGTGTCCTGTTTATGTTCCACGGAGTGCCTACTTTCTTCCTGTAACAAGGTAGGGCTTCTCCCCAACTTGCTACGGACTCTCTGCCACATCCACAGTCTCTTTCGTGCAGTTCTATTGTCTGAACTTAAGTCAAATCAGCAAAAACACAGTTCCTCAGCTCACCCTGGGCTACAGGTCCAAAGGTTCCCCTCCCCCCACTTTAGCTCTCAGATTCTTTCTACCTCCTCTCCCATGGGACTCTGGCCCTTTGCTGGCTAGTTCTCAACCTGACTCACCCAGGCTCCCCCTCACCAGGTCTCCCTCTCTCTAAGCCCAGGTACCCTCTTTTAAAGCTCAGCTGGGGTCAGCTGACCAAGTCACAGGTGCACTGTTCCTGTACCCTCTTAAAGGGCCAATGTCACTCTGTGACACTGCCCTTTTCCCCTATTTTCAGTTTTCACATTGAAAAGTTTTTTGAAAGTACTGTTTACCAAGCTGTTTGTCTTCCAATCTGATTGTTCCCAGTAGTATTTATAAATCATATCTTAGTGGGTTTCCGGGCAGATAAAAAGAGAGACAATTGATTTCTAAGCTCAACTTATCTTAGTGTGTTTACTTTCAAAATACAGCCCCTGGAATTGGCTTTCGCTGAATCTTAGTTGGTTTGGAACTAAACTTATCTTGAAACATTAAGTAAAATAAATTAACTTCTCTAGAATACTTTGGACTACGACAACCCAGTCATTTTGTCTAAACTGCTATGTACTATAAACAGATGTTGAAGAGTGTGGTATTTCCCATGACCATTGCAATTGTGGAAGCCCCAGAGGCTGCTGTAGAAATACCCACCACTTTTAAAGTTAGCTTGGTATAAAATAGTCAGGGATGTAAATTCCCCCTTCTCTTGTTCATCATTTTTTGAATAAGACAATATATATAATATATTCCAAAAGCTGTAACAAATAAGATTGAAGTAAGGAACCTACACAGGAATAGGGCACAGTAGCAGTTTGAGCATGGCACTTGTTGTTAATAAACTTAACTTCTTGGTCTCATTTTCTGGATTATTCTTCCCTTTTCTTTGTATTTACAAAAAAGCACATATGGTAAAAGCGTTAGATGGTTGTACAGAAATGCTGTAGTATGTGTAAATGAAAGGGAAATCATCCACAATATATTTGACCTGACTTCCTAATTAATAAATCAATCCCAATCACTTTTTTGCCCACTTCTGCAAATTGAGCATGCAGGCCTTCAACCTGAGTGGTCACAGTTAATTTGCAACCCAGCAGTGTGTGTTAGTAGTCAAATATATTCCTTCCAATGTTCATTACCTTGCATTTGTCAACACTAAATTTCATGTCATTGTGCAAAAAGAAGAACAGGAGTACTTGTGGCACCTTAGAGACTAACAAATTTATTAGAGCATAAGCTTTCGTGGACTACAGCCCACTTCTTCGGATGCATCCGAAGAAGTGGGCTGTAGTCCACGAAAGCTTATGCTCTAATAAATTTGTTAGTCTCTAAGGTGCCACAAGTACTCCTGTTCTTCTTTTTGCGGATACAGACTAACACGGCTGCTACTCTGAAACATGTCATTGTGGTTCATCTAGCTTTGTTAGGTGCCTCTGAAATTCCTTATGGTCTTCCCAGTGTGGATTAACCTAATAATTTTGTTTAATCTAGAAATTTTGTCATCTCACTGTCCTTCCCTTTTCCTGACTATTAATGAATATATTAAACAACATGGCCCTGCCTACACTGTTAACTTTTGCCATGTGAAAAATTGATAATTTACTCCTTTTCTTTGTTTTTTGTTTTTGTTTTTGTTTTTTTACTAGCTTCTAATTCATGCAGATATTTAAATCTCATCCTCTGACTATGTAGGCCAACACTTTCAAAGCTGCGTTCCTAAAACTAGGCTCCTTAATCCATATTTAAGTACCCAAATATAAATGGTCTGATGCTCGGCACTCACAAATCCTATCGAGATTAGTGGCAGGTGCAGGTAGTAAAAATGTGAATTTAGGCGCCTAACTCAAGACATCCAAGGTTGAAAATTTTGGCCTTAATAGCCTCATATGAGGACCTTTTGTGAAAGGTAGATTGGAGAAACATGACTTTTATCTAGGAAGCCTTCATGTTCATTTAGATTTCATATAGTTCTGTTTTTAATTAGCATCTAGAAAACTGGTTGAAATGATAAAATAAGATTCACTGGTCTATAATTCCACAGATCACCCAACACTTTCTTTAAAATTGGCACATTTGCAATTCTGCAAATAGTCGATAGAGGATCTGATTTTAATGAGAGTACATATTTTTCTTCAGATTTCAGCCACTTCATTCTATAGCTCCTATGAAATCCTTGAATGCATATCATATATAATACATAATGGATATCATATATCACACATAATAACCAATGCTGATGACTTGTTGCTCTTTTTGTTCCTGCATCATCTCTTCTGACAGCTCAATCTTTAACAGTGTCTCATCTTTACTATCTGATAAGACTAGGTCTGTGGTATGTATCCTCCCAAAATCCTCAATGGTGCTGACTAATGCAAAGGATTAATTTGGCGTCTTTGTAATGCCCTTAATTGCTCCCTTTACTGCCTAGTTGCCTAGCTGACTCTCAAATTACCTTTCAGACTTCTTGCTTCTGTTATACTTAGTCTTTTTTGTATTTGTTTTTGTCTTTGACTCTTTGTTCCCTCTTTACAAATTTCCAGTTTAGATTTTACCTGCCATATAGTTTATACTCCTTTCTATTGGCTTCATTGGTTTAGGATTCCATTTGGTTTGAATTTCTGTATATACTCGTTCATAAGATGAATTTTTTTGGTAAAAAAGTGAAGCATCAAAGAGTGGGGGTCAGCTTATCAAGTTGACTATTTTAAGCTCTATTGAATTATTGAATTGAATATCTAGTACATTGTCATTGTAGATCAGAGGTCGGCAGACTTTGGCTCCTGGCCCATCAGGGTAAGCCGTGAGTGGGCCGGGATGTTTTGTTTATCTGGCGTGTCCGCAGGTATGAAGCCCCGCAGCTCCCAGTGGCCATGATTTGCCGTTCCCAGCCAATGGGAGCTGCAGGAAGTGGCAGCCAGCACATCCCTCAGCCCGCGCCACTTCCCGCAGCTCCCATTTGCTGGGAACGGCAAACCACAGCCACTGGGAGCTGCTGGACTCTGTGCCTGCGGACACTCCAGATAAACAAAACGTCCCGGCCTGCCAGCGACTTACCCTGATGGGCCGGGAGCCAAAGTTTGCCAACCCTTGAAATATAGGGTTGGCTTATGAAAGGATCATACAGTTTTTTGCCATTTTAACCTATCCATCTTGGGGGGTCAGCTTATAAACAAACGAGCTAATGAACGAGTATATACGGTACCTATCCATTTCATCATACTATATTATTTTTTCTCCTTTGCCGCCTTTCTTTTTTCTTTCAGTGTGCATACTCTGAGACTTTGTTTTGGGAAGCTTAAGCCCCTATACTAATTCTAAGGATTTTAATTACCTCACCTTTGACTTTAGGGTCTTTGATTAGCACAGGTGTGTGTGTGTCATAGTGTTAATCTTTTGTTTTTTATCAGATTAACTAGCTAGTAATTTTAAAATCATTATCTGATTATGATGCACTTTCTCTACAGTAGTAATTAATATCACAAATGGAAGTGCTTCTCTTACAGAAGCTGAATTTAATTATAGTGTGGTAACACTTAGCTTACCCTTTCAGCCATTTTTTTTACGTTTTTGAAGGACTAGTTATACAGACCAATCTGGATTGCTTGTTAAAGTAGGCTTATTTGAACAACATGAGTTTTAATAGGAGCAAAGAATGTAGGGCGCCTTTACAAGATGGGGGCTGTGTCCTCGAATGCAGTGACTCTGAAAAGGACTTGAATAGTGGTAGATGGCCAACTGCACTTGAGCTTCCAGTGTAATGCTAGCTAAGAGGGTGAATATGATCCTTGGCTGCATAATCAGAGGAATATTAGTTAAGAGTAGGGAGATGGTATTATCTCAGTATACAACATTAATGAGACCATTACAGAAATACTGTCTAGTTCTGGGGATCCATTTTTAAAAGGATGTTGACAATAGGAAAGGGCTCAGAAAAGAGCTACAAGAATGATTTGAGGACTGGAAAATCTGCCTTACAATGAGAGACTAAAGAAGCTGAATCTGCTTAACAGGTGACTTGATTTTGGTCTGTAAGTTCCTAGATGGAAGATTTCTGATAGTAGAGGTGTCTTTAAAATAACAGACAAAGGCATAAACAAGATCCAGTGGCTGGAAGCTGAAGCTAGACAAATTCAGACAGGAAATAACATACACATTTTTAAGAGAGTGAGGGTAATTAACAGTTGTAATAAGTTACGTAGGGATGTGGTGGATTCTTCATCACCTGAAGTCTTTAAACAAAAAATGGATGCCTCTCTAAAAGATATACTATAGTTCAAGCAGAAGTTACAGGCTTGATGTGGAAATTACTGTGTAAGGTTCTATGGCCTGTGTAAAGCAGGAGATCGGGCAGGAGCAGGGGTGCTGGAACAATTTTTACAGTCGGAGTTCTGAGAGCCATTGAACCAAACTGTAAACCCTGTGTATAATGGAAGCACTTCAAGCCACAGGATATGGCAGCACCCCCCCCCCCCCCGAATTCCTAGTTCCAGCACCTCTGGGCAGGAGGTGAGCTCTAGATGAACGTAAGGTCCCTTTTGGCCTTAAAAATCTATGAATATATGACTAAGTTAAGAATGGCCTCTTCTCTTGTATGTTCTGAACCACTGATGTCACTTCTTCACAAAGTCTGCTTATACTACTAACAACCTTTCTCATTTTAGCTCACTCAAAGTTGCCCTCATGTTTGTCCTGTCAGATCTTAAAGACAGTGTATCTTTATTGCTGTGAATATTTTGATTGTTTAGGTCTTAAAAAATGATAAATGTCCAAAATCCTAAATGTAAGCTAATATGCAAGACTAAGAAAATAGGGGGTGAACAATTAATGGAAACCCTTATATTTTATTGTCTACCCAGCTGAATGATGCAAACTATTAGAGGAGAGAAACATCTTTTGACTAAACTGAGCCTGGACTTAATACGGTTCCTTTATGGAACAACACTTTTAAACATAATGATGCTCCTTCACCATGCAAAAATTTGAATGATTTTCTGAGGTGCATTGTAGAAGGGATGAAGGCAACAAGATATTTATATTGTTACATAGCCTCAAAATTGTAATAATGGCAATAAGGTGATAATGATTTAATTCTTATGCATACTATTGAGTAACATTATCAACCAGTGCTATCAATGTCTGGTTTATGGTTGTGGCATAGAGTGTAAGGATGGCCACAGTCCAGGCCTACCACTCTGGTGCAAGAGATAGCAGAAATAGAGGCTCTTAAGCCATTTTGCCCTCAGTACTGATGGTGTAGGGGATATGACTAAAGGAAAGCCTGCATGCTCTGATCATAGACATTCTTTTTTCATCCTTGGGACCATTAGCATCTGGCATCAGTTAATTTAGCCCTTTAGATGCTCTATATTTTAGTAGGAAATCAGCACTGCACACAGCTGTCTGAAGACTGGGCGAAAGCACTGTCACCATTTCAGGGTAACTACACCTAAATCCCCTTTGCTCCATGTCAGGAATGCCCAAACAGGTCTCAAATCTTCTGACAGGGGTGGGGTTTAAGGTGACACAGTTCCCTGCCTTACACTATGATATCCTCAGCAAACCAGTCTGCCGAAAAGCCAACACCTGGGCTTTGATTTTTCTCCAAGGGCTATGAACTACATATTGCCCACAGTTACGAGTTACCACACAGCCATTTCTAGGTGACCACTTTTATTCTTAAGGTAAAAGTATTACAGAAAGAAAATATAAAAACAATAAAAGTTTCTATACACCTGCTAAAAGCTTACCAGAAGTCACCCATCAGTCTTATGGGGACCTTCGTAGGCCAAAGACTTTCCAACCCTTCTGCAAGAGCTGGGGCCTTCTGTGGACATAAAGATCCTGTCCATTTGCTGAATCAGAAAGAAGGCCCCAAATCAGTTTAAATGCAATCTTTTATGTCAAAAGCCCTTTCTTTGTCTGTTGGTCTCTGGAAAACCCAGTTTGAACGAGTATATGTAAGCCTTCCTAGGGGTTAGTATCTCTCTGCAACCTGGCCCCTGGAGTATGGGGTCACAACCTGAATAATTCAGCTTAATGACCCTCTGCTGTTTTTAGTTCCTGAAGGAGCTAAAAGCAACCCTCCCTCCCTGGAGTTGCATACAACCCCTGGCCCACAATGATACATAACCATGCTTAATCTTAATACAATATGCTCCCCACAAAGATACTTCATGCGGTTGCAATATCTGTCACCAGTACCTCTCCACACCCTCCATGAAGATCTCATTCATTTCAGGTTTACAGTATGGCCATTGAAAGCACAAGTTCCCAAAAGAGAGGTTTTAGATAGACATAATCTCAACCATGATGTGCTCCTGTGGTCATTGTCCATGATGTCAGGATCTCTGGAAACTTCTCATTGGTGTGATGCATATCTTCCAACATTTTGAGTGGCTAAAGCAGGATAGGTGCTGCCCCTGGGGGAGAAGGGGTGCTGCCCCTCCCCGAGGTGGGGGCCCTCAGGAGTGTGGGATTGGGTGCTGCTTATGGGGAAGAGAGGAGTTGCGGAGTGAGCCCACCAAGCGCTCGCCCTGCAGTGGCCTCTGCTGTGACTCCTCACCTTCAGAGCTTGCTGGGCTCAGCTCCCCACTCTTGGTTTGCGACCTGACCCTTGGTGCACGGGGTCACAACACCATTCAGATTTGTTCGGTCTCCCTGATGTGGGGGTAGCCGGGCCAAATTAGACTGAGTAGCACTGGGACTCCATGCTCCAATTGCAGGACCGCTCACTGAAATTTGGCCTGCCTGCCAAACCCCCTGCTGGGGGGGGAGGGGGAGGGTTAGGTCAAACCAGAATGGTGGTGGGACCCTGTGCAGCAGAAGTCAGGTCACAACACCCAAGTGGGGAGCTGAACCTAGCCTGCACTGCGGGACAGAAGCTGCTTTAACTGGGACAGGAGGTTTTGGAAACCAAAGCAGGACAGTGCAAAACCCAGAACTGTTGTGAAGCCTGGTGATGGATGAACCTTGGATATGATGTGCTCCTCCAAAACAGATGTGCTGGACTTCTTTCTAATGATCTTGGTATGGAACTTAGCATTAGCATCAACAGATAAGAAAATTTTCCTGAGAATTACTTAACAATTTAAATGGCTTTTGAATTGCCAATATACTTTTCTGGGAGCAAAATTCAACAGTTCTGATTTCTGAGGTTGGAGTGAATTAATAGGCTTCATATTGAAGCATTAATCTCCACTCTCAGAAGGTTTGTAGATTAATATACTTGAAAAGGTGGTGCTATGCATTTATAACTGTTTTCTGCTCAGGGTAAATTTGTCATATTCACTATATACTTACCATTTCAGGGAGTAGTTTGGTCTTAAACAAACTGATTCAAATTTTGCTTTAAAACTGTGAATGTATTCCTAGAACAATTTATAATTTTAGGCAGAACAGCTCTGCAATGTGCTATGCATGCTCTAATGTGAGTCTTTTACATGCTTCATGTGCTAAATCCTTGATTACTTCCTACTAATATTTAAACAGTATTTTGATTCAGTACTTAGTGTTCAGATTGACACAGGCTCAGTACTGTTTGGTATGTATGTGATCATTCAATAAGGAAATGAACCCCTTCTCAAGGATTATTAATGTGTTTTTTGGCAGGCTGAGATTTCATTTTAAGCTAGATTCCTGAGAGTTTGTCCTTCACATCAACATTTTCAGTATTGAGAACAGTGCAACTTGTTCTCAAGAGCAATGAGCTTCAAGGTCTGACTGCTATCTGCCCCTTTCAAAATATTTAGAGAAATGTTGGTGGATCACTTGGAACTCTTAGCAGTTCCTTAGTGTTAACAGAACTGTTGTGAAGTTATAAATTTTCTTTTTTTGATAAGGACCTGTACTAGTGTGGTTGTACTGCCATTGCTTCTTGGGCATGTTCTCTTGGATCTGCTTATGCAAGTTAGTGTTGTCCGCAGCAAGCACAGTGCATGTCAGCAATAATTTTGAAATTTGTACCATTGCCACAAATGTATAACCAAGGCTGTTAAGTTCCTGCTGGTTCCTAGTAGCAAAGGCAGAAAGAATAACTGCATCTACAAGAAAAAGCCCATTGCCTCTACTAAGGTGGTGTGTGTGTGTGTGTGTGTGTGTGTGTGTGTGTGTGTGTGTGTGTGTGTGTGTGTGTGTGTGTGTGTGTGTGTGTGTGAGAGAGAGAGAGAGAGAGAAATTCTCCTCAACTTTTTCTTTTCATCCATTGCCTCGGAATATTTCTTATTTCTCTTTTCTTCTGCACAGCTGATTTTACATTGGGTTTGGTAATTTAGTGCAATTTTAATTTTTATTTATATTAAGAGCTTGTTTTACATCCATGATGTGATGGATCTGAGGTGGCAAGCACTGTGTAAATGCATATTTTCTTCAAGAATACAATGCCCTACATCAGACAAGCTGACATAGTCTTTCCACTGTCCTGAGAAATGTCATTTCCCGAAGGGGAGTTTGGCCTGTGTAGCCTTCACCGTCCAGGTGAGAAGTGAATAGGATCATGAGCTTAAAAAGTCCTCAACCTGGAAGAGGCTTTTGTATCTGTTTAGAGCCCTCTGAAGCCTTTGGATTTCTCTGTTCAGGATTTGGCATAGAAGTCCTGATCTTTGGATCTTGACTCTAGGTTACTTTACATCTCGGTCCCATTGTCTGTCTCTGTCTAAAGGGCAAAAAAAAAGGTGAGAGAGATAGATGAACATAATTTGTTGGGGAAGAGTCAACATGTTTTTTGTAAAGGGAAATTGTCACGGCTTGTGGGGGGACACAAGGCCCTGCACCCCTGGCTTCCTGCGATTCACCATGACTCTCAGCCAGCCAGTAAAGCAGAAGGTTTATTTAGACGACAGGAATACAGTCCAAGACAGGTCTTGCAGGCACAGACAACAGGACCCCCCCCCAAATTAGGCTCATCTTGGGGTCCCACGGGCACCACGCCCCCCTTGGGGTGTCAGAGCCCCGTCTGCCATTCCACCAGCCAGCTCCTGCAACTTTCTCTCCCCCCAGCATCTCCTCCCCCAGCCTTTGTTCAGTTTCCCAGGCAAAGGTGTCACCTGGCCTCTAACCCCTTCCTGGGTTCTCATGTTACATGCTCAGGTATCCTCCCTCAAGGCCAGTCTCCCATCCCCCAATGCAGACCATCCTAGCCACACTCCCCTGCCTTCCCATGCCAACACTCCCCACTCAGCATTCAAAGACCACATTAAGAACAGTCCCAGTTCATCACAGAAATCATGCCTCTCCAATCTACTAGAATTCTTTGAGGGGGTCAACAAGCACGTGGACAAGGGGGATCTAGTGGATATAGTGTATTTAGATTTTCAGAAAGCCTTTGACAAGGTCCCTCACCAAAGGCTCTTAAGCAAAGTAAGCAGTCATGGGAGAAGAAGGGAAGGTTCTCTCATGGATTAGTAACTGGTTAAAAGATAAGGAACAAAAAGGTAGAAATAAATGGTCAGTTTTCAGAATGGAGAGAGGTAAATAGGGGTGTCCCCCAGGGGTTTGTACTGGGAGCAGTCCTATTCAACATATTCATAAATATTTTGGAAAAAGGGGTAAAGAGTGAGTTGGCAAAATTTGCAGATGATACAAAACTACTCAAGATAGTTAAGTCCCAAGCATATTGCGAAGAACTACAAAAGGATCTCACGAAACTGGGTGACTGGGCAACAAAATGGCAGATGAAATTCAGTATTGATAAATGCAAAGTAATGCACATTGGAAAACATAATCCCAACTATACATATAAAATGATGGGGTCTAAATTAGCTGTTACTACTCAAGAAAGAGATCTTGGAGTCATTGTGGATAGTTCTCTGAAAATATGCACTCAGTGTACAGCGACAGTCAAAAAAGCGAACAGAATGTTGGGAATAATTAAGAAAGGGATAGATAATAAGACAGAAAATATCATATTGCCTTTATAAAAATCCATAGTACAGTATACCCACAACTTGAATACTGCATGCAGATGTGCTCGCCCCATCTCAAAAAAGATATATTGGAACTGGAAAAAGTTCAGAAAAGTACAACAAAAATGATTAGGGGTATGGAACGGCTGCCATATGAGAAGAGATTAATAAGACTGGGACTTTTTAGCTTGGAGAAGAGACGACTAAGGGGAGATATGATAGAGGTCTATAAAATCATGACTGGTGTGGAGAAAGTAAATAAGGAAATGTTATTTACTCCTTCTCATAACACAAGAACTAGGGGCCACCAAATTAAATTAATAAGCAGCAGGTTTAAAACAAACAAAAGGAAGTATTTTTTCACACAACGCACAGTCAATCTGTGGAACTCTTTGCCAGAGGATGTAGTGAAGGCCAAGAGTATAACAGGGTTCAAAAAAGAACTAGATAAATTCATGGAGGATAGGTCCATCAATGGCTATTAGCAAGGATGGGCAGGGATGTTGTCCCTAGCCTCTGTTTGCCAGAAGATGGGAATGGGCGATGGGATGGATCACTTGATGATTGCCTGGTCTGTTCATTCCCTCTCGGGCCACTGGCATTGGCCACTGTCGGAAGACAGGATATTGGGCTAGATGGACCTTTGGTCTGACCTAGTACGGCTGTTCTTATTTTTTTAATAAACCTATCATTATGTGTACTCCAATAATCTTGCTCTGCAAATGATTTATCACTTGCAATCTACTATATTATAAGTATTGCTACACTAGTCGATCCATAGATGAAGGTTTCAGCTTTCTACATGTCTTGACAGATGATACAGTATGGTAGGATAGTTAGGGAACTTCAGTCACGTTGGAAGGACAGAGCAGTAGATGGAATGGCAGAACCTTCTGTTCATTTCGGCAAAGGAAAGGTAGCTGCTGCTCCAACAACTTTTGCTTCCTTCCTCTGTTCGCTGTTTCTCAGTAACTGTGATAAAGAGCAGTCCATGACTTATGATTTCACAAACAAACTATGGATAAGTCTGGTACAAATTGGTGTGTATCAAAGAACTCCTACTTGGTCAAATACTGAATAACTAGAAATTCTATTTGGCCATAGACAAATTAGAATCCAAAAACACAACAATAAATAATACAGTTGCATGTATTAAACTCAATCATGTCTTGCAGGAATATATATTTAGTAGTAAAAAATCATCCCTATTTAATGGCATTCCCTCACCCCAAAAAAAAAATTGTTTTGTCATAATCAAAACATTATGAGAACCACTGTGGAGAGTAACTCCACTTTGAATAAGACGATGTGCAGGACTTTCAGTTATTCCAGTTTTCTATCAACACATTTTGATACATTAATCTATCCTGAAAATAATTTTTAGTAAATGATTTACAGATATTTTTTTAAATACGAAGTGAAGTAATGCAGTCTGTAAAGGTTAAAGACCTTACTCTGAATAATGTTTTGTCCTATTCGGTTAAGATAAGTAAATCTATGTGATATTAATATCTGCCTCTCTTTAGCACAGTAGTTAATGACAAAACTATAGTTTGAAAATACAGATTACTAGAGTGAGGAATGAGACAAGTAGCCTCCCTTGAAAGAATATAGGTACTTCACACTTGGGGGTCTTTCACAGATTACTCTTGTAAGGGAAAGTATGGGAGAAAAATGACAGTGAGAGTGAGTGACTGGTAGCTATGGAAAGAAAGAGATGTAAGATGGCAGCTGGAAGATCTAAAATGAACTGACTCTAAGAAGGAGGGGAGATTAATATTTTATGGCTTGTGACTTTTTTTGTATGTCACCAATAGTGTCCTAGGCCCTTTGCAGAAGGGTGTGCAGATAGTCAACTTGCCCTGGATAGCTCACAATAGTATACATATCATGCGGAGCAAGGAAAAGCAGTTCAATGTTACAGTGCAGTCATGTCTTATTAATTCCATTGAAATGATAGATCTAGGAGGAAGAGAGTGGAGGCATGTTTATTTGGTTGGGAAGACCAATGAACTTAATGAACCATAATGATGGTTAAGGCTGCGTGTCTATCACAGAGGTCATGGAAGTCACTGATTCTGTGACTTTCCGTGACATCTGCAGTGGCCGGTGCGCCTGGCTCAGGGTCTGTCTGAGCCGGGCAGCCCCATGTCCAGCAGCAGCAGCAGTTGGGGTGTGTGAGGGGGCTCAGGGCTGTGTGAGGGGGTTGTGGTGCAGGGCAGTGCTTACTTGGGGTGGCTTCCCGGTTCCCACCAGCATGTCACTGCAGCTCCTAGGCAGAGGGGCCAGGAGGCTTCTTGTGTTGCCCGCAGCTGCAGGCGCCGCCCCCTGCAGCTCCCATTGGCTGCGGTTCCCAGCCAATGGGAGTTGTGTAGCCAGCGCTTGTGACGGGAGCAGCATGCGGAGCCCTCCTGGCCGCCCCTCCCCCTAGGAGCTGCAGGGAAATATCAGTCAGAGCCAGGTAAGGATCCTGCCAGCCCCCTACACCCAATCTTCCTGCTCCAGCAAGGGTCCCAGGCCATGTGCCACTGCCTGCCCCTCCCCCCCCCCCCCAGCACCAGCGGGGGTCCTGGGCCATGCACCACCGCCCTCTCCCACCAGTGCCAGCGGGAGTCCTGGACCAGCACCCGCGTCGCCCCCGGACTTCCCCCCCCAGAGCACCTGCGGACCCCAGTCCAAGTTTTAGTTAGGGATATATAGTAAAAGTCATGGACATGTCACGGGTCATGAATTTTTGTTTACTGCCCATGAGCTGTCCATGACTTTTACTAAAAATATTCATGACTAAAACATAGCCTTAATGATGGTTATTAGTTTTATCTCTGATGAAATAAGAGAAGATTGCTTCTTTTACATTATAAAGAAATAGAAATGCTAAATACAGACAGGAACTTCTGACTAAACGCCATGGGTCTCTTACATGTAAATCACATAGATGAATCCTAGTTTAAGTGCAAATAGCATCATATAGTAGTAGGTAACAAGGTAGTTCTCCCCACACACTCTCACCCCCAATCCACTGCCTGGCTTTATTTTAAAATACAGTGACCTGGTGAATTCTATCATATCCCTAAATACTTAACATAGTATACTTTTCATTCTACCCTGTAAGTCAAGCAGGTACTCTATCTCTTAGGCAACTCATCTGAGCTTATTGTTCCTGGATAGAAAAGCAGCATACAAAGGTACCTGTCATGGTTTTCTTTAATCTTTACACAGCACAGTCTTCCATTGGTAGAAAAATGTTTCTAATTGGATCTATCTGAGGAAAAAAATACGGTGACTGATCATGACTTGTTCACATTGTGATTAAAGAAAAAAACAACCCATAACCAAACACAAAAAGCAGTATAGCTAAGAGAATCACTGGTCTTAAAATAGTCTGAAAAATTTGAGGGTGCAAAAAAGATGTTTATATATATAGAGAGAGAGAGAGTCAACATTTTAGATTCTTCTTACGCTGTTTCATCTCAGTTTGAGTTTCCATGTGAAAACACCTTTCTAGGAGAATGTTATCTTTTTATTAGCCAGAAAGACATAACAAGTATGTTAATTTATATTTTCTTTCTCAGTTCTTTGTCCTGTGCAATTGTTTGAATACAGTGGGATAGTGAATCAGATGTAAATAAAATGGTGAATACTCTATTTGTTGCATATAACTATTGTATTTTGTCATACATTTTGCCAAATACTTCAGCTAAAAGAATATACTTAAATACAGCTACCCCAGAAGTAAACAGTCGATAAAGTAGAAAATGCTGAATTTTAACTTAAAAAAGCCTAATAAAGCATAATTAAACTGCTCTTTAATTTGCTTTAGAAATACAAGCCTGGTCGATGTGATGATATTTTGAAATGGAAGCCACCCAGTCTGAATTCTGTTGATTTTCGTCTAAAGATAACAAGAATTGGTGGAGAAGGGTATGTAATCTCTTCCCTTCCTTACCCTTTTTAAATATAATCTAAAATATTCACTTGAATGGTCCTTAGCAGCAAACATTTCTCTGGTATTATTACTTGATCTTTTCTAGGTTTACCTCCCCTTTTCCCACACACACACCCTACTTCACTTTCTGTAGCATTTGTCCATTAGAAGCATAGCCAGTTGTTTCTTTGACTTGTGGTTGGTACTGTACCAAGAAGCTGTACCGCAGATGTGTATAACTGAATTTCCCTAATTCGTTATTATTAAAGAAGGCACATTAAATTCAACAGCATCTCTTGTGCTTTTAAAAATTAAATTTGCTGTATGTTAAATTATCTATTCACAATTGCACAGAATGGTATAACAATGAAGATTTATTCAAGACCTTGCTTTAATGTAGCTCTTTGACTTATTAGTTATTCTTTCATATCCACCAAAACCCTATCAAGGAAGGTAAGGTTTCATAGCCCAAGACATTTAAATGTTCTTTAGATTACGTCACTTCTACCTATTTCTCTGTCTGGTGCATCTGCTGCTTGTAAATTGCATAAATGTATTAAGCAATGGCAGTTCCCATGTGTGATTGTACTGGGGTTTAAGTCATTAAGTTACGTTTTCCATGGAAGAGGTTTTGTTTAAAATCAAGATAATTGATTTTCCGATTGTTTAATATTTTAATATCTGGATTTCATTCCTGCTGACAGTTTGATATACTTACTTTTAGCTTTTCTCTTCATTTCTCTAGTAACTATGAAGAAAGTAGTTTTTCAGTTAATTCATTTGTTGCTCATTATTCCAGTGAACAGAATTGAATAATGGTAATAACAGCACATCTAACTCTTTAAAATACTTGCAGGTCTTAGTAATATATAGAGATTGTGATAGATTGTGAATGTGTCTCATCCTAAGGACACGGAGAATTATTTGACAATATACAGAACTACTAACTTGTGGATATGGCACAAAGCCAAAAAATACCTGTTTGGATTTCAACAGAAAATGTGTATTTAATATCCAATAGAAAAACTGTTACTTTTACTGCTAGGGAATATATTAGGATGTTTGTTTTAGCTTTTGAGAGGCAGATGTTTCCAGTTTAAAACAAAAAACACATTATCATCTTTGCTTTCTTAAAAAAGGATATTGATTGTAATCACTTAACCGGACGATTTTCCATAATAAAAATTAAGCTATATTACCCAAACAAGGTATTTAATTGCAGGGCGGTTTTTGTGATTTCTGCTGAAGCTTGAAAATGTTATAGTAATGAGCCATGATGTCTAAACAAAAAAAATTCTCTCATTTCATTTTAAGTGGAGTATGCATTTGATAAGATACTGATTTCACACAGAAATAATAAACAAAGAAAAGATGCTGATTATAATTTATTCAATTTGATAGATTTATGTTACAATTAGATTAGAAAAGGAAAATGTTATAAACAAGAACAATTTCTAGAAACTCACCTAGAATCTGTTGGAGGTAGGATACTTGACTAGATAAATCATTGGTCTGTCCTCATAGGGGAAGTCCTACTTTCAGACACTGAAAACATTTATTACATTCCAGCTACATTATATGTTTGGTGTCCAAAATGTGGAAGTGACTTCTAAATTTGTGTGCAAATGGTTACTTGTATGCAGGCTTGACGGAATTGGAATTATATTTATTTATAATTTTGACAGATAATATCAATGTTATTTTTCATCTTTTTTTCAGTTTTTATCTATTTAAATATTCACAATTGCTGACAATAGATGCTGAGATTCAAGAAGTTAAAGCTGTAGAACCATTAAAACACAAATTTTCAACCTTGCATGTCAAAATATATAAAATAAATATCCTTAAATCAAAGTCTCGTAAATTCTCAAGCATCTTTTATTTACTTTGCCTGTCTATAAATTTCAGTTAACATCATTGGAATTATTTTTTGTCTGTTTGCATGTGTAGGGTTAAATTGATGTTTACCTACATTTACTGATAAAAATCTAATCCTTCCAAGCCTACTTTACATATCTTGGTGCCCATATTCCCTGAATAAGCGTGTGTTGAATAGCCAGCTTAGGCAGCCCCTTTTTACAATTCAGCTCTAAATATCAAATGCAACAGGGGTAAATGAACAACTTAGATTACAAAACTTAGATATTTTTACCGGGGTTGCTTGATTATCAGCATATAGACACTACATATTTTCAGTGTGTGCTGTACTACATCACATGTGTTATTATTATATATGTAAAAAGAATCCAGGATTATCACTCTACATGTCACTCTGAGGCGTAGAATGTCCATAGAGCCAGTGTGAAGCATCAAAACAGCTACAAGTATGGCTCTTTTTGTTCAGAATATCATTTCAATCACTTGGATTTGTGTCCTGTTATCATTGAATTTTTAAATGCAAAGAATTCTAGACTATTATGATATCAAAGGCAACTCAACCAATCACCATCCTTCCTCTACAGCGAATTTGCATCCAGCAGTTTCATTGGTTGCATGAAGGAGGAATGTGAACATAAAGTGGTGTGTGCATAGAAAATGGATTGTTTGATCCAACTGTCAAACCTGTGCAACAGCATAGGCTTTCAGCTATTAGATCATCTGTGTATTATAGTGCCTAGGAACCTCATTTGTGGGCCAGGACCTCATTGTGCTTAGGTGCTGTACAGAACACAGAACAAAAAGTCAGTCCCTGCCCAAAAGAGCTTACAATCTGAGTATCGGCAAGTATAAATAAGAGAACAGACTGACAGAGAGATGAACAGGAGAGCACAAGGAAACAATGAAACAATATTGGCCAGCATGACAGGCTGTGGTCTCTACACACCAGCAGCCTAACTGTTGTTAAAAGTTAACATTGTAATGAAGTTTTTAACATAACTAAATTCACAGGGGCCTAACAAAAAAAATGTAATGAAGTACTGAGTAAAATATTATGTATTGTAATTTAAAAAAAAATATTTATGCTGAATAGTGATCTATAAAATCATAGCCTCTGACCAGTTAATCACAAATAATGTATAAGTAATATGGTGCGATTAATTGGCAGTTGTTAATTTAATTATTCAGTTTATTGCTTGGCAAAACCTTAACAATGTACTCCCAGGAACTGTGTAAGGTAGGTCATTTATGTAGCTGGCTGGAAGAAAAGGGCTTGTTCCTCTTATAAAGTCTCCATCTGCATTTGATGGCAGAGGGGGAAGGTTTATCTGGATGGGACAAGGAGGAACAGGAAGTGGCCAGACCAGGGGTGTGTGTGTGTGTGTGTGTGTGTGTGTGTGTGTGTGTGTGTGTGTGTGTGTGGAGGGGGGACACTGCCATTCCAGGTGACTGGAGGAAGGGGCTGGAGAGGGCATTATTTATATTTTGGGCAGGTCCAGAGAATCCCTCTCACTCGGATCAGGCTGGCAATACCCATCATGGAATCAGAATAAAATTGAGTTTCTTCATGATTCACTGTAGACATTATGCTAGTCACCAATTTTTCTTGGGGGCTGAGAAGGAATTTTTCCTTCATTGCCAGATTGGCTGAGGTATAGTGGGCTTTATCACCTTCCCCACAGTGGGTCAAAGACTCGATGGGGTGGCAGGGTTATTTTATTAAATGTTAGGTTAAAATTTCGCAACTTAGTAAATAAAAAATGTGGCAGATTCCACTGTGGGTACTCATTACAGAGGGGATACGGTTATGAGATAAAATGGACTTGAAGGGGATGTAAAGGAAAACATCCCTTAAAGGAACTGGGGAAGCAGGATTCAGGGTTCCTAATGTCTTGTACAGCAGGGAGTCAATCTCCCTCCCTCTTCAAGCACCCTTAACCCTCGTATGGGAAATTGGTGGGGTCCTAGCAATTGCCTGGCTGGGAACAGATTAGAAAGGGGGAGAGCTGAAGCCGGCCCCCCAGCCAGGTGGAAACAAGGAAATACTGATGACATGCATTGTACAATTTGTTGCTGAGTATTTCCAGACATCTTAAATGAATAAAGCTTCAGCCTAATTAAACCACATCCATTACCTCTTGTCTTTCTTCCAGCATGGCTACGCATTGTAAAGTTGTTTGAAAGGTGTAACAGAAATATAAGGATTTTTTAGATGCTGCAGGAGTATCAAAAATAATTACGTGTAAGTTTATGCTTTAAAAAGGAGTTTCAGGACTCTGAGCACTGCTATAATAAAATGGCTATGAACAAGCGCCTGTTAGATTGAGTTCTAATATAACTAGAAAATCTGTTTCATTAAACTGAATGCCTTGCTGCTAGCAATTCTAAAATTATGGCATTGGGCTTCCTTTTGGTATGTTCCCAAGCTAGGCTTTCTGAAAAAGCAGGCATTGATATAACTGTCAACCTGTTAAGGAAAGTGGTTTTTTCCCCTTAGGTCAAAAATACTATATACTGGACGGAGGCTTGACAGCTGAGCAATACAGAAGTGATTAGAGAGCTGCCCTGAAATTCATCCGTTATTTTACAATACAATTAAGCAGTGATGTTTATGGAATCAGAATTTATGTCCCAATATTGATCTGTCACTGACAAATGGTGAGACAAATCCGCATTTATCTCAAATAAACACTTGAGAATCCTTTCTGCTCTCCATGGAGAGCTGAATAAATGGATTCTGAAATAGTAAGCAAAGGTTACTGCTCACAATTAGCAAGTCCTCCATTCTACTTTAACTTTTACTTTACTTTAAATATGGGCAAATACCTAGATCCCTACCACCTCAGGATGTGATCTTATCAGCGCTCACACCTAAGCAGTGTTGGTGCAGATCAAATTATAAGACTACTCAAGTTACTATAGGAAACGGTGTTGGCAGTGCTCAATTTGTGCCAGGGATTGCCAGGACTCTTGCCTACATGCTCGGGGTCTTACTGATCGCCATATTTGGGGTCGGGAAGGAATTTTCCTCCAGGGTAGATTGGCTGAGCCTCTGGAGGTTTTTCGCCTTCCTCCGCAGCATGGGGCAGGGATCACTAGCAGGAGGGTCTCTGCCGATTGAAGTCACTGAAACACAGGATTGGGGACTTCAACGGCAGAGTCCAGGGAAGGGTTTTGTGGCCTGCAGCATGCAGGGGGTCAGACCAGATGATCATAATGGTCCCTTCTGACCTTAAAGTCTATGAGGACTGAGTCCCGGCAGCTCTAGACTTGGCAGTTCATAGCTCCCGCACCTTTGGGCTTGCCGTGTCAGTTATGAAAATTAAAAAATTGCTTGAGCCCTAGCACCAAATTGCTTGAGCCCCAGCACTTCTTTAATTACAAATTAAGCACTGTGTGTTGGTGATTCAGCCACTATCAGTCTTTTCACTGCAGCAGTACTTATCTAGTGCCCTTAGCATGGGATTACAGGACACGGTGCTGTTGGACCCATTGTTTTTTAGATGGAATATGTAACTGAGATCCTATTTACTTGTAATAATCTTGTGGTAATTTTCATACAAAAAAGGGGGGCTGTCTGTGGTGACTATCAAATTCCCATTTGTATAATTATTTTCTACCTACCTAAAATTCCTTCTGTGGTTTCCCTGTCTAAATTGTTCTGAGGTGTTAGTGTTCTCTATTAAGTAGCTGCTGTGTTCCACTCCAGACATAGCTGTATTCAGTGATGGATGGTTGGATGATTCTTTTTATCTGTTCAGTCCTTTTCCCATTGAAGTCCGTGGGAATTTTGCCATTGAATTAAAAAGGAGCAGGATCAAGCCCATAATTTGTAAAGCATCAGCAGGAAAGTCTCTATAAAAGTAAAATGTTGTTACTACAGCAAGTTGCTGTAAATTACAGGCATTGCTCCATCTCAGTAAAAGGCAGATTTTATAGTTTTTTGTTTTTATGTTACACAGATGCTTGATCCTAAAGTCCCAGTCCAGTTTTAGTTGTATTTAATAATCAGCTGAATGAAAATAAGTTTTGGTGGAAGGCCTGCATCTCACAAAAATGAGACATTCAACCTGGAGATCTCCCCTATTCCATACATTTAAAAAAAGGCTAACTTCACTTGCCAGTACTTTGAAATCCTTTCAGATTTTCCTAGGTTGTAGTATCATAACTGCAGGCCCTTCAGCCTTTGAGTGGTTTCTTGTGTTTTGCCTAAACTATATTGATCCTAATAGCAGTAAAACTTCAGGAACATGAACATACATATCTATTTCATTGCTGAGTGATCTGTTAATCAAAGCACATTAGCAGAAAGAAGATATTCACTTGCTGCTCTGCAGCATCCTAGATTTATCACAAATGGAGAAATGCTTTAAAAGTCTAAGGTAACTTATCCCAAAGAGCCAGATTTTAAGAACATTTCTGGAAAAATTAAACAAATATTGAAGCGTTTGAAGAATCCTCAGGCATCAGTTTGTCCGTGTCCACAAACTTCCAGATACATAGTAGTGGCATACAAGAACTGAATCTCAAAACTCTTCAGTCATTTCTCTGTTAGCTCTCCCTTTGTGCAGTTTGCCTGGTGGCTTTCTGAACAAAGTGTGTTAAAAGCAAATGACAGACAAATGTTTGGTCTGATTGGCTCTGAATGGAAGCATCCAAACAGGTGGGACAATCAGATATGTCAAGCCATTGATACCATTTCAAATCACAGAAGAGCATCAATTTTGTGTGGAACTTTGACATATAGGAAAGGTTCGAAGGAATTTCCCTCATCTTCTAAGGGAGAAATAAATTATAAGGTGTAATTTTACAAAAACATTCTTAGGTATCAGGGAGTAGGGGGCAGCCTTGTGTGTGTATTGGGAGTGCAAGAGGCAGATGACAATGTAACCATGTTGGCAACATACATTCAGAAAAATTGAAACAAAGGGTCAAATGTCAGTAATACAGGGCAGGAGACTGGGAGTTGAAGTGAAATATGTTTCAGGACACCATACACTTGCTATAATCAAATCCTGGACCTTTTTGCTATCAACAAATATTATGAAATTATTCTCTTTGAGCTATAGAGAGCTAGGCACAGACAAAATAAATATAAGCAAGCCATTTTCCCCTTTGGTTGGATGTAATGTTAGATGATGTGATATACTCTTCCTTTACAGCTAGAGTAATCTGGAACATTTTGGGGGGGGAAGCTCAAGTAATTTTAATTGCCACAGAATGGGCATGAAGACCATGATTTGTCATTTCATATAAATAGTAGTCTCCTTATTTCAGTAATGAATTGCCCTATAAATCCTATAGACTTGTCTGTGAATACTAGTGCTTCCTTGCCTTCCCAACCTGATAAATATTAACCAACCAGTGCCTGGAAAAATCATAAAACAAAAAATGTTAAACTAACACAGGGGTCGGCAACCTTTCAGAAGTGGTGTGCTGAGTCTTCATTTATTCACTCTAATTTAAGGTTTTGCGTGCCAGTAATACATTTCAACGTTTTTAGAAGGCCTCTGTCTATAAGTCTATAATATAACTAAACTATTGTTGTATGTAAAGTAAATAAGGTTTTTAAAATGTTTAAGAAGCTTCATTTAAAATTAAATTAAAATGCAGAGGCCCCCAGACCAGTGGCCAGGACCCGGGCAGTGTGAGTGCCACTGCAAATCAGCTCGCGTGCCGCCTTTGGCACGTTTGCCATAGGTTGCCTACCCCTGAACTAACAAAATACACTGTGCAGGTTTTTTGTGGCCTCTCCTTCCTCTTTACTTTGTTTGTGAACTGTCAGTTTAGGTTGTCAGGTCTTCAAAGACAGGATCTTTCCATTCCTGGTACTGTGTTTTGTTCTGCACAGGTTCTTATACCACACTTATCACTTTAGTGTCTGAGCTGTATACAAGTCATAACAATATTTAATTCCACAGGATTATAATTTGTATTATATTAGCACCCAAATATCCCAGTCAAGATCAGGGTCCCATTGTCCTGGATGCCCTACGAACATAAAATAAAAGGTAGTCCCTGTGTTATAGTACAGACAAGGACAAGATGCAAAAAGTGGGTGTAGAACTCAGTAGGGGGGTGGGTGACAGTGATAGGAACACACATTTGCATATATTAGCTAAGTGTAAATGTCAAAGTTTTGTTTTCTAATAAAGAAAAAGAAGTGTAAATTGATCCCTAACAAGCCATTTGCTTAGACTTATTAAGGAGTTTACCATAGGCATCACAGAAGTAGCTCTTAAAAAGTGGTTTGAACGAGGCCAGGGTGTTGGCTGTGCAAATTGATTTGGAGGGTGCATTATGTGTATGAGGGACAGTATGGCAAAAGGCACAAAGGTTCTTGTGATAGAAATGTGCAACTAAGGCTGCCATCATCGGCATAGTGAAGGACGAGGGTTACAACACACTCGGGTCAATGTTTATCTGGATGCCACAAGACTCTGCCTCCTGGTATTGTCACTATACGGTCTGTATTGCTTGTATCTGGATACTCTCTGACACTTTAGTTCAGTTAAAAAAATTCCACTTTTAAATCTGGGCAGCATTTATACTGAACATAATGTTATACCTTCCACAGTTAATATTCAGTATGCTTTTGGAATTTCTAATGTTGGGTTTAAAAAAAAAAAAGCTCAGTCTCAGTGTTTTATGCGTGCAAGTGGCAGCCTTGGGCAATCTCCATCTGTCAGATAATTATTCTACTTTAACTACTCATTTCTCCAGATTTTTAAAAGCTTTGCTTCACATCATCCTAAAATTATCTGTATGCTTGCAACGTGGAATTTAAATCTATTCTTACATGTTCTATAGGCCCTGCTTTCTTCAAATCATGAGGGCTGAGTTCCCTCTTGACCCACCTCTCTTAAGGTGGACTTTCCGCTTGCTGCAGTGTCAGCTACCCAAGAGCTAGTTGTTCTGTTAAGGAAAAGTTT
The DNA here is from genome assembly GCF_011386835.1 of Chrysemys picta bellii. Classification (NCBI taxonomy): domain Eukaryota; kingdom Metazoa; phylum Chordata; order Testudines; family Emydidae; genus Chrysemys; species Chrysemys picta. The sequence continues at coordinate 70,014,399 of NC_088793.1, read as the reverse complement.
GTGCATTTCCCCTGCTTCTCTGCAGACAAGAGGTCATGAGGCGGGATCCCAAATATCATGTCTCTAAAATTAACCCATTTCTTATTAATTACTCTATCTTGTTAGATATATTTTGTTCTAAACCACCTTTACTAAAAGATATTCCATAGGTTATGTAGCTTGGATTTAAGGTGAAATATTACTCAAGTATACCACATTTCAGGAAATTGGAAGTCTTTGCCTTTTATTACAGAAACAAAGAACTCAAAGTAGAGCTAGTTGAAAATTTTTCCATTGACTTGTTTTGATGGAAAATTTGTAGTTTTGACCAAACACATTTTTCACAAGAAGTGTCTGCTTTCTGTGGAAAATTTTGATTTGTTGCCTCCATGAGAGTTGTTGTTCAGGTGCCTCACATTTCCATTCTCTTCTATGGGTTGGGTTCTCCAACCAGACTGCATCAACCACAGTGCACGATGGTCAGGGACTGTGAAAATCAGCAAGAAGGGAAACTGTGGTATGCCTTGGGAGATGTAGTCAAACCATGAAGCCAAGGAAAATGGGAATATGAAGCACCTGACCTACAAATCCCATGATGTACTACAATGGCATTTCAAAATGGAATTTTTTTTGTTTTAAACGCACAATTTTCTGCCAAAAAAAAAATTCCATGGAAAATTTCAGTGAACATGTATTTTTTGGTTTTGTCAAAATTTACTCAGGTAGGAGAATACCCTACTTTCTGACAAGGTGTAAATCAAAGTATCTAAATCATTCAACTTCTATTCAGCTTAAACTGGCCATTAAAATAAAGTGTATATTAAACAGCAGAAAAACCCACCAGAAAAACCATTTCTTCCTACTGAACAGAGATGCTAGACTTCCTATGAAAAATTCCACTCAGCAGCTATTTAGTCTTCTGTATGCATTCTTAATTGTCTAACCTTTTAAATGAGGAAATGACATCTTGTAGTATTAAGCCTACATTCATTACAAACACATCAAATTTAGTAGCAGCTTCAACATGCCAAACTGAGATAGTTTTGTTTGAAAATGAACTCTTGTTAAAGGAATGGTCTGCATTTACTTCTACATTCCATTGATCTCTTTGGGGGTGTGAATGTAATAAGGAGCATTTTTTCAGTCTCTTGCCTTTGGCCTTATATATGTGTGTAACCATAAGGTGGAGCGTAACATGCTGTGAATTTTTTTTTTTTAAATCAAGTCTGGATCTGTTTGTTTTCTTTTTTATTAGATTCATAGACAAATATCACTGTTAAATAATTTTGTGGTAGGCAGTATATATGAAGCCATCTTGAAGTCAATTAAAGCAACACAGGTCATAATAGCATAGGGTAATATGTGAAGATAAAAGTTCAAAATAAAGTTAATCATTAAACAAATATCACAGATCACTACAGAACTTATATCCTCTCAAATCACCTGGTACAAGGAAACAGGAATATTCACATTTGGGAACTGCTGTACAGCTAAAATGTTAAGTGTCCGAAAAGAAACCTTTGTTTTGAACTTCAAGCTGTTCTAAATCTTTCAACAGACAAAGACTTAACTGCTGCTAGAAGAAGCTAAGACAGGTTTAAATGTCCTCTTTGAAGTTAATGGGAAGGAGCATTGAAAGGAGGAGAAAGCAGCAAGATTTTATTTGAATAAAAACCTTCCCCATCTTTCTCACCACCTTATCTCATTTTCACAATATTCACCACTGCTACATTTTAAAATATTTAAGTTCAATATTTAAATATGTTGGTATAAATGTTTAATATGATAGACTGATTCTTGTTCTTACCTCCAATTCTTTAGTTTAATTGCTTGGACCCCAGTCTTTCAAAGCCTTAGGCTTTGTATACACTACAAAATTAAATTGACTTAAGTTATGTCAACATACAGCCGCCACTGTAATTAAACTACTGTTGCATGTCCACACTACACTCCTTGTGTCGCCAATGTGCATCCACAGTAGCAGCGCTTGCAAGGACGCAGAGAGCAATGCACTGTGGGTAGCTATCCCACTGTGCAACTCACCACCATCTAGTGCCAGGAGTTTTGGGAAGGGGTTGCAATGTCTCATGAGTGCAAACGAGTTGCACGGGGTGGCTGGGAACATGGGTTCAGTGTTCCATGATGCAGTTTTCTCCATTCCATGGGCATCCTATTACATTTCATGCCACTTTTCCAAAGCCTCGCTAGTTTGCGCATCTGCCATCTTTGTGAGACGTGTGGATCCTGCACTGCTCTTCAGTATTGCACTGAGCGATATGAACACATACCTTGCCTTCTGGTATGCCTTCCGCAGTTCCTTGATTTTCATGCAGCACTGCTGCATATCCCTGTCTTAGCCCTCCTCCGCCATGCCCCAAGCCATCGGGCCATAGATGTCGAAGTTCCTACAGCTGTATCAGAGCTGTACTTGCACAGCCTCCTCTCCCCACAGACTCAGGAGATCCACCACTTCTGATGTACTCCAGGCAGGAGCACTTTTGCTGCATGGAGCCTGCATGGTCAGCTGCTATGTTAGCTCTCCATGCCAAGCAAATATGAAATGGAATTTCAAAAAATTCCTGGGGTTTTAAAAGGGGAGAGGTGTGTTCTGGTGTACCTGGCTGCCAGACAGCAGAGGTTTTTTTAAAAGGTGACCAGAGCGGCCACAACGGGGCACTGTAGGACGCTACCTGGAGTCCACTAAAGTCAACGTTAGCAACGCAGTGTCTATACTGACACTGCATCACCCTAAGTACATCAGCCTAAGTGCTGTGCCTCTTGCCAAGGTAGATTTATTAGGTCAGCGTAGTGGGCGAGTTAAAGCAGTAGGAGGAACGATGTAGTGTAGTCACCTACACAATTAGGTCGGCATAACCTCTCTACATTGACCAAGGCCTGTCGTGTAGACCAGGCCTTACATGTGCATTTAACTATCTACTGAGAATAGTTACAATGTTGTCCTTACCCCCCAAAATCTTATAAAATGAATATTAATCAAGGAACAGGGAAGTTACATAGTATAAAACCTATTTGCTACTTTGTTTCTTACCTTACCTATTTGCATCTTTTACTTGCCTATTTTCTGTCTTAAGTGTTTTAACCTTTGCCAGTCTGTTTGTTTTTAGTGTGTTCATGTATACATCCTTCAGTGAACAAAGATGTAACATATATATGCCTCATTCACACCCTTGAGTTGAATTTGAACAGTGTCTCAATTATGTGAGAGGTGGCTTTTTAAAAGTTTTAGGGTTTCTGGCAACTATTCACAACATGAATCTGAGGTTCAACATGGATGTGAGAAATCATTTGCTTTTAGCCTACCTATTGAAATTAATAGGTGGTGATTACTTCTAGAATCCACAAAATGGGGTCAAGTGAATACCATCACTGCAGTCTTTCTAATCAAAATGTACCAAGTTGATTTCAGAGACGCTGTATATTAATTGTTTGCCCACAGAATTAGCCTGTATGTACCTCGAGTGGTATCCAACCCTCACAGCCTGGAAGCTGGATTTAGCCCATATTATCATAGCCCTCTCTATGTGGGTATTAATTAGAAGATGGTAATTATGACCAGATCTATTTCTGTTACCAGGGAGGAGACATGGTTTCACATTTAAGTTTGTTAGGTCCTCAAACAACAGATCTAGTTTGAATGAAAGTGTGCAGTTGTATGGCGTATAAAGAAAGTTCTAATTTATAAAGCTTTACAATGTTGATTTTCTCTGTTCTGCTTTCATGTTAATTTCACAAAGCTAGTTATGTTCTAATTTTTATCTGTGCATTTTAATATATTTTATACCTTCCTGCTATGCATAATTCATATAAACAAGTGAAGCAAACAGCTGTATTTACATACTGATATGATACTATCTGAACTAATATTAGACACATATTTTACGAAGCTTATCTGGATGCTTTTTAGACATTTTAAAATTTTTAGACATTTTAAAAATAGTACATTTTAATCTTGATTTTATTTGTTCTCCCCTCACCATTTTGCAATATGAAAATATTTCTCAGGCTACCTAATTAGCCTTCAATTGTATTTTCAAATTTTGGTTCAGTTCGTTTGGTTATAGAAGACTACAAGATGCCAATTAAAAACAGCTTGTATTTAATATAATGAGGAGACTGACACTGGTCCTGGCTGCATGCTCCAGAGGCTTGCAAAATACATAATAAAGGCACAGACTAATTTAAATAAAGAAAATGCTTGTCCCTTTTTTCCTTGAAGTCCTGAGGGACATATGGGCTACTCTGAGTTATTGAAGCTGAGTTGCAGCTGATGCTTATGGTCATATTCTTTTACACTAGTATAAGTTAGCCTTTGTAAATTATAAAAATGCCCTGAAGTATCAGCTCATTTTTTCCATACCATTCTAAAAAGTTGTGGAATAATTAATACTCATCTCTCATCAATTTAGTCCTATTCAGACGAGGAATATTTTTGTGAATATGCCATAAATAACATCTTAAATTTCCAAATTTTTTTCCTATTTTAGTTTTCCTGATTACCACTTAGTTTTACAAATTCATGCATTTCCTTTTTTGTGGTAGCTAATAAATATTTTTACTTTTAAAATATTTTCTTATTACAAACTGGTGCTTTTTAAATGTACATTCAAGACAGATCCACAGAAAGGAAGACACTCATAAATATTTTGTACTCCTGATCTTTATTTTAGGAGTACAGAACATTCTTTGATGTCTTTTAAAGTTTAAAGAATATGTATACTTACAAAACCTCAGTTGACCTCCTTGCGTATGCTCATGTGTCTGAAAAAAGTGTAAAACTGGGGGAGAGAGTTGATTTTGTCACAGGGGAAAATTTAGACAGAGAAGACATTCACAAATATTTTGTATTCCTCATCTTTGTTTTGTTCCAAACATTCAATTTTCTGATAAAGCCAGACCCACAAAACATATAAGTAGAAATAAAAGTACTAAGTTATAAATATGTTTAAAGATAAAATAGTTCATGACAGTCAGTCATAACTTGAGGAGTACCATTCGGTTTGCTTTGATACCACCAAATGCACTTAAATTGTTTTGGAAGAAAAGAAGCTCAACTTCCTATGGCTGACTGAATTCTTAAATTCTAGAGAATCAGCATACCATATCAAGAAATAAATGAATCTGCTCTGGATTGCTTGTATTTCTGCTGTTGCAATATCATCTATATGATATGCATATAACTAAAATGTTCCAAATTGTGTTTAAACTTGTGGAGATTTACTGAAGAGTCCATCTTTTTCAGTTTAACTGGCGGTCTGTTTACCTTAAATCCTCAAGGACATTAGAAACAGTCCTGGATTTTGTGGTAAGAGAGAATCAGGCTCACGCCTTCGCATGATGAATTATTTGAGTTCAGTGACAGGAATCCGATTCTCCGTAGGGAAGAAAGGACCATCCTAGTTGTCATTTTCCTTGAGATATTGACCCCGTTAGATATAAACAACCTAATAAGGACAGGATTGCAATAGAAATCTACCAAATGATATTCTTCTGAAATTGTTTTAAGGAATTTGTAAAATTCTATATATGCATTCTTATGCTACATTACTTAAGTTTTGGTTACCAATATAAGCATTGGGACTGATTCAGGGGTAGTTACAAATATAGTTGTTGTGACAAATAGGGCAACTTCTTACCATATCTATGGGAGACCATATTGTATGAATGGTTATGTATCATTGTGGGTCAGGGATTGTATACGCTCCAAGTGGGGAAGGTTGCCACATCTTCTCCAGGAAGTGAAAACAGTAGGGGATGATTAAGGCAAATCACTCAGAGAGTGACACTTCCAGAGAGGTACCACCTCTAGAGGAAGCTTGCGTATTCTGTTTCAGTCTGGATTTTCCAGAGACCAACAGACAAAGAAAGGACTTTTGGATAAATAGCTGAGCTTAAACTCACTCTAGCCCTTTGTTCTGGATCCTGATCTAAAGATTGATATGAACTTGTAACCACTGGGTAAACCCAGTTGTGGGGTCTGACACCTGCCAGAGCCCTATATTGAAGTTAGGGGTGACCTCTGGTAAGCTGCTTAGCATATGTGGTTCTTTTATTGTTTTTATATGCTTTCATGGTCTCATAGACTCCAAGGCCAGAAGGAACCATTGTGATCATCTAGTCTGATCATCTATATAACACAAGACATAAGACTTCCCCAAAATAATTCCTAGAGTGTATCTTTTAGAAAAACATCCAATCTTGATTTTAAAATTGTCAGTGACAGAGACTTCACCAGGAATTTTGGTAAGTTGTTCCAATGGTTAATTACCCTTACCGTCAAAAATGTATGCCTTCTTTCCTTTCTGAATTTGTCTAGCTTCAATTTCTGGCCATTGGATCGTGTTATAGCTTTCTGTGCTAGATTGAAGAGCCCATTATTAAATATTTGTTCACCATGCAGATACTTACAGCAGTAATCAAGTCATCCTTAACCTTCTCTTAGTTAAGTAAATAGATTGAGCTCTTCAAGTTTCACTATAAGGCATATTTTCTAAATCATTCTTGTGGCTCTTCTCTGAACCCTCTCCAATTTAACAACATTCTTCTTGAATTGTGGGCACTGGAAATGGATGCAGCATTCCAGCTGCATGTTGCACCAGTGCCAAATACAGTGTAAAATAACTTCTCTACTCCTCTTTGAGATTCCCTTGTGTACGCATCCCAGGATCGCATCTGCTCTTTTGGTCAGAGCGTCACAGTGGGAGCTCATGTTCAGCTGGTTATCCACCATGATTCCCAAATCTTTTTCAGAGTTATAGCTTCCCATGGTTAAGTTCTGCCATCCTGTAAATATGGCCTACACTCTTTGGTCTTATGTTGTTTAATATGCGTAAATATATACATCTATTGTTTGCTTGCATCCAGTTTACCAAACTATCCAGATTGCTCTGAATCAGTGATCTGTCCTCTTCGTTATTTACCATTCCCCCATTTTTTGTGTTATTTGCAAACTTTATCAGTGATGACCTTATGTTTTCTTTCAGGTAATGAATAAAACTGTTAAATAGCATAGGGCCAAGAACTGATGCCTACAGGACCCCATTAGAAACACACCCACTTGACAATGATTCTTGGATTACAGTTACATTTTGACAGTTAGTCAGTTTTTAATTCATATAAAATTAGCCCAGCACACATTATATCTTCCTAGTTTTTTTAATCAAAATGTCATGTGATACCAAGTCAATTGCCTGACAGAATTTTAAGTATATTATGTCAACACTATTACCTTTTATCAACCAAAATTGTAATCTCATCCAAAAAAAGATATCAGGTTAGTTTGACAGGATCTATTTTCCATAAACCCATATTGATTTGCATTAATAAGATTACTCTCCTTTAGTTCTTTATTGATTGAGTCCCGTATCAGCTGCTCCGTTATCTTGCCTGGCATTGGTGTAAGGCTGACAGGCCTATAATTATCCAGGTCATCCCGTTTACCCTTTTTAAAAATTAGCACAACATTAGTGTTCTTCCAGTCTTCTAGAACTTCCTCGGTGCTCCAGGACTTACTGAAAATCAACATTAATGGTCCAGCTTTCTCTGTAATATTTTTACTTCAACAATAAATGTGTTTGCTTAGAAGGAGCGGGTAACTTGTAATTGATGGCAACACCTAGGCCTCAGAGAGAAAGAAAAGCAAAGGGACTGTTTTTTTAGGCAGACTGTCTTCTTGGGATATCACAGTGTAGATGAGGGAGCTGTGCAGTCTTAAAATCACGGGTCAGAAGGAAGTGAGATGTGGGTTTCTGCTCAGAAGAAGCAATGGCTGGGAGCCAGAAACCTTAAGTGGATTCCCTCGAGGGACCACAGAGTGGGAAATACAGGTGCAGTTACTCTGAAACTGTGACAATAGTATGGTGCCCTAATTTTAACATGCATTTTTAACATTGTACTTTAAATTTTATTTTGTGATGTTGAAATGTGAAAAATACCCTACTTAATTTTGAAATGTTTATCTTTCTTTCCTTAGAGTATACCTAATATACTAAATACCTTCACTGTAGAAACAAAGCATTCTGTTTTTTACAAGAATTTCCACTTGTGATTAATTTAAAAAAAAATGTATAGTGCATTATTTCAGTTTTGTAAAATTGTCAGCATTTTCAGGGACTGGGGTCTTGCCAGGCAGGTGCAAGTTTTAGCTATCAATGACTTTTCTTGAAGATCAGTTACGTTAAGGATTTAGGATTAAGGCTGCATATCTGTTGCGAAGGTCACAAAAGTCACAGATTCTGTGACTTTCTGCGACCTCCATGAGTTCTGCAATGGTCAGTGTGGCTGACGCCAGGGCAGGTGGCCCTGCAGTCAACTGTACCAGTCACTGCTGGAGCACCAGCCACTAGGGCGACCCTGCAAGTCAGCCGCACTGGCCACTGCTCAGTGGCCCCCAGCAGCTGACCCCGGGGACCGCCCAAGCAGAGGTCCGGGTGCGGCTGGAGCAGCGGCCTTGGGAACAGCCGCACCAGCCTCTGCTTGGCAGCCCCCGCTTCCCCAGGGACCGCCTGAGCAGCGGCCGGTGGGGCTGGCCCCAGGGGCTCCCCAGAGCAGCGGCCCCATGGGGGCCCCTCAAAGTCACCTCAGCTAAGATTTAGTCAGGGGTATTTATATTAAAGGTCATGGACAGGTCACAGACCATGAATTTTTGCTTGTGACCTGTCCATGACTTTAAAAATATCCGTGACTAAATCAGAGCCTTACTTAGGATCGCTCTTTTTTTGATGGGGTGGGGGATTCACATAACTTAGGCTTTGATTCTTCTTTAAGTAGATGTAGCTAGGTATTCCACTTAGGTGTGTGTGTTCCCAGTGCACTGGAGCCAGAGAATTTTGCCTAGCAGCACCTGTAGAGGGGTGGTGCTCACACCTTGTGGCCATAGCGCCTCCCCTGACTAAATGAGGCTTGGCCGCCCTTACCCCCCTACCCAGTTCCTTCTTACTATCCATGCTGGGAGTCAGAGCTCTGTGTGGTTCTTAACTTCACAATCTTTCACTATTTTTTGTGTCTTTTTCTTTCTGCATATAGTTAATAGTACCCTTAGAGTACGTCCACACTACCCGCCGGATCGGCGGGTAGTAATCGATCTATCGGGGATCGATTTATTGTGTCTCATCTAGACGTGATAAATTGATCCCCAAACGTGCTCCCCGTCGACTCCGGAACTCCACCAGTGCGAGAGGCAGAAGCGGAATTGACGGGGGATCCGCAGCCGTTGATCCCGTGCCGTGAGGACAGGAGGTAAGTCGATCTAAGATGCGTCGACTTCAGCTACGCTATTCTCGTAGCTGAAGTTGCGTATCTTAGATCGATCCCCCTCCCCTAGTGTAGACCAGGCCTTAGTGTTAGTTAGATTTAGTGTTAGTTGCATTTACTTAAGTATTCCCCTGTGATTCCCTCACCGGGAATCTTTAAACGTTGTCTGTCATGTGGGGAAACAAGGCCCACATCAAGGAGCGATGTGTGATTTGTCAACTCCGGTTCCGGCCCTGGGGCATACATTGAGTCTGGTACGGATGAGAGCGATGCCAGCTCTGGCTGTTTCCATGCCGGTAGCATACCAAGTGGCTACGGACCTCTTCTGCCTTTCTGTCCTGATCTCTCCCTTGGTACAGGACATTGCCAGTTCTACGTTGTTTATGGCCCCATTGGCTGGATGAGCCGCTTAGGGCCTGTCAGCACCACACCCAGATGTTCCCCTTCCACAATCTGTGGAAGCAGGTCCAGTACCAGCTCAGTGCAAGGGACTCCTTGGCACTGGAAAACTCTTCGGCACTGTTGCATTTGGCACTGCCAATGTTACTGTGGCAGCTCTTACCATCCTCTACTTCGGCACTGTCGACGCCACTCCCAGAACAGGCAACAACGGAGGTGTTTGGTTCCAGCAGTATAGTTTCCACCATCAATGCCAGTCCCTCCTTCATTTTTGGCAACGGATAAATCAGACCGATTACTCACCCCTCAGTACTGGCTCCACCTTTATTCATGGAAACCTGAGGATCCTCAGTGTCAAGGTCAGTGATTTCCACCTTCCAATCTCCTTGCTCAACCCACATTGGGGACCATTTATGGAGCACCATGGACACCAGGATTGGCACTTGTCTCGCAATGGAGATGGGGGGCCCTGGCCCAGGGGCTTACTGACCACCAATGCCCCATCCTTATGCCCAGTGGCCTCCTTGAAATCCATTGGGCTCTCCTTGGTCACAGAGGTCACACTTCTCAGCTCACTGGCAGATTGGTGGTGGAGACCCCAGATCAATCTGAGATTCAGGTATCAGTGAGCCTTCCCCATGTAGAGCCTATGGAGCTGCCCCTTCCAGATCCACCAGTCCAAGAGCGGGTGCAAACCTTAGCTCAGATAACTGCCTCTTTTTCGTCCCTGGGCAATTCAACAGTGCCTGGCTCTTCCTCTCCTTCAATACCCGAGGATTTCAAGGTCTATCAGGACCTTGTGTGGTGCATGGCTGCTTCCCTGGGCATTCAGGCAGGTGTTCTGCAGGAGAACACCCACAAGTTAGTGGATACCCTGCAGCCCTCTGCTCCTGGGAGAGTAGCCCTTCCTATTGATGATACACTCCTAGAGCCTGCAAAGTGTGTCATGCTGTTCTCTGATTTAAAATAAAATAAAATAAAATAAACCTGTTTACTCTTACAAGTTGGAAAACAGAATATTTTGTTTTAGAATGTAATTCCCCTTTGTTTTCACATATGGACACTCAAACCTTCTTTTATCAGCGTTTTTATTATTAAAAAATAACCCCTACATATTTCCATTTTAAAATCAGATTTTCCTGTTTCCTGTATGTTCTTAGTTCCGGAAGATGCACATCTTCATGCCTGTCTTATTCAATCACACTTGTCCTCTCCCTTCTTGTTCTCCTTCCCCACATACCATGCTTAAGGATTCTCTTTACATAGCAGTGTTGTTTTTGCCAGATGCCTTAATGGTCTTGCATCTGTACTCTATTTGCTGTATAATTTAATGATGCAATGTTTTCCACCGGTGGCTCATTGCCAGAAAAAGTGATAAGACATTTAACCAATAAAGAAATAAACCATGATGTGGTGCTATGCTTCAGAATTTTATTAAAGCTAGGATTCTCATTGTACACTGATCCAGACAGCCTGCCTAGTGCAGTACATATATCTGGAGGTTTTTGTTTTCTTAAATTTGTGATGCTACAGAACACACAAGTTTTTTTTTCCCAGCGGCGGCTCTAGTGCTCATGAAAGGTTAAAGGTATTCTGTGTGTATGCTTGTTGTTGGATTTCCTGCGGTCTGTGGAAGCTGGCAATAGGAAGTTTGTTGTAACTTTGTAACCGTTCTAATGAAATGTGCTAGTTCATGTTCCCCAAAGGGTGTAAATAGCTTGTTATATATAAGCTTATCAAATAAGGTATTTTCCCCAAGCAACTGTGTGATAGCTGTTGTTTAAAAGATCCTCAAATTGAATGTGTATGAATTATATTTAGGTTATATTATGATGTTAAAAATTATCTGAGGTGCCGTCCTTTAATGTCTGATGAGAAAAAAGCTTTCCTTATAAGTATGAAAATATCAAGAGACGTTAAAATATTGAGTAGTTTTTGTGTAATTATAAGAGAGGAAGTGTCATCTATTGGGTACAGCAGAGGGCTTGAAATTGGGATCTGGATCCATTATTGATTTCTCCTGCCCACTGACTTACTATGTGACTTTGAGTGAGTCTCTTCTTCACTTTGCACCTCATTTTGTGCATCTTCAAATACTGATGACTAATATTTAACTACCTTATGTAACTAAATGGGATGAATTGTAAATGAATCTGTTGGAACGACTGGCAAGGGACTCAGTCTACCTTAATCTCAGTCCTTCAAGGGAAGTGGTTTGAGGGCCCAGGGAATTAGAAGAGGGGATTCATAAATACTGTGTTCTCACACAGACTTGAGCATGCATTTCTTAGGCAGTTCTTGAATTGAGAAAAGATTCAAAGGTGATGTCAATATAGTTGGATGGTTTTGAGAATGAACTTTCTTAGTTATATTTAATAATTTTCTTTCTTGCTACAATAATTACACCTGTCTTATAAAACAGGCTAAAGGGAATCTATTTTTGGATAATTTAGTTTTCTTTCATTATCTCATATTTTTGCTTTGCAAATAGTGTGTAATGTAAGAGGGTTTTTTTCTGCATTGTATTTCAGGATTTATGATCTCATATTTTTAGGAGGCACACATCACCAAAGTAGGGCAATGCACACCATGTGGCTATGGTTGTATCTTAAGTGGAGCAACCAGGGAAAGTATTTGACACACAGACTCCAAATTATAGCAAAATCCCTGTATTGTTCTAAAACAATCTAGGGAGACTTTATTATATGGGTGTCCTTTAGAGCTTAACACTATTGCATAAGGTATGTCTACAGAGCAAAAGCTGTGCTTGGGCTAGCCTACCCAAGCTATTTTGAATCCATCTAGCATGAATAACAGCAGTGAAAGTGAATCATGGGCTTCAGTGCAAGCTAATGAGCCAAGTACATGTCTAGGGTCCATGCTGGGTTTATGCTACTTGCACTGTTTTCTTTCCACTGCTATTTGTTACTTGCACTATCTGGCTTTAAGCTAGTTCAGGTAGGCTAGTCCGTGCACAGCTTTTGCTGTGTAGACATACCCATTAGATGGCGGTTGTGAGCAAATGTGCCGCTGAGGCATCTGTGAGACGTGTTTGAGAAAATAATGAAGCATTATAAAAGAAGAATATAAATTTCAACTTTCAAGACTTGTTCCAGAAAGCCATATAACCACAACCAGAATATCTGTATGAATTCTGGGAGGATTTTTGTATTCTATTTTACTTGAGCCATTCTCTATCTTTTAATTCTAATTATTTGTGTAAAATAGAGTGCCCTTTAAAAACACATTAACTGGAAAAATAAGAAAAATGGTTGAGCTAACAAGTCAACAGAAAATGCAGAAATTCACTGGAAGAACTTATGTACCATTCATATAAATTATATGAAATATTGTCTTTATTGATGGTAAAGTAGGGAGCAAAGTCGTAAAAGGCTATAGATTCAAGACTCCAGAAAACCAGCAGCAAGTTCACATTAGGTACCAGGATTAGTTATGCTCTTACCATGAAGTTAAGTTACTGAGTGCAGAGGCTGAAATTGTGAACAAACAGCATCACTTGCCCCATAACCTCAGCGATACAGAACGCAATGCCATCCACAGCCTCAGAAACAACTGACATTATAATCAAAAGGGCTGACAAAGGAGGCACTGTAGTCATCATGAACAGGTCGGATTATGAACAGGAGGTTGCCAAACAACTCTCCAACACCCCATTCTACAGGCCACTATCCTCCGATCCCACTGAAGAGTACCAAAAGAAACTACACCATCTGCTCAAGAAACTCCCTGCTACATCATGGGAACAAATTACACAGAGACACAATTAGAGCCCGGACCAGGGGTATTCTATCTGCTACCCAAGATCCATAAACTTGGAAATCGTGGATGCCCCATCATCTCAGGCACTCTTACAGCAGGATTATCTGGCTATTTGGACTCTCCCCTCAGACCCTACGCTACAAGCATTCCTAGCTATCTTCAAGACACCACCGACTTCCTGAGGAAACTACAATGCACTGGTGATCTTCCTGAAAACACCATCCTGTCCACCATGGATGTAGAAGCTCTTTACACCAATATTCCACATAAGGATGGACTACAAGCTGTCAGGAACAGTATCCCCGATAAGGCCACGGCACATTTGGTGGCTGAGCTTTGTGACTTTGTCCTCACCCACAACCATTTCAGATTTGGGGACAATTTATACCTTCAAGTCAGCAGCACTGTTATTGGTACCTGCATGGCCCCACAGTATGCCAACATTTTTGTGGCTGACTTAGAACAACACTTCCTCAGCTCTTGTCCCCTAGTGCCCCTCCTCTACTTACGCTACATTGATGACATCTTCATCATTTGGACCCACGGGAAGGAGGCCCTTGAAGAATTCCACCTGGAATTTTAATAATTTCCACCCCACCATCAACCTCAGCCTGGACCAGTCCACATGAGATCCACTTCCTGGACACTACAGTGCAAATAAGTGATGGTCACATAAACACCACCCTATACCGGAAACCTATTGACCACTATACTTACCTACATGCCTCCAGCTTCCATCCAGGACACATCACACGATCCATTGTCTACAGCCAAGATACAATTGCATTTGCTCCAATCGCTCAGACAGAGACAAACACCTAGAAGAGCTCTATCAAGCATTCTTAAAACTACAATACCCACCTGGTGAAGTGAGGAAACAGATTGACAGAGTGAGACAGGTACCCAGAAATCACCTACTACAGGACAGGCCCAACCAGGAAAATAACAGAACACCACTGGCCATCACGTACGGCCCCCAGCTAAAACCTCTCCAGCACATCATCAACGATATACAACCTGTCCTGGAAAATGATCCCCCACTCTCATAGGCCTTGGGAGGCAGGCCAATCCTTGCTTACAGACAGACCTCCAACCTGAAGCAAATATTCACCAGCAACTACACACCACACCACAGAAACACTAACCCAGGAACCAATCCCTGTAACAAACCCCGTTGTCTTCTCTGTCCCCATATCTACTCTAGCGACACCATCATAGGACCCAAGCACACCAGCCACACCATCAAAGGCTCATTCACCTGCACATCTTCTAATGTGATATATGCCATCATGTGCCAGCAATGCCCCTCTCCCATGTACATTGGCCAAACCGGACAGTCTCTACATAAAAGGATAAATGGACACAAATCAGACATCAGGAAAGAGAACATACAAAAGCCAGTAGGAGAACACTTCAGTCTCCCTGGACACTCAATAACAGATTTAAAAGTAGCCATTCTTCAACCAAAAAAACTTCTAAAACAGACTTCAAAGAGAAACTGCTTAGCTACAATTCATTTGCAAACTTAACACCATCAATTTGGGCTTTAATAGGGACTGGTAGTGGCTGGCTCACTACAAAAGCAATTTTCCCTCTCTTGGTATTGACACGTCCTCATCAATTGGACTTCAGCATTGGTTCTCCACTTGTAAGGAAACTCTCTTCTCGTCATGTGCCAATATATATTTATGCCTGTTTCTGTAATTTTCACTCCATGCATCGGAAGAAGTGGAGTTTTTTACCCACAAAAGCTTATGCCCAAATAAATCCGTTAGTCTTTAAAGAGCCACTCCTCGTTGTTTTTGAGTTTTTGATAGGTTTTTTAGTAGCATTAGAGATTATCAATTCACATAGTTTGCTTCTTTAAAAGAATCTCTGTAATAAGAATTATTCTATTGCAGATCTTTTAAACAAAGCACTAAATTTTCCTAGGGAATACTAGAACAATAGTCTCAAATCCTTGTGATTTTCAGTGCTAGCCTTATCAAGAAGTATGAAATGCTTTTAGAAACTGACATTCAAACAGACAGGGCACAAAGACGTATTTTGTAGGTTAGAGCATCAGATCTTGCAGGAGAGCCATACAGATGACCCAGATGGTGAATTAGTTATCCATTAAAGTGATCTCCTACAGTATTCTCTTGCTTTAAGAAGGGGAGAATGTCTTTCGTAACCATAATAGACTTTGCTCAAGCACAATGGTAGTATCTGTGACTTCTTTATTTAAGGTGACACTGTTCTCTGTACATTCACAAATGGTAGAAATGCCACACACACCCTAGTGATGGAGAAGCTTATACTTAAATTTATGCATAATAATCACTACACTAGAACTCCCATTGTCCTTAATTTGGATTTCAATAAGATAGAGTGGATAAGGGTCAAATGACATGACATATCTGGGTATTTCAGATGAATTTCAGTGTTTAGAATGGATATGATATCAGGACATGCAGATGTTTTCCTCCATTTAGGGCAGTGGCTCTCAACCTTTCCAGATTACTGTACCCCTTTCAGGAGTCTGATTTGTTTTGCGTACCCCCAAGTTTCACCTCACTTAGAAACCACTTGCTTATAAAATTAAACATAAAAATACAAAAGTATCTCAGTACACTAATACTGAAAAATTGCTTACTTTCTCATTTTTACCATATAATTATAAAATAAATCAGTTTGAATATAAATATAGAATCATAGAATCATAGATTATAGGACTGGAAGGGACCTCGAGAGGTCATCGAGTCCAGTCCCCTGCCCGCATGGCAGGACCAAATACTGTCTAGACCATCCCTGATAGACATTTATCTAACCTACTCTTAAATATCTCCAGAGACGGAGATTCCACAACCTCCCTAGGCAATTTATTCCAGTGTTTAACCACCCTGACAGTTAGGAACTTTTTCCTAATGTCCAACCTAGACCTCCCTTGCTGCAGTTTAAACCCATTGTTTCTGGTTCTATCCTTAGAGGCTAAGGTGAACAAGTTCTCTCCCTCCTCCTCATGACACCCTTTTAGATACCTGTAAACTGCTATCATGTCCCCTCTCAGTCTTCTCTTCTCCAAACTAAACAAACCCAGTTCTTTCAGCCTTCCTTCATAGGTCATGTTCTCAAAACCTTTAATCATTCTTGTTGCTCTTCTTTGGACCCTTTCCAATTTCTCCACATCTTTTTTGAAATGCGGCGCCCAGAACTGGACACAATACTCCAGCTGAGGCCTAACCAGAGCAGAGTAGAGCGGAAGAATGACTTCTCGTGTCTTGCTCACAACACACCTGTTAATGCATCCCAGAATCATGTTTGCTTTTTTTGCAACAGCATCACACTGTTGACTCATATTTAGCTTGTGGTCCACTATAACCCCTAGATCCCTTTCTGCCGTACTCCTTCCTAGACAGTCTTTTCCCATTCTGTATGTGTGAAATTGATTTTTCCTTCCTAAGTGGAGCACTTTGCATTTGTCTTTGTTAAACTTCATCCTGTTTAACTCAGACCATTTCTCCAATTTGTCCAGATCATTTTGAATTATGACCCTGTCCTCCAAAGTAGTTGCAATCCCTCCCAGTTTGGTATCATCCGCAAACTTAATAAGCGTACTTTCTATGCCAATATCTAAGTCGTTGATGAAGATATTGAACAGAGCCGGTCCCAAAACAGACCCCTGCGGAACCCCACTCGTTACGCCTTTCCAGCAGGATTGGGAACCATTAATAACAACTCTCTGAGTACGGTTATCCAGCCAGTTATGCACCCACCTTATAGTAGCCCCATCTAATTTGTATTTGCCTAGTTTATCGATAAGAATATCATGCGAGACCGTATCAAATGCCTTACTAAAGTCCAGGTATACCACATCCACCGCTTCACCCTTATCCACAAGGCTCGTTATTCTATCAAAGAAAGCTATCAGATTGGTTTGACATGATTTGTTCTTCACAAATCCATGCTGGCTGTTCCCTATCACCTTACCACCTTCCAAGTGTTTGCAGATGATTTCCTTAATTACTTGCTCCATTATCTTCCCTGGCACAGAAGTTAAACTAACTGGTCTGTAGTTACCTGGGTTGTTTTTATTTCCCTTTTTATAGATGGGCACTATATTTGCCCTTTTCCAGTCTTCTGGAATCTCTCCCGTCTCCTATGACTTTCCAAAGATAATAGCTAGAGGCTCAGATACCTCCTCTATTAGCTCCTTGAGTATTCTAGGATGCATTTCATCAGGCCCGGGTGACTTGCAGGCATCTAACTTTTCTAAGTGATTTTTAACTTGTTCTTTTTTTATTTTATCCGCTAAACCTACCCCCTTCCCATTAGCATTCACTATGTTAGGCATTGCTTCAGACTTCTCGGTGAAGACCGAAACAAAGAAGTCATTAAGCATCTCTGCCATTTCCAAGTTTCCTGTTACTGTTTCTCCCTCTTCACTAAGCAGTGGGCCTACCCTGTCTTTGGTCTTCCTCTTGCTTCTAATGTATTGATAAAAAGTCTTCTTGTTTCCTTTTATTCCTGTAGCTAGTTTGAGCTCATTTTGGGCCTTTGCCTTTCTAATCTTGCCCCTGCATTCCTGTGTTGTTTGCCTATATTCCTCCTTTGTAATCTGTCCTAGTTTCCATTTTTTATATGACTCCTTTTTATTTTTTAGATCGTGCAAGATCTCATGGTTAAGCCAAGGTGGTCTTTTGCCACATTTTCTATCTTTCCTAACCAGCGGAATAGCTTGCTTTTGGGCCCTTAATAGTGTCCCTTTGAAAAACTGCCAACTCTCCTCAGTTGTTTTTCCCCTCAGTCTTGATTCCCATGGGACCTTACCTATCAGCTCTTTGAGCTTCCCAAAATCTGCCTTCCTGAAATCCATTGTCTCTATTTTGCTGTTCTCCCTTCTACCCTTCGTTAGAATTGCAAACTCTATGATTTCATGATCACTTTCACCCAGGCTGCCTTCTACTTTCACATTCTCAACGAGTTCCTCCCTATTTGTTAAAATCAAGTCTAGAACAGCTTCCCCCCTAGTAGCTTTTTCAACCTTCTGAAATAAAAAGTTGTCTCCAATGCAGTCCAAGAATTTGTTGGATAGTCTGTGCCCCGCTGTGTTATTTTCCCAACATATATCCGGATAGTTGAAGTCCCCCATCACCACCAAATCTTGGGCTTTGGATGATTTTGTTAGTTGCTTGAAAAAAGCCTCATCCACCTCTTCCCCCTGGTTAGGTGGCCTGTAGTAGACTCCTAGCATGACATCTCCCTTGTTTTTTGCCCCTTTAAGCCTAACCCAGAGACTCTCAACACTTCCGTCTCCTATGTCCATCTCTACCTCAGTCCAAGTGTGTACATTTTTAATATATAAGGCAACACCTCCTCCCTTTTTCCCCTGTCTATCCTTCCTGAGCAAGCTGTACCCATCCACACCAACATTCCAATCATGTGTATTATCCCACCAAGTTTCAGTGATGCCAACAATGTCATAGTTGTATTTATTTATTAGCACTTCCAGTTCTTCCTGCTTATTCCCCATACTTCTCGCATTTGTATATAGGCATCTAAGATACTGGTTTGATCTTTTCTCCCAGTTTTGTCCTGACTCTCCTTTCTCTCTGCCAATATAGCCCACACTCCCTCTTGTTTCCGACCCATCTCCCCGGTCTCCATATTCCCCACTTACCTGTGGGCTTTGCTCACCTGTCCCCGTCAAACCTAGTTTAAAGCCCTCCTCACTAGGTTAGCCAGTCTGTGGCCGAATAGGGTCTTTCCTCTCCTCGAAAGGTGAACGCCATCTCTGCCTAGCAGTCCTTCCTCAAATAGCATCCCGTGGTCTAGGAAGCCAAAGCCCTCCTGGCGACACCATCTTCGCAGCCAGGCATTCACCTCCATGATGCATCTGTCTCTGCCCGGGCCCCTACCTTTGACAGGAAGAATTGAAGAGAATACCACCTGCGCTCCAAACTCCTTCACCCGTACTCCCAGAGCCCTGTAGTCACTCTTGATCCGCTCAGTGTCACACTGCGCAGTATCATTTGTGCCCACATGGATGAGTAGCATGGGGTAGTAGTCAGAGGGCTGGATAATCCTCGACAATGCCTCCGTAACGTCTCTGATACGGGCCCCCGGCAGGCAGCATACCTCCCGAGATGAAATGTCAGGGCGACAGATGGGCGCCTCCGTCCCCCTCAGCAGAGAGTCTCCGACCACCACTACCCTACGTTTCCTATTTGCAGTGCTGGCAGCAGACTTTCCAGCCTTAGGGGTACGAGGCTTCTCCTCCTTTACTGTAGGGAGTGATTCCTTCTTTCCTGTATCAAGAAGAGCATAACGGTTACCTATAACCACGGCAGGAGGGTTCGGAGCAAGGGTGGAGCGCTGCCTGCTGCCAGAAGTAACCAGCTGCCAGTGTCCACCCTGAGCCATCTCCTCCTCCACCAGTGGTGTATCAGCAGTCCTGTGTACTGGGACAGCTACCTCAGCTGTCTCCACATGGACACTGTCGAGGAATTGCTCGTGGATACGGATGCTCCTCAACCTAGCCACCTCCTCCTGTAGCTCTCCCACCTGCTGCCTGAGAGATTCCACCAGCAGGCACCTCTCACATTGGATGGTCCCCCCAGCCTGGATATCAGTAAGTGGAAATTGCAAGTTACAGTCTTTGCAAAACCACACCAGGATCTGGGTAGAGGCATCCATGCTTAGGCACTCTGTCTGGCTACAGGCACAGGTGGAGGAGACAGTAGCAGTGCTGGCACAGGTGTTGCGGGTCTTCCTAACCATCGTAAGCCTCCCTCTGTCAAACTCCCGTCTGCAGCCCCCTGTCAGCTGAAAGGGTTGTTTAAGCAAAAAGTTATGAATGTCGTTGCTTTATAGGTATTAAGGGGGATCAAGAGAAAACAGATGGAACCAGCAAGGGACCCTCGCCCCCTTCCTGCTCCCCTTCCAAACTCCCTTGTGAAACTCCCTGTTAGCAGCCCCTGTTCGCAAAAAATGGTACTTACATGTCAGCATATAGTATATAGAGCAGTATAAAACAAATAATTGTATGACATTTTAGTTTTTATTGACTTCGTCGGTGCTTTTTGTGTAGCCTTTTGTAAAACTAGGCAAATATCTAGATGAGTTGATGTGCCCC
Source organism: Chrysemys picta bellii (assembly GCF_011386835.1). Lineage (NCBI taxonomy): Eukaryota > Metazoa > Chordata > Testudines > Emydidae > Chrysemys > Chrysemys picta. The sequence continues at coordinate 69,993,857 of NC_088793.1, read as the reverse complement.
CTGAAAGACCTCTGTGTACCCCCAGGGGTACTCGTACCTTAGTTGAGAACCACTGAAATAGGGTACTTAATGGAACTGGTACAATTGCTTTCTTTTTTTTTATGTAACAGAAATATTAAAAAAGAGTATTAATGATCATTTTTCCTAGGGTTACCATATTTCAACAAGCAAAAAAGAGGACGGGAGGAGCCCCGCCCTAGCCCCGCCCCTGCCCCTCCCACTTCCCGCCCCCCCAGAACTCCCAACCCTCCCCCCGTTCCTTGTCCCCTGACTGCCCCCTCCTGGGACCCCTGCCCCTAACTGCCCCCCGGGACTCCACTCCCTATCTAAGCCTCCTTGCCTCTTGTCCCCTGACTGCCCCAACCCTTATCCACACCCCCACCCCCAGACAGACCCCTGGGACTCCCACGCCCCATCCAACCACTCCCCACCCCCTGACAGCCCCCCCCAGAACTCCCAACCCATCTAAACCCCTCTGCTCCCTGTCCCCTGACTGCTCCGATCCCTCTCCACACTCCTGCCCCCTGACAGCCCCCCCAGAACTCCCAACCCATCTAAACCCCTCTGCTCCCTGTCCCCTGACTGCTCCGATCCCTCTCCCCACTCCTGCCCCCTGACAGCTCCCCCCCAGAACTCCCAGCCACCTACCCCCCGCTCCTTGTCCCCTGACTGCCCCCTCCTGGGACCCCTGCTCCTAACTGCCCTCCAGAACCCCACCCCCTACCTAAGACTCCCTGTTCCTTGTCCCCTAACTGCCCCCTCCTAAGACCCCCCCCAACTGCCCCCCAGGACCCTACCCCCTACCTGTACCCTGACTGCCCAAAACTTTCTCCACTCCCCTCCAAAAGCCCCCCCCCCGTTTCTTGACTGCCCCCTCCAGAACCTCCCTGTCCCTTCTCCTGCCCCCCCTTACCCTGCTGCTCAGAACAGGGTGTTGGGCTCTGTGCGAGCCGAGCCGGACACATGGCTGAGCTCCCCTGCACAACACAAAACCCGGTCCCTGGCCCTGCACAGGGTTGCCGGAGCGGGCTGCAGGAGGAGGAGCTGCCGGCCGGCTCAGAATGCAGGGAGGGGGGGGTGGGAGGAGGAAGCTGCTCCGGAGTCCAGCCCGGGACTTTCCTGCAGCCCTCCCAGCCGCTCGCTCTGCCGGGGGAGGGGGAAATCCCGGACATTGTGAGTGCTTTACAAATTCCCCCCGGACGCTATTTTTAGCACACAAAAGGAGGACGTGTCCGGGTAAATCCGGACGAATGGTAACCCTATTTTTCCTCTTACTACTATAGTGCTTTAAAGTTCTTTCTCGTATTTCATTAATTAGTTCTGTCTTTGTAATATTCAGTTATAGATTGTACTATAGAAGATGTTTGGAGAAGTCATCTGAACAGCCTACCCTCTTGAGAGTTAAAATTAAGGCCAGTCCTGCAGTTGACTGCCTGTAGGTATAGCTTATGCCTGCTTGTCTTAGGGGGACTGTGAGGCAAACTTGCAACCAGACCAGCGCTGCTCACTAAGCTGCCATGACTCACTGCTCTAACATAGTCTGCAGTGGCTCAACACTCTGGCCTGCTGCAGCAACTCAGCTGTGCTGGCTCATACCAGAAGCAGAGTCTGCAGTGACTCAGCCCTCAGGCATGCTGTAGCAGCCTGTTCCTGATCAGGGTCTGCATCAAATGACCCGTGGGCACAAGTGTTTCACTGACTCCACCACAGCTGCAAGTTAATCTTTGCACCAGTGCTATTCAGCCAGGAACCCTTCTTCTGCCTTGCAGTGTTAGACTCCATATGCTTCCAGATTGTCATTGGTCTGGTTCCTGCTCTTGCCCCTGCCTCTCCTGGGCCTTGTTCTAGCTTGTTTCAGCTTTGTCTGTGCCCTGTTCTCACCCACTCCAGCCCCGTACCTGCCTCCAGACCCTAGGGCCAGGTCTACACTACCCCCCTAATTCGAACTAAGGTACGCAACTTCAGCTACGTGAATAACGTAGCTGAAGTTCGAAGTACCTTAGTTCGAACTTACCTTGGTCCACACTCGGCAGGCAGGCTCCCCCGTCGACTCCGCGGTACTCCTCTCGCCGAGTTGGAGTACCGCAGTCGACGGCGAGCACTTCCGGGTTCGACTTATCGCGTCCAGACTAGACGCGATAAGTCGAACCCAGAAGTTCGATTGCCAGCCGCCGAACTAGCGGGTAAGTGTAGCCAAGGCCTAGGACTGACTCCAACCTATTCGTTCTGGACTCTGGGACTAGGGAAACTAATTCCTTTTCCTATCCTTCCTTTTATCTCTCAAATGTCAAATATAATTAAATTTTATCTTCATCTAATCTACATCAGTTTAATTTAGCTTGAGTGATTTATGCTTTAATAAAATTACAATTTACTGTCCAATAATAAATTTTCTTAGCCATAGTAACAAAAGATACCAATGAAAGTAGCTTTCAGGTTCAAAGAAAGGAGTAGCTTATTTAATTTTCAAATAGATAAGGCACTCCTCTATCTGAACAATTAAAATTTGATTTTGCTTTATTAATATAGATCAGTGCCATCTGATAGACTTGTTATTAATTAAAGTAAATAGACTTATACCCATAATGTAGATCTAGTGATAATTCTTTGTTTTTATCTAACAGTACTGCACTTTATTTCTATCACACACAGAATTCTCCTCTATAAATGCTGAGTGTAAAATTTTAAAGCAGTATTAGGAGATAAACTTCAAACACGCTAGTCAGAAAAATTAAAATCACAGCAATTGGTAAATTGACCATATTGTTCACACATATATATACACACACATACATAGAGAGAGATTAAAGAAATTGTATGGTTCCAAAATTAAGCACTCAAAAGTTAGAAAATGAAATTCCATCATATGGAACCATATGGTACCCCATATGTTTCATTGGGGTGTTGGAACCTTTAAATCCATAGCATAGACCTCTGCTAGTTGAGCCAATAGAGGAACTGTAGCAGTAGTAGACTATATCTCTTCTCTCCTTTCCTCCCCTCCCCCAAATTTATACATATCCAGGTTTTCAGGATTGGGGCCAAAGAGCCTGAAAAGTTCAGTTTTGCAATCAAGTTGATCACTGTTTATTGTCAGAAAGTTGCTATGTTCAGAGTGCCTGGTTTAAGTGCATGAAACTCAGCTGAAGTAATTGGAATTTACACTCTTTTAAACCAGGGCTGAATTAGGACTCTGATGTGTAAAATAAAGGGTGTATGAGGGATTTTGTTCTGTAATGTCTTAAATTAATTGGTGTGAACTGTATACTTAAAAAGGTTGATTATGCAAATCATTAATAGTACTGTCGAGGCGTCTTATAATTGGAAAATCAAAATATATTGAACAATCTTATTGACTAATTTTTAGCAGGGTTTTTTTTGGCAAATGTAACATCACAGTACAAAATGGCATGCAAAACAAATAGCTTGCAATACAAATGATGTCTTGAGGATATACTGCAAAAAGAAAGCTGTTTTATGGTTCATGTTGATAACTGATAACTTAATTTCAGTTATACAAATCATCTCAGAAACAGGTAAAAGGAAAAAGCAGGTCATTCTGATGCCAGTTAAATCATTAGTTGGTAGACACAGTCTGGAAATAACTAATTTTTTAGTCTGATGCAGTCATCATAATTGCTCTTTTTTAACCTGTGCCCTACATAATAAAAATGCATAATTCGGTTCCGTAAATTGAAAGATGTTTTCTCGCTGTAATAATAGCAATTTTCATGAACAAATAAATCTTTTTTGCCTGCAGTTTATAGTGAAAAGTTAACAAGTGATGTTTTTGCAAGTTGCTTATTGCCCGAGGCCCAGGTTCTTTGACTTTTTAAAGTGTCTGACGCTAAATGGTTTTATTATAAATAAAACCCATAAAACTGGCATTGAAAGAGAGAGAGAGAGACTAGAGGTACTGATGGAAAGATTTTTGTAGAAATAGCACAGTACTATATTTTTTCATTCCTTTATACTGATCAAGTTTTCATTGTAAATTAGCTATATATAGTGCCATTTAAATTTTGAATGCTTTGATCTGTTTTATTTACTTTGTTTTTTGCAACTTTTACCCATACTAAAAGTGTGATCTCTTTATAGACTGATTTATATTGAAAGCAAGTCCTGTTTTTGTTTTATCATTTTGTTCCTGAATATAAGATTAGAAGAGGGGATTGGATTTTGTTCCTGAATACTTTTAAATTAGCAATCTTCACCTCTTTTTAGCATGTTTGAGGGTACTACACACATTTTGGCTACAGATGATAATGATCATAGAAATATAGGGCTGAAGGGACTTCAAGAAGTCATCTAGTCTATCCCCTTGCTCTGAGGCACGATCCTGATTCTCTTATGCATTCTGGCCTCTTTACACAGCTCTGGGAATGCAAATGGACCAGAAAGCACTTGGATCTGGCTAGCTGAGAATTCCTTGGGTTTTGGGGAGTTTTGGCGTTGGGTCTTTGGAAGGTGTAGCTTAGTCCTGGGTTTCTGGAGGTTAGGGGATGTGGTAAGTGCACAGTGACTCCAGCAATCCCCATCTGATTTATAGCCCCTTGTGGGGTATCATTGCCATTTAGAGAATAAGTTAAAGGAGCCCTCCATGGCTGCTGTAATGTATGTTGAAGCCGAAGCATGTCAAGCACAAGTTGAGCAGATCTCAACAAAGAAAGAATCTGGGCTAATATCTTTAGTACAGCAAATTAAAAAGGAATATTCTAAGATACTTCCTGACCCGATTTACTACTTGTTCTATGTGAAATTGATATAAAAATTCAAAATGGGTTTTTAGAACTGGAATGAAGCTGAGCTGGAAGGTTTTCTTTTTCTTTTTGTGGCTTTAAGGGTCCACATTTTGAAATTTGAATGCACTTTTGCAGATATCAGAAATGTGAGCTCTCCAAAATAAACATGTAAGTAAAGGTTTATACACTCTTTCAGCGTTTGTGTTGCTTAGATGCATACTAACATATAGAGGCACTTTTGTACACAAGCATTTGTAAAAATTTAGTGCAAATCTGGCTGATTCTTATGGGTTACAAGCAATATCTATAATATTTTTACAAGATGCTTGCTCTGAATTCTTCAACAAGACACCCGGGTTTAATGCAGAAGCATGATAGGGAAGGAGAATCATTAAGTACATGTTTGAATAACCAATGTTAATAATTATTAATTTATATAAAGTATTTCGAATATAAAATACATTATTACATTATTCCTTTAATGTTTAACTGCATACAATTCTGATTGTTTTATCATGCATGTTACGCATCTTTCTGATTTCTAGTTTAATGCAAAATATCATATTGGGATGCCACAAAAATCAGGAAGAGGAGAGCAGGGAGCAGTGTGCAGGGGAGAAAGTGGTCAGACACTCATGAAATTGGGGAGAACTGCCTGATAGAGCAGTAGAGCATTTGGAGAAGCCAAAACTACAGATAACTATACTGATTTTATTACCTGATACGAGGATACAGCAAAAAGGCATTGCAACTTTTCACTGAAGATGTATAATGGATATTTGGCAGGAAGAATCCTCTTAGGTTACACAAGTGCCTTTTCTTTGTGCCAATGAAATTCCGTCCAGATTTGGCTGAAATATGAAATTACAAAGATGTATAGTGGACCTTGCTATAAGACACTGGGGAGAATGCCTCTAAGAGTACAACATACAGTTCTGGGTGTCTCATTACCAGAAGGATGTCAGCAAATGTGAAGGGCTTAATAAAAGAGCAGTATAACTGAATGAGCTGAGCGGATAAAGAGCAAACAAATAGGAACTGGAATGTAGAAATTGCTATAATCACACCCATGATCCATCTAGTTCAGTGACCTGTCTCTGCCAGTGACCAACTCCACATGTTTCAGAGAAAGCTGGAAGAAACCCTATAATGGGCAGTGTGGATAATTTGCCCCTTATGATTTACCATCCTGCCATTCAGTCCTAAATACTGAAGAGATTGATTTAAACCTTGAAGTATAAAGTTTTGTATCCCTTCCAATATTTTCATTTAAGCACTAACTGTTAATATTTGGATATTCTTGTTATCCGTTTAAGTGTCCAATCCCTCTTTAAATAAATCCCTAACAAGCATGGTTCTTTTAGACAGTACAACAAACAAGTGATGTCATATTGATTGTTACTATCTTAGCTAAACCCAGGTTTTGGCTGGTTTGGGATTAACCTGTTCCCCTGCCGTTGCTAAAAGAAGATATGACAATTGGGCCTGTTTCTCAAAGATAACATTGGTATGTCAGGGGTCACTGCCAGTTTAACACATACAACTCTGCTGTATTGTTCCAAGTAGTGAGGACCATTCCTGATAATTAGAGGCTTCTCTTTTCTTATCAGCCACATTTTGAGCTCAGCATGTTTACAACTTATCTTTCCAGTTACATTTTTTTCTAACTTTTATTTTCAAGGCCTTATTACATTTGCTAACAGGACCTGCATTGTAAACAAACTGTAAAGTACATATATTTTCTTAACCACATTAAACGAACTATAACCCTTTGTGACAAAGTTCCTCCTCTGTCTTGGTGGGTCCTGCGCTTTTTGGCGGATTTTCTTGCCTCAGAGATTCACCATGTGGGTTGGGGAACAGCCCAGAGACCTTCCCCTCTGGAAGAACGCACAGTCCAGGTCAATTGGGAGGTTTGGAGGGAACCCAGGCCCGCCCTCTACTCCGGGTTCCAGCCCAGGGCCCTGTGGACTGCAGCTGTCTATAGTGCCTCCTGTAACAGCTGCATGACAGCTACAACTCCCTGGGCTACTTCCCCATGGCCTCCTCCAAACACGTTCCTTATTCTCACCACAGGACCTTCCTCCTGGTGTCTGATAACGCTTGTGCTCCTTAGTCCTCCAGCAGCACACCCTCTCATTCTCAGCTCCTTGCGCCTCTTGCTCCCAGCTCCTCACACTCTCGCACTACAAACTGAAGTGAGCTCCTTTTAAAACCCAGGTGCCCTGATTAGCCTGCCTTAATTGATTCTAGCAGCTTCTTCTTAATTGGCTCCAGATTAGCCTGCCTGCCTTAACTGGTTCTAGCAGGTTCCTGATTACTCTAGTGCAGCCCCTTCTCTGGTCACTCAGGGAACAGAAAACTACTCATCCAGTGACCAGTATATTTGCCCTCTACCAGACTCCTGTACCCCACTGGTCTGGGTCTGTCACATATCCCTCCCCTCTGCTCAACACCAAGGGGTTGGGCAGCTTGGGACGCCAGACAATGCACACATGACAAGCCATCAGCGTTGCCAGGACGGCTCCCTGCTCTGTATTGCACACGGAACTGGAAAGGTTGGAAGGATAAGAACCATCTGGTCACCCTTGTGTTCTTCTTGTTCCGCTGTATCCATTGAAGAGGGGCATGGTCGGTCACTAGGACAAATCTGCGCCCCAGCAGGTAGTAGCGCAATGTTTCCATGGCCCATTTTACAGCGAGGCATTCTCTCTCCACCACTGCATATTTTTGTTCCCTTGGAAGGAGTTTCCGACTGAGGTATAGAATTGGGTGTTCCTCCTCCCCGACCATCTGTGATAGAACGGCCCCCAACCCTACTTCCGATGCATCCGTCTGCAGGATAAACTCCTTGGTGAAATCAGGGGCTATCAGTACAGGGTTACTGCAGAGGGCAGTCTGTAGGTCTGTGAATGCTTCCTCTGCTGCGTCAGACCATCTCACCAGATCAGGTCCACGGGCTTTCACTAGGTCTGTCAGGGGGCTTGCCCTTGTGGCAAAGTGAGGGATAAATTGTCGGTAATACCCCACCACACCTAGGAACGCCCGGACTTGGTTTCTTGCGACTTGGTCGGGGCCAATTTTGGATGGCCTCCAATTTGTTCACTTGTGGTTTTACCAAAACCTTTACCTACAATGTAGCCAAGATATTTGGCCTCTGTAAACCCGACAGCGCACTTGGCGGGGTTTGCTGTAATGCCAGCTCGCCTGAAGGTATCGAGGACTGCCTCCACCTTCTCCAGGTGGGTTTCCCAGTCTGGGGTATGAATGACCACATCGTCCAAGTAGGCAGCAGCATAACTGTTATGTGGGCGTAATAGCTTGTCCATGAGGCGCTTGAAGGTAGCTGGTGCCCCATGTAGTCCAAAAGGGAGGACAGTATATTGAAAAAGACCCTCTGGTGTAGAGAACGCAGTCTTTTCCTTTGCGTCTTCTGCAAGGGGAATCTGCCAGTACCCCTTTGTCAAGTCTAGGGTAGTCAAGTACCGGGCATTACCCAGACGGTCCACTAGCTCATCTATGCGAGGTATGGGGTACGCGTCAAACTGGGATACTTCGTTTAGTCACCGGAAGTCATTGCAAAATCTTGTGGTGCTATCCGGTTTGGGCACCAGCACGATTGGGCTTGACCACTGACTGTGGGATTCTTCGATGATCCCCAACTCCAGCATTTTTTTTACTTCTGCTTTTATTTCCTCCCTTTTTGCTGCTGGCACCCGATAGGGCCTCATTGTTACTGTGGCCCCAGGGTTCGTGACGATGTGGTGATATGTCTCGGTTGTTCAATCTGGTTTTGTCAAGAACACATCTTGGTTCTGGAAGATCATCTCAGACACCTCATTCTTCTGGTCTGGTGTTAAATCGGGAGACACTCTCACCTCTTTGGAAGGCTTGTTTTCCTGGGTTTGGTCTTTTTGGACCGTTGCGCATGCCTCTTGTGCATGCCAGGGTTTCAGAAGATTAACGTGATAAATCTGTTCTTGTTTTCTGCGTCCTGGCTGCCGCACCGTGTAGGTTACTTCCCCCACGGGTTCAACCATCTCATAGGACCCCTGCCATTGGTCCAGAAGCTTGCTTTCTGCCGTGGGTACCAACACCATAACCCGATCCCCTGGTTGGAACTGTCGCACTTTTGCCTGGCGATTGTAATGGGTTCGCTGAGCCTCCTGTACCTTCTCCAAATGTTCCCGTACAATAGGGGTAACCCGGGCTATCCGGTCTCGCATCTGCATTACATTTCTCCCCTTATTGGGTTCCTCTTCCCAGATCTGTTTGGCGATATCTAGTATGCCACGGGGGTGACGTCCGTATAATAACTCGAAGGGGGAAAACCCTGTTGAGGCCTGAGGTACCTCCCGGATAGTGAACATAAGGTAGGGTAGTAGGGTGTCCCAATCCTTCCCATCGCGACTTACCACCTTCCTTATCATAGCCTTGAGAGTTCGGTTAAACCTTTCTACCAACCCATCAGTCTGTGGATGGTAGACCGAAGTTCTCAGGATATGTATATGGAGCAGCGTACAGAGGTCCTTCATTAGCTTCGACATAAATGGGGTTCCTTGGTCGGTTAATATCTCCTTCGGTAGCCCCATTCGGGCAAAGATCCCCACCAGCTCTTTGGCTATAGTTTTAGAGGCCGTGTTCCGCAGGGGGACGGCTTCTGGGTAGCGAGTAGCATAGTCCAAAACAATAAGTATATATTGGTGTCCCCGAGCCGTCTTCTCCAGGGGTCCCACTAGGTCCATGGCTATTCGCTCGAAGGGGACCTCTATAATGGGAAGGGGTACTAAAGGTGCCCTCAAGTGGGGACGGGGACTGTGTAGCTGACACTCCGGGCAGGAGGCACAGTACCTCCGCACTTCTTCATGTACTCCGGGCCAGAAGAACCATCGTAGGACTCGTGCCAGGGTCTTCTCTACCCCCAAATACCCCCCCCCAAAAGATGACCATGAGCAAAACTTAATACAGCGTTCTGGTGTTTTTGAGGTACTAGGATCTGCTGTACCTTCTGCCCCTGTACTGGTGCAACCTGGTATAAGAGATCCTTCTTCATTATGAAGTAGGGTCCTGGTCCCTGGGTTTTGCCTTCCACGGGGACCCAATCTATTTCAGTCACCTCCTTCCTAATGTTGTCATACCTTGGCTCTTCTGCCTGGTCCCGTCCAAAATTTCCTCCCCGGGGCTAATCTGCCCAAGGTCTAGGGGCCCAGTCTCTGTTGCCTCTACTGGTTCAGAAGCATTAGGGTGGGGGTCAGACTCAGGTGCTTCTCCCTCCTGCGTGGCCTCCTTTTCACCTGCGCGGGTCCACCTACCTACAAGAGAGTGTATTCGGGTTCCCAAGGCCTTAGCTGCCCTTCTTTCCCTTTTTGTCTTTCTACCCTGTCTGGCAGTGGAGAACAAATCTGGGGATATTTCAGAGAAGATTGGGGGTTGACAGTCTGCTGTGGATGCCTCACCAATTTTTGGGTCCCCATCTTTCTCCAATCCCCCTACTGGGAGTAAGTTTCCAAACCCTGGGAAGTCCCTCCCTATGAGTGCCAGGTATGGGAGTTTAGGGACTACACCTGCTGCTACCTCAGTAGTGTTCCCTTGGATCTTGATTGTTACTGGGATGGTGGGGTAGTAACTAACTGATCCATGGACACATGTTATCCCTGTACGTTTAGCCTGTAGCAGCTGACTACGCTTCATGAGCTTCCCTGAGATAAGCGTGATAGCACTCCCCCGAATCAACCAGTGCCTTGGTCCCTACCCCATTTAGTTTCACTGGTCTGGTATACATATGTGGGGTTAGTGAGACCCCCACAAGGTGGATTAGGGAGCATGGATCTGCCCAGTTCCCCAGGTTACACTGCATAGGCTCCTCAGCATTGGGACACTATGCAGCTATGTGTCCCCACTCCCCGCAGGCATAACATCTGTATGGAGCCCTAGGCGTTCCCTGGTCTCTTGGTTTGGGCAGTCTAACATCACGATCCTCTTCTCCCTCACTGCTCCGACTCTTTGTGGCCTCTGATGGGCCTTCAGCCTCTCTCTTTTTCCACCTGGGCCCTCCTGGTGGCCCAATCACCCGAACTTTAGGGCTTGGTGCTGCTAGTTTAACCCGGGGTGCTTCTTCCTTAACTGGTCGGGTCAGCTCCCTCGCTGTCCTCCGCCTCTCTACCAGGGCAACAACCTCATCATAGGTGGAGGGTTCATTCTGGCTTACCCAGGCACGAAGGTCTGGTGGTAGTCCCCTCATGTATCGGTCGATGACCAGAACCACTAGTATCTCTTCTGGACTCCGGGACTCTGTTTGCAACCACTTTCGTGTGAGATGGTCTGGTCACTCAGGGAACAGAAAACTACTCATCCAGTGACCAGTATATTTGCCCTCTACCAGACTCTTGTACCCCACTGGTTTGGGTCTGTCACACCTTCATATATCTATTGCGTGTAATTTTATGTACTTTTATCGTGTCCCTTCTTAACAAATCCCACTCTTTTCCATCTCTTTCAATTAATGTCTTTCCAGGCCCCTAATATTTCTTGTCATCCTCTGAACCCCATATAATTCCACGATATCCTTTATTTGATAGGGAGTGACCAGTACTGTACACAGTATTCCAGATAATTACATCCCATTGATTAATATAATTGCGTTATAACTTTCTGTATTGTTCTCCATCCTATTCCTTATACAACCTGACATCTTTTTGTTTTATTACTGCAGCTGCATATTGAGCAGAGACAGCTTCACTCAGCTATCCACAATTCCTTATGTTCCTTTCCTGGGTTGATATTTAATTTATAATTTTGTAAACTGTATGAGTAACTTAGACATTTTCCCTCCAATGTGCATTACTTTGCAATTATAACAGAAAACTTCATCTGCCGTCAAGTTGCCCATTCACCTAGCTAGGGTTAAGTCTGGCTGAAGTTCCTCATGATCGTCTCTGGACATGACTAACCTTTAGAGAGACAAAGTGGGTGAAGTAATATCTTTTATTGGACCAGCTTCTGTTGGTGAGAGAGAGAAGTCTTTGAGCTTACACAGACCTCTTATTTATTGCCTGTAATAGTTTATGCTCCTGTTGATTGGCCTCACTAGGGTTAGATTTCCAATTTTTAAAAATGTCTGTTTGGCTTGAATATCCACGTAGCCATATTTGTTTGCTTCTTGCCTTCCTAGTTCCTTTTTTATTCATGGCATGTACTCCTGAGATTTGGTTGCTTTTCTTATGTAACATCCATGCTACTTCTGAGGATTTTACTTTCTTTACTTTTGACTGGAGAGCCTTTTTGACCTCCTTATTTTATTGAAATCTCCCTTTCTAAAGTTTTTAATACCACTGTGTCAGTTTTTGGTATCTTACATCCTTGTAGAATGTTGAACCTAATTATATTGTGATCACTATTACTTAGTGGCTCAACTAATGTTAATTCTTATGTTAACTCCTGACTTAAAACTAAATCAAGAATAGCTTCTTGTTTCATGCATAGCCTTGCCTCTTTTGTGCTTTACAAACATTAATGTGTTGAGTTTCATGACATCTCCCATGATTTAGGTAAGTTTTATCATGAGTGTTTTACAAATGGAGAAATTGTTGCACTTGTCTTAAGTCGTACAAGAAATCTCATGGAAGAACTGAGACTAGTTCCTATATCTTCTGACTCCCAGCCCTGTGTATTAACAAGATCATCCTTACAAAGGGATGAAAATGAGCAAAGGAAAATTGATATTGATTATCAGAAAAATGTCTGAGAGATGTTAGACTGGGTAATCTCCCAAAGGCAAAGGTAGAAGCTTCATTATTTGAATAATTTATAACTTGAATGGACAAATCACTCAACATACCATAAGGAATAGTTCTCCATTGGTAGAGGTTTGAGCACAATTACTTAATGGGTTCTTGTCCTTTTTACTCTTTATGGTTCAGTTACATGTAAATATGATGTAAATAAAAATTATGGTTTCAGTGCCTTTCTGTGCGGTAAAGGCTTTAGATATTAAAATATTTCCAACACTTGATAAGGTTCTAACATCAGTCTAAATGCAGCATGTAGCATTTTTTAAAACATCTAGGGTGGTTTTAATTTATAAGGTACAAAGATGTTCCTCTTAAAAACCTTTCTCCCCTTAGGGAGGCATCTACATAAAAATTAACAGCCAGAAACTATCTTAATCTAAACCAGTAGTAATTAGACTTTCCTAATTCTGAAATAAACCTTGATTTTATGTAACTATTTTTATTTCATTTCACCTCAAACCCAAATGGGAAAAATATTATTTTTTACAATTTCTGACTTTCCAGTTGTCATTTGTATTGTGGTTTCTTATAGGTACACATAGCAGCACAAAGTGTAGTAAACTTATTATTCAATGGAAGTGTGTCCTTTCAGGGATCAGTTACTTTCTAGATCCCTATTATCAGTAGTCACTGACAGATTGTGAGTTAGTATTAAGATTGATGTGGTTGGACGGCAGACTTTAAATATCATGCAAATGGTTCTTCTGTGAAGGACAATTAAAACATAACATTGTTTTCCTGAGTTGTGTATGTTTGAATTAAAACAATATTGTCGTTAATATAACTACAATAATATACATTACAGGAACATTGTGAGCTTGGGGGAAGTCTGAGGGAGCTTACCCAACGACTATTCTTTCCTATGGAATATTTTTGAATAGAGTTAGATTAGTTACTTGCACTGCTGGCTTTGTCTCAGGGCATTCTGCAAGTTCAGTAACCTCTGTATGAAAATGTTTTGCCTAAATTCTCCTTCGGTTGTCATTATTTCAAAGATTCTGCCTATGTTTATTCTCACTATCTCTTTTGCATCTTGAAAACATTAATCATATCCTTCCTTAGCCTTCTTTTCTTCAGTTAATACATTCCCAATTTTTCCATCTTTACTGTATAATTTAACTCTCCTTGCCATCTTTTCTATTTATACGGTAGTCTTTTCAGTGTGTTCTCAAACTGCAACATTGTCCAGCCTTGTAACTATTAAGAAAATGTACCAGTCTAGTTTACAGACTACCATGAGGATTATACATGAATAGCTTATTATATTCACCCATCAAAAAAGTGACACTTTTATATGACAGCATGAGTAGAATTGTATAATACAAGAATGCAATAGTCAAAAAATATAGTTTGATAAGTACATTATAAAGTGCTACAATGATTTCCTCCATCTTATAAGTGAATCCTCCTGCTTATCCATCTGTTAGTATTCTGTTTACTATCTTAACTGCTGCATACATTGAACGGATAGTTTCTTTGTTCAACCTACTCCTAAGTCCTTCTGCACTGTGCTCTACAAACTATGAGCTTTAAATATATATTATTTCCTCACCTTACATATATTTAAAATACATGAGCTTATTTGTCCACTGATACCCCTTGTGTTTTTCAGCATTTATAGTTGATCCTTTCTTAATCCTTTAAATGTTATAATATCTTGTACAGTATTGGCCTCAATGTAGGTACCATGTTAGATTTGCTTTCACTGCACAATAAGTCAGCTGCAGTATATAGAGTAGAATGTTTTGACCCTAATATTAATCTTTGCAATATGCCATTTGTATTGTTTTCTTATAGTCTACCTATATTATTTCTTGAGAGTACATGGCAAGGATAGCTGGAAAAAAGTTTATTAAAATAAAAGTTAATTATAGTGTCACAATAGTTTTGATCGAGGAGGCACTTTCAGTAAAAGTCTTTTTTCATGATTAAGATTCTGCAACACAATACACAATTTTACTTACCAGAACACCAACTATAGGTATGTCCAATGTTTAAGAGCTTATTAGAAGCCTCCCATCAGGTATGATGGTCTTTCTGCTGGGCCATGGTGCTTTATATGGGTTGTGTTTGTATCCTTGTAAAATAATAATTACAAATATAAAATAGTTTATTTGTATGATGTAATTTAAAGGTTATAAAGTGGTGTATTAAAGGTTCCTGTCTTTATCGTGAAGGATGTCATTGAAAAAATCTTCACACATTATTTGGAACTGTTCCTACTGAGTATATTGCTGTTGTCATCAAGTCTGTTTTTAAGTGTATCAGCATTTTCATTACAAATACCTTTTATTCAGGATTTGCTTTGTATAAAATGTAGCTTCTGACTAAAATGTGATGTAAACTTCAGGGAACAGTTTTTAGAACTTTTTTGAAAAAAGTGTTCAACAACATAAAAATATTGCATTCTTTGTGTATTCTTACAACAACAAAAAGTAAAGTCTACGAAGTTTTAGACTATAATGAATACTAATCCCTATTTTGTAGTTACTTGACATTTAAAATGTGCTTATGGTCAGAAAGTGATTCTTCTAAAATTTCATCAGTGTGTCACATATTTATTCTCAACTGGTTTTATATCAGATTTTGCTCAATTTGGACTCAATCCTGCAAACACTTATGGATGTGCTTAACTTTTTGCTACCATTAGTAGGGATTATTCATGGTAGTAAAATTAAATATATGCATATGTATTGACAGAATTAGGGCCTACTTGTTAAAAAAATGATGGTGAGCTCAATGTGGTTTCTGAAAATCAATTTCTAATTTCATGATTGTCCATATATATTTCACTCTGGCGTGCATGTCACTATATGCTTACAATCAGAATCTTTTGGGAAGCAGTGTCTATTGGGGCTGCACTTATGCCCTGTATCAAGGGCATAAAGGGTAGAGCAGGCCCAACTGCCCCTCAGTTTCTTCTAACTAGCTGTGGCTGCATAACAGAGCCCCAGCAGTATCTGCATCTCAATGAACTTTTTTCTAACCGTTAATGTAGATGTTTCTATATAAGTAGTGTTAGTTAAGTTTAGTGTCATTGGGCTTGTCCATTGGCAATTCTTTGATAGTTGAGCTATTTTGTTTTTATTTTTGAAGGGAAGATTTTCCCCAGCACCACGGCATAGTCATGTCCAATTCTAAATCTCCAGGATTTAAGAACTGCCCTTCCTGTGAGGTGACCGTCCCTCTTAATGATGGCCACACTAGATGCCTTTTCTGCCCAGGAAGGGTCATAACCCTAGGAAGTGCTCTATTTATAAGTCCTTTTTCAAAAGGTCTCAATCAGTGAAAGAGGCCTGCCTTATACTATTACCATTAGACCGCTCAATGTGGCCCATCCCCAATCCAAATGAGATGCTCCTCCGCCTCCCTTCAGACCACCTCCATTCAAGCCCGGAAGTGCCCAAGTTAACTCCCAATCTCTGACTTGTAAAAAGACTGCTACAATTGTGGACTCAGGTAAAAATGTTATATACAAAGAGAAAAAGGAGTATAGATCTGCTGGGAAGCACAAATCTCCACAGGTAGTCTCCCATCAAAAAGGCGGCTCAAATGACCTCACTATTCCCTAGTCCTATTCTATGAGGACTTTATGACCTGAATTTTATATCACTAGAGTTTTGAGGGAGCATGATACCACACTTGGCACCATCTTGGGAGTCAAGATGTCTTGCCTTGGATACAGAGTCCACAGTACCAATCTCTACTTCAGCACCAATCCCTCCAACACCAGTCCCTTTGGTCCAGTCCTTATGGCACCACTCACCTCAATGCTGACCACTTTGTTCCTGTTCACTGTGGCACCATTTACCCAGGTACAGCCTATTCCAGACACCAAGGTTTATGACACAGGCTTTCTCTGTACCAAAGACCTGTGTGGTACTGGGAGAGCTTCATTGGACAGAGAAGCCAGAAATATTTGCTGCTCTCCATGGTACTGAATATGCCCACCATAGAGAAGAATACCACCACTGCTGTGATACGGAGAGCCTCTCCAGTAGTGGCTGAGACTTTTGCTGTGGTGTATTCAAGCACTATGTTTAGGGTAGTCCCTCTTTGAACAAGAAACGTTCGTTGTCCTTGTCTGATTCCCAACACAGGGTTGAGGGGTTCTCTGTAAGTTCCACAAAGGCTGCCTCATTTGAGCCTTATGGGTTGGATTGCAGGCTTCCTAAGTACCCAAGTCATATAGGTGTTACAGAGATAGGCATATGTCTCAGTACCCTCCTCACTGGCCCCCAGGCTCTTTTCCATGCAGCATTCACTCATAGCCTTATTGGAAGCCTTAGGTTGTCTCATGTCATCTGAGTCCCATGTCAGAACCTACTCCCTTGCACCTTCCCAGGAAGCTAGTGTGTCTCAGTGGAAATCCACCTGCCTTATCAAGCAGAAGAATTTTCTAAAGAGGAGCACTCTCAGATTTATGATCAAACCATGCCAGCTGCCTGCTGTGTCCTCATTGTCCCCAGATGGGGCCGTGGTTCTATCTACATCATCTCATCCCAACAATTACAAGAACTTTCAAGGTTTGCTCAGACATAAACCTGTCTCTCTAGGAAGCCCGGTGGAGATAGTACAGGAGAGCTCTTCACAGACTTTCGAATATACAATTCCATACCTTCTTACCTGGTCATCTGATATTTCCCATCAATGAAGCCTTATTAGAGCCAGTAAAGCTTATCTGGTAGACTCCAGCATCAGTGAAACAGACCTCTAAGAAGGCAGATAAGTACCCGGAACCATCCACCATCTTAGAGTACCTGTACACTCTTCCAGTATCTGGCTTATTGGTGGTTGTGGTGGCTAATGAAAAAAACAGGTGGTAACCAAGAATGAAACCAAAATATAAAGATCTAAAGCAGCTTAATTTATTTGGAAGAAAGCCATTTGTTGGCTAACCTGTAATTTGGATTTGCTAATTACCAGGCTTTGTTAGCAAGATATGAGTTTATGAATTACCATAAATTGTTGGATTTTGTTGTTAAACTCCCACAGAAGTCCAAGGATGTTTCTGTATTAATGAAGGAAATGAAAAGCAGTTCAGCCTTCTTGCACCTTTTATTCCCTCAGTACAGGCATGAAGACACTTGGAGTAAATGCATATACTTAGGGGATAAGCCCAAAAGATTCCTATCTTGAGTGCTCAGAGCACATGCACACCAAGAGTGGAATATATATATGGAAAACACATCTGGAAAAACTGCAGGTACTGTAAGGTAAATAACCATATTTTGTCCTTTTCTACTTCATATCTATTCATAAAAATATAAAGACTCATAGACCTGAAGGGACCATCATGACTATTTAGTCTGACCTACTACACATTATAGGCCAGAGAACCTCATCCACCCACTCCTGTAGTAGGCTGATAACGACTGGATGTGTTATTGAGTCTTTAAATATTGATTTAAAAACTTCATTACAGAGAATCCACTATTTGCTCTAGTTCAAACCAACAAGGGACCCATGCCCCACAATGCAGAGGAAGGCCAAAAAAAAACAGAATCTCTGTCAATCTGACTTGGGGGGAAATTCCTTCCAGACTCCAAATATGGTAATCAGTTAGTTGCTGAGTGTGTGGGCAAGACCCACCAGCCATACTTCTGTGAAAGAATTCTCTATAGTAACTCAGAGTGCTCCCTATCTATTGTCTCCATCTCTGGGCACTGAAGATATTTGCTAATAGCAGTAACAGATGGGATTTGATAAGTCCCCAGCGTCTAGCAAAAATACTTATTAGTCCCTAATAGCATGACTTTGCACTATTACATTTCATCACATATCTATTAGTCCAGTTTTCAAGGTCATCCAAATCTTCTTGTATGATAGTCTCGTCCTCTTCTGTATTGGCAGTACCTCACAACTTTGTGTCATCTGCAGATTTTATTAGCACATTCCTAATTTTTGTGCCAATGTCATTAATGAAAATATTAAATAAGATTGGTCCCAAGACTGATCCTTGAGGAACTCAACTAGTAACCTCCCTCCAGCCTGAGAGTTCCCCTTTCAGCATGACTCAGTGTAGTCTCCCCTTTAACCAGTTTGTTACCCACCTTTCAATTCTCATATTAATCCCCATCTTCTCCAATTTTACTAATAATTTCCCATGTGGACCTGTATCAAATGCCTTCCTGAAATCCAGGTAGATCAGATCTGCTGCATTTGCTTTGTCTAGTAAATCAATGATCTTCACAAAGAAAGAGATCAGGTTGTTCTGACAGTTTTTACCTTTTGGGAAACCATTTTGTATTTTATTCCCATTACCATTTACCTCTCCTTAACTAGTCTCTCTTTCAAAATTTATTCTAAGACCTTCCATACAATTGAGGTCAAACTAACAGGACTGTAGTTTCCCAGATCACTCTTTTCCCTTTCTTAAATATAGATATTGTATTTGCAATTCTCCAATCATAGGGTATGACCCCCGCATTTACAGATT
Source organism: Chrysemys picta bellii (assembly GCF_011386835.1). NCBI lineage: Eukaryota > Metazoa > Chordata > Testudines > Emydidae > Chrysemys > Chrysemys picta. The sequence goes on along the minus strand of NC_088793.1, from coordinate 69,974,886 downwards.
AATTAAAATGACAATTTTATCGATGATGTATAAGGCAAAAGAGAATACATCGTACTGTTTTGAAGTTAAATTAGGTCAGTTTGCAGGTAAACTAAACATTTTCTCAAGGGGAATAGATGTGTGTTCTAGTAAGGTACCATTTTTCAGTCACTTTTCTAACAGCTGTGCTCTTAAGTTTTAACATTCAAATGTGAAAGTAGCTCTATAATTCTCTATTGATTTTTAGCAGAGATTGTGCTGTGGTACTGTTACTAGGATAATTCATACAGTACCACTGATTTAAGAGGAGATATAGTACGGGAGATAATGTAATAGTGTTCTCCTGCTGGTATCAGGTATAGGTATCAGATGCTACTGAAAGTGATTTGAGGAAGGGATTGCATAACCTTGAAATTAGAAAGGAAGCCATAGAGCAAGCTTTTAAAAGGGGTGTATTGGTAGTGGAGAACATGAAGGTGCACTTGTTAATAGCCATGTCTGCCAAAGGATGCAATTGTGATTAGTTTTCAGAGGCAAATGTTAATCATATTACTTAGTGGGTTGATTGGTTGTGATGTTTAGGAGGGGAGCAGCCTCTGCTCTTTATGCATGTTGCAGTATATGGTATAAAAATACAGATATTCAAAGGAGTGAAAAGTGCATCATCTTAAAGGGGAGCTGAAAGAAAAAAATGTAATACTGAGTTTTCTAATAGGCTAGGAAAGTACATGTTGGGAATAATTTAGGGCTCACTTGTATCCAGTTCTGAGAGAGATGTCTATGCGAAGGTAAAGAAAAGGAAGGTGAAGGAAGAAAATTCATCTATCTTCCAAATAACTAACTGTTGTGAGTTGGAGTTTAATGTTTTTTAAGAATAAGTAGTAGCATTGGAATAAGATATTATTTGAACCAAGAAAAAAATAAAGTGTTAAAATACCAAATATATAGGTAAAACTCACCAGGAAAGGGGTGGCAATATTACATGCCGTGCAATAAATTCTGATATCGCTGTGACATTCAATTGCCCAGTATATGAGATATTCAAAACCCTGCAAATCTGGTGAATAAATAGAAAGTTTTCTGCATCTCCAGTTGTTGCTTGCAGGGAAAGGTGTGCTCTGCAGGTAGTCACACTTTGTCTTCCTCTCTACAGAATACATATTTTTTCATTACTACCTGTTTTGAATTCCATTAGTATTCACTACATAAGTTGGCAGAGAAAGAGAGTCTTCAAAGAGGGATTAATGAGGAGGAAAGGAGATTAAATAGGAGTCATCCCATATTGTCTTTCTCCTCCTCCTCTTGTGGTGTCTTCTCTTCCTCTTCCTTCTACTACATGCTCATATGCTCTGTGGTGTCCTCTCTTCCTCTGTCTCTTTTCTCAGTGCTATCTTCTCTTCCCAGCTTCTTGCACTGCTTTCCAATTTTACTTAAGTAAAAGATGCAGAGGATGGGAAGTGAAATAGTGAGAATCAGCTCAGTAGCATCTGGAACACTAATAATTAGTGGTGGCTGAAAACTACTTCAGCCTTTTTTAATTCCCAGCTTCCTGAGTCTCAAAGCAGAAACCCACTTCTACTGAAGAGTTTTTCAGTCACTTTGATCAATATTGACATGCCAACAATACCTACCCTTCTATACATATTAATAGCAGAATTCCTCTCCACCAGAGATCCAGGGTTATCACTAGCTACCATTGATGCTTTTATTTAATGTTTGTGATGCCTACATGCCACAATGATAGGCATATTAGAAATGTGTTAATCAGGTTAAAATGGGATAGCTCAGTGGTTTGAGCATTGGCCTCCTAAACCCAGGGTTGTGAGTTCAATCCTTGAGGGGGCCACTTGGGGATCTGGGGCAAAATCAGTACTTGGTCCTGCTAGTGAAGGCAGGGGCTGGACTTGATGATCTTTCAAGGTCCCTTCCAGTTCTAGGAGATGGGATATCTCCATTAATTATTTTTTATTATTATTATTAGATAACATTAAGTTTGCAGATCAAAGTTGTATATATTTTGGCTTGCATGTGAGACAGCTTGGATAAAAATTAAGACCTATAAAAGAATTGGGTGGTTTTTGTTTTGTTTTTTGTCAATGTAGTGACTCCTCACTCTCCAGTGGGGAGGGAAGCCACTCTGCCTCGTTGTATTGGGCAGTAACCCTCGGACTCAGGTCGCACTGGCAGGGTCTCGCCATAAGTAGTATATAGTTCTGGGTCCATCTAACAGAGACAAACAAGCAATAATGCTCTGGTGCTCTTGTCCCCACCTTGGAGAGTCAGAACACTGAGTAGTCTTTAGCTCATAGCCCCTCAGCTGGGGCTGGCAGTACTTAACAGTCTGGAACTCTAGCCCTTTGGGCAGGGCCGAGAAAGGAGACATCTGCAAAGACACCTAACATGACAAACTTTGCATTGGCTACCACACAATCATTTTATAAAGATGAACATGGGGTGCAGGGTGTTCTACAGGGGTACAGAGCGTCACAGTCACATAGACCAGAAGTCCTCCCTCCCCCCACTTAAAACCCCCACCAATTTGTGAATGCCTTTTTCTAGTTGGCCAGCTTGGTGAGAATACCTCTATCTGCTCTCTATTGTGCACAACTGACCGGCTGACCAGACATGCTACTACCTGTAGTAGACAGTAGATATTGGATCTCCTGGACCTGTGGGGAGAAGAGGCTGTGCAGGCACAACTTCAAACCAGTGGTAGAAATGTTGACATATACAAGCAGATTGCTCAGGGTAAGCAGTAGAAGGGATATGACAGATACCAGCAGCAGTGCCGCATGAAAGCCAAGGAACTGCAGCAGGCATACCAGAAGGCCAGAGAGATCAACAGTGAGCTGCATGCCATACTCAGCAGAGACGTCATCACCCCGCACACCACTGTGGATATCTCTGCGAAGCCTGAGTCACAGGCCCCTGTCATGAATGACAAGGAGGAGGTGCTGAAGGAGGAAGCGGAGGATGAGGATGGGGACAGACATCCATGGGATCCAGCTGTGCAATAAGCCAGGACCTGTTTTTGCCTCCACCCCATTCCTGCCAGTCCCACCAGTCAAGCACAGCTAAGCCCAATGAAGGGGAAAGAACCTTGGGTAAGTGTGTAAATAAATTTTTCATTACAGGGATGGCACCCCCAAATTAGCAGGACACAGCTATTTACTTCTCATTAGTTTACTCATACTAGAAGATGTAGTGGTACAACAAAGAGAGGTAGAGTTGCTCTCTGCTTTTTCATTTCCACTCTAGGGTTAGGTAGGGGGAGGGCACGTGGAGCAGATTTTTTTATGTACACAGGTATGTCCCTTGAATCCTGCTGCGAGTTCTCTATGAAAAGTTCATGGAACTACACTACATTCCTCTGCCGAAGGTTTCTAGGGATGGCAGCCTTATTTCTCCATCTGAGGTAGGATACTTTCCCATGCCAGGTGGTGATAACTCTGGCAAACTAGTGGCATATGGGCCCAGGTGGCTTTGGGACACCAGCAGCAGCAGCTGTGCTCTCTCTGCGTTTGTTACCCTCAGGAGTTGAGATATCAGCTACCACTACAACCACCACCACCTGTGGAAATTGGTGGCAGAATTCAGTGCCATTGCCCTATACTCAGCTTCATGCAACCAAGCAATTCCCTCCTAATTTCCCTCACCCCTGGTGGGTCATATTATGGCTTGAGCTGAGAGCAGGAGAAGTGTCAATCAGCTTGTCTTGTTTAACATTTAGGAGGCAAGGGAAGGGGCAAGTTCTGAATCTTAAGTTTTGCTTTCTGTTCCTACTGTACTGACAATGGTAGCTTTGTGTGTTTTATCTCTAGCTGTGGCTGTTGTGGCCTTGATGGCAACCCCCTCCATACCAGCAGAACTACTGACCCAAATAAGGAGGAGGGAAAAAAAAGAGGACATGCAAGAACATGCTCTGTAAGATCCTTCAAGCCAGTGCTTCATCAGACCTTGACAAGAAGGCCTGGAGAGTGAATGTTGCAGATTGTATGGAGAAGGTCAGAGCAGACAGGAAAAAGATGCAGCAGGAAAAGGAAAGAGAAATGCACCAGGACATAATGAGGCTTCTCCAGCAGCAAACTCAGATGCTGGAAACTCTTGTGGACCTCCAGGCTCAACTCTGATTGCAGTCTGAAGCTTAGTGCCTCCCTACACTCCCCTTATCCCTCCCCCAGCATTCCTCATTGCCTCAGGGCCGGCATAGCTACCCTTACCACTCCACACTGGACATCCATAGCTTCACCTACGCTGACCTGAAAGCCACGGCTGATGTATGTTGTTGCTACAATGGACATCAATGTTCTGTCCTCTGGGTTACTTATTAAGGTTCCTAAAAATTTTTAAGGTAAAATGTATTTACTTTTAAGTTCTTCAGATGATTTTTGGATCTGTTTTTGTTAGTGAATAAACCACTTTTGTTTTGAAAGTTATTTTACAACACATGATGTATAGTGCCTGCTCGCAGTGAAAGTAGTGGTCTTGTACACTCACTATCCATTGGATCAGTGCCAAATATAGTCATCATAAATGTACAGCAACCCTCCAACATTAACAGCTGCACTGTCATTGATATATGCACAGATGTGCATCAAGCACTACTCAATTCCTAATAGGCCCCAAAACTGCTGCACAGGGTTGAACACAGTACACCTCAGCATATTATTGTGGCTTGCTGTTAAAGTGCTCTTTCAAAGCCGCCCTAAGCCATATAACTCCTTGTTGAGTTTGTCTGATAGCCCTTGTGTCTGACTGTTCAAACTCAGCAGACAGCCACTCCACTTCCACTGCAACTTTCCCCCATTTGTTTCACAAATATTATGCAGGACACAACAGGAAGCTATAACAACTGGGATATGTTTCACACTGCTATCCAATCTGGTGAGTAAACAATGTCAGCACCCTTTCAATCCACCAAAAGCACATGCAGCTGTCATTCTGCACCTGTTGAGCCTGTAGTTGAATCTTTCCTTACTGTTGTCAAGGTGAACGGTGTATGACTTCATTATGCAGGGGAGTAAAGGGTAGGCTGGGTCCCCCATGATCACTATTGGCATTTCAACATTGCTAATGGTAATCTGCTGGTCAGAAAGAAGGTCCCTGCTTGTAGCTTTCTGAACAATCTGGTGATTGTAATCTTAAAGATACGAATACTTGTGGCACCTTAGAGACTAACAAATTTATTAGAGCATAAGCTTTCGTGGGCTACAGCCCACTTCTTTGGATGCATCCGAAGAAGTGGGCTGTAGTCCACGAAAGCTTATGCTCTAATAAATTTGTTAGTCTCTAAGGTGCCACAAGTACTCCTGTTCTTCTTTTTGCGGATACAGATTAACACGGCTGCTACTCTGAAACCTGTCATTAAAGATACGAGTGTCATGCACCTTCCCTGACCTGCCAACATTGATGTCAGTGAAGTGTCCCGGGTGATTCACCAGCACTTGGATAACCATGGACAAGTAGCTTCTGTAAGAGATGTCAGACATCAACACGTCCCATGTAGGTTTGTGGGAAACTGAAAATAGTTGTGAATATTATGGGATGGAGAACACTGCATTATGGGAAGTTGATCCCTTACTCCCAATACAACTGCATGAGTCGTTTCTGCCTCACCATGCATTGCCAAAACACAGTGCGCTGAACGGTGGTGGATTGTACACTGAATACCTATCGATGATGCACTGCATTGTGCATCGACACAAGCACTCCTGGTGAGTATGTGCTGCACTGACGCAAGGAGAAAAGTATGCATGCGCATAAATGATATACTAACTGCAGTGGCTATATGCCAGTGTAACTTGAATTAGCAAAAACTTGTGGTGTAGACACAACCTTAGAAGGAGAAACTTGGAAACTAAAGAACCCAAGGGTGTGACCTTTTTCCAGCAAGGGAGAATTAAAAGAAACTTTCCTTTTCCTAACCAATCCTTCTAGAACCCAGGAGCTACTCTTGTAGAATATTAATGTGTATACCATATTAAATTGATTTACTAAGTTTAACTACAGAATGTTTCTGTTTCCTCATAGCTTAGATGCATGTAGTTGACAAAGGAAAGACACAAGGGAATTAAAAAAAAAATCAAAAGGAGAAATAAGATCTTTAAGCCAATATAATGGTTATTTAGTTTACATTTAATACAATTGAACAAAATTGGAGATTAAATTTTTGGGACATGACTTAATTATTTTTTTAGCTAGCACTAAAGTTATGTTCCTTTAGCCATATTAATCCACTAAATCAAATGCTTCTAAGATATCTACAGACGCAGTATACCATTCCCTAGACAAAAGCTTATTATTTACAAGATTAAACAAAGAGGTGATTGTTGATTTTTTTTTTTCATCTTATGGCAATTGATTCTGAATTAAGGCAGTATGAGAATATAGATAAAAAAGCTGATAAGGAATGAAACACTTTTCAAGCAAAGTAGTTAATATTGACGGAGTGGTAATAACCTTGTGATTCTGTGTCATCAGTCTCAATAAATAAGGCACGCGCGTACACCATGTTTTACAGATGTTGGAACAAACTAGTATTAGTAAAATAAAATATGTAGATAGGGCTGTTAAACTGCAGTTTATTCCAACAAGCCTTTTACTACACTTGGTTATATTGGATGTTTCTTTGGAAAGGTCAATCATGAGCTTCTGTAGACTTTCACTAATACCAATTGAAAGAATCATAAAGACTCACACCTGCAATGGTTCTGCATTTCTGGTGTGGAGAAAATAGCAGGGTAACATAGACACAGCTACTTCCTATCACTTTATAAAACATATTTTTCCCTTTTCTGTAGCCTTTATTGAAACCGCTTATATGTGTATCTTATTCTGAAATGACAAGTGCTGAAATAGTATCTTTTTGAAATTCCTTTAAAACACATTTTGCTGCTGTTGTGTAGCTCTTCCAAAACATAGTGATATCCCTTGAACCCTTATCATGGGAAGTATTTCCCTTTTTTGCTTACTACTAATCCTTCAGGCACCACTACCTAACTACTCTTCTGACAAGCCCCCGATGCTTTTATTTTAATTTTAGAAATGGTTAAATATTTACTAAATGTGCCTCTCTCTCCTTGGAACCATTTGACCAGCACACTAGATTTTTCACGTTGGAGACCTACATTCCAAACTTGATTTTTCACAACTGAATATGACCTAATAGTGTGAGTGGTACAGTACTCCGTTGCCTTCAGGTGTCTGCTTTTCTTTGAGGGCATCTGTACACTTGTATTTCAGGGAATTGCACCACCTGGCACTCGGAGTTCCAGAACTTCTTAGTAACATTGGCCTCTTGTGGTCCTGTGTAGCATCTGTCCTTGCTTCAGGAATCAAAATTATTTTGTTTTCGGGGGTACACAAACTTTTAGGAACCATTTTACTCTATTTTTAGCTAAACTTTTGGTGCTATATGGTGGCTTAAAATTTTAATCAGAATCTCTTGAAATGATTTTGAGTAATGTATGGTATGTTAATTATTTGTTAAGCCATTATATGACAGCAGAGATACTTTCAGATTTTCTGTTATTGCATTGTGATAAGTCACTTTGGTTCATTTCAGTTATATCACTTTATATAATGTTACAGTTGCATGTCTGATACTATTTTAAATCTATTAGACTTGCTGCTTTGAATGGTGAATCTGTTTGTCTTTGTTTTAAAGTTGCAATTTTGTTGATTCTATTACTCTAAAGAGCCATACTAGATGGAAATGATGTATGCCCTGCCACTCTTGCATGTGGCCAGGCACCAAAGGTATTGTGAAATGACTTTATTGGAGCACTTCTTACAGAAGGAATATAAATTACCAATTCACAAGTTATGTTGCTCAATCTTTAATGTGTGTCCTTTCTCTTTAATTTATCCTTCAAACTGTTAACTTCTATTTTATCTCATTTTCAGTAGCAGTTCTGCAGTATGACCATAAAGATGGTTACAGTGACATGTGTTTAGTTACAAACAATGTTTTAAATGATGTTTTCTTTTTTTAGATTACTTACCCAGAATGTTGGTCTTCTTTATGTTGGAAGTTTTGACAGACCTTTTGCACAAATTAAGGTACGACTTTTGGTTTACTTGAAAGTTATTAAACACTTGTATGATTATAGTCTTGATATTTCAAAATACTTTTGAAGGAATCAATATAATTTCAAGAAAAATAAATGAAAAATAATGTAATTTGCTTGTTTTTTTTCCCCTGGGGTTATTTCCAAAGACATTTATATATTTAGCTGTCAGAGAAGTTCAGTGTTTTCTTGCATCATGTTTTGATTACTTTTGATTCTGGGTTAATTACTAGAAACAAAATGTTCATTTTTTTTAGGTTACTTGTCAGTGACATTTCAGAACAAAACCACCTTCTGAACTTCTTAATCTTTCAAGTCATTTTTGACAGGGAGGACATTACAGTGGAAACTACAGATTATTTCCACGCCATTATTACACTTTATTGTAACGGATTGTACAGTTTCTGAAAAGTCTTTTATGACTTAATGATCATATTATCAGCTAAACTATAGTTTTACTGATTTGCCAAAGAATCATTGCTGTGTCCCTTATTTCATTATTCCAAATGGAAAACTGCCTTTGATCCTGTCAGCACCAAAAGTGTCATTGCTATTCACAAACATTCTATATTTAATGTAAGTAGTGTCAGACAAAATGTTTAATTAAAATATGATGCAGTTTAGTTAAACATATTTATAAACCATTCTCCAGTCAAACTACCAAGTGCTATGTTAAATCAGTGTAAAATGTCTGATTGAAACATACAAAAGCAAGACAATTTAGGCAAAATATTTGGGCTTGTTCCTTAAGTCAGACAACTAAAAGACTTTTTTTAGGTTAGTAGTACATAGTAATGGTCAATGTTTAGTTCTGATTTGATTCTTAAAGCCTGATCCTGCAATCTTTGTGCAGGTAAAATTCCCATTTAAGTCAGAGACAGAATGTGTATGGTTATAGAATCATAAAATCGAGAGGTCACCTAGTCCAGCCCCTGTTCTGTGGAAGGACCAAGTAAGCCTATATCATCCCTGGCAGATGTTTAATCTGTTCTTTAAAACTCCAGCGATGTTGATTCCACAACCTCCCTTGGAAGCCTATTCCAGTCTTTAACTATCCTTATAGTTAGAAAGTTTTTCCTAATATCTCACCTAAATCTCCCTTGCTACAGATTAAGCCCATTACTTTTTGTCCTGCCTTCAGTGGACATGAAGAACGATTGATGGCCATCTCCTTTATAACATCCCTTAATATATTTGAAGACTGTTATCAGGTCTCCCCTCAGTTTTCTTTTCTCAAGACTAACCATACCCAATTTTTTTAACCTTTCCTAGTAAGTCAGATTCTCTAAACCTTTTATCATTTTTGTTGCTCTCCTGTGGACTCTCTACAGTTTGTCCAAATCTTTCCCAGAGTGTGGCACCCAGAATTGGATGCTTTACTCCAGCTGAGGCTTCACCAGTGCTGAGTAGAGTGGGACAGTTACCTCCCATGTCTTACATATGACACTCCTGTTAAGGCACCCCAGAATGATATTTGCCTTTTTTGCAACTGCATCACATTGTTGACTCATGTTCAATTTGCCGTACACTATAATCCCCAGATCCTTGTCAGCAGTACTACCACCTACCCAGTCATTCCCCTTTTGGTAGTTTTGCATTTTATTTTTTCTTCCTAAGTGAGGTACTTTGCACTTGTATGTACTGAATTTAATTTTATTGACTTCAGACCAATTCTGTAATTTGTCAAGATCATTATGAATTCTAATCCTGTCCTCCAAAGTGCTTACAACTTATCCCAGGTTGGTGTCATCTGCATATGTTCCACTCCATTATCCAAATCATGAATGAAATTATTGAATAATACCAGACCTAAGATTGACCCCTGCAGGACTCCGTTAGATATGCTCTTCTCAGTTTGTCTGCGAACCATTGATAACTACTCTTTGAGTAAGGTCTTTAACCAGTTGGGCACCCACCTTCTAGTAGTCCACATATCCCTCACAGGCTGCTGGGTCTCTGTGATATTTTGTTGGTTTAATAGTTTCTTTAACAAGTTAAAATGGGAAATAAAGTATGTGGAAGATTTCTTTACTGAAAAGGCCTTATCTTCTGCCATATTAAATGTAAATTATGGAAGCTTGCCATCTTTTGTATGTGTGGTCAGATGTTGACTGCGTGTATGTTCATTCAGTGAGCTGCCCCAGCTCTGTGGAGATAGCAGACCTCAATTAACTGTCCAATAAATCCACAGACTTGTGTTTCAGCGAAGGCACCTGGCCAGGTTTATTTTCAACAAAGCACAGTAATAGCACCTGTCAGACTCTACGAGGATACTAAGCCGTATATGCTCGTGACAATGGACACAGCTCAGTGGTGGGACTTTCCACTGCTCCCTAAGCTGGCCAAAGATACTCCCTCTGAGATACCTCTTTATACCCCGATACAAACAAGTTAGTACTGTCCCTTTCACATAGTTAGTTACTGCCCCCTGACGTCGCTAGTTATCACCCATCATCTTGTACATGTTGGTTCGATTAAAACATCTCTATTACGTACTGTCATCCTAACCGTATCTTTTAACATGGGTCAATATGTTCCTATTATCCTTGGAAAATATTTTTTTGTACCATCCTTAATGTCGGGATGTTCTGGTACCACTTAATATCGAAATGTGTTTGTGTAAGCACACTCTGTAACTAGCACTTCTTAAAAATGTATATTTCCGCAATATCAGCCCTATTCTTGCCAAATTCTGTAAGCAGGTCCTGCCTCATACCAGGCCTCTTAATACAAGGGCTTATGTCTCAAGCTCTCTTCCTATATAGTATGTAAGCAACCTTACAAGCTGGAATATGTTGGCTAAGGCTATTATCCAATGTTATCTTATTTGGTATTCATAGAAATGTGTATGTTTGCAGCAGATGGGTACACAACCTGATGTAAAGAAATATCATTATGATGGATTAGTTAAAATCTTTCATCTATATTTATCAATTACTCATTATAGCAGCATTTAAAGAAAGGAGGAGCTGTCTGCTGCTCCCAAATCAAGCTTTGTTGTCCCAAGTCACTACATTTGTAAGTTCATTATAAAATTGTTTCCAGGTCGCCAAGACAAGGGTAAATATTAGCATTTTTTTAATTTTACTTTGTTCTGCGATCACACTAAAATACAATATTGAATTTCAAAGGATACCTCTGCATATGCTACAATGTACTGTATCTTATAAATTCATGAAGAGAGCACAAATTCTGAGAGAAAATCAAGAAACTTCAGGAAGAAATTTGAACAGTACCATGTATTCCAGGTCATTCCATCCCAATTACTGTAGTATGGAAGTACTCTAGGGGCTTGTCTCCACTTACCGGGGGATTGACGCGGGGTGATCGATCCACCAGGGGTCGATTTAGCGGGTCTAGTGAAGACCCACTAAATTGACCGCCAAGCGCTCTCCCATTGACTCCGGTACTCCACTGGAACAAGAAGCATAAGGTAAGTCAACAGGACAGTTTCTCCCATCAACCCAGCACGGTGTAGACACCGCAATAAGTCGACCTAAGGTACGTCGACTCCAGCTACATTATTCATGCAGCTGGAGTTGCGTAACTTAGGTCAACTTAGCCCTGTAGTATAGACCTGCCCTAGCAGATGACCATTTATCTTTTTCCAGAAATCATGTCTGCTTTTCAAGAAATGAAAGAATTAATCTATTTAGATTTATTTACCTTTTGAGTTAACAAAAGCCTCTCCTCCACCCCCAGTTATTCTTTATCTGTACAGATTCTTGTTTCAGTGGTGTTGTAGCTGTATAGATCCCAGGATATTGGAGAGGCTGGGTGAGGAAATATCTTTTATTGGATCTGTTTGGTTTCTAGAATCTTTAACAGCCAATGGAGAAAGTTCCCTCTTTTCTTCCAGTTTCCCCACCAACCACTAAAATGCTTCCCTGTGACACACATGACCAGTGTCCCACTTATTCATTTTGAAGCATGATTCTCTCTGAGAAGGTGTAGATTGTGACCTGCATCCCTGCCACTTATCAAATTACACAGTTCAAGGAAGAAAAAGTATAAAAAGAAAAGTAAGGAAAAGTGTGTGTTATCTTATACCTGACAATGGCCCTCTGTAATTTGAAAAACCAATGCGTGGTTTGTTACAAACATGTCTTGCCCCTTTACATGCCTTATTCCAAGAAAAGAGAAATTAGAATGTGCTCATAAAATTCTTTGCATTCTTTTATTAGAGATAAAGTCCTTTAGGATCCTTTTACTTTGTTATTGATTTTCTAAGGACTGCTTCCTACATCAAGGTCTAACGAAGAACATCTTTCTCTCTTTGAGCCTTAACTTGATCCTCTGAAGATTGTGATTACCCTATTCATAGCTCTGGGATTCTTTTTTTCCTCAAGATTTTCTGTGTGGTGATGTCCTTAGCCTGCAGAGTGTGTGAGCTGATGATGTTACGATGCTATCTTTCTTTCATTAATACAAGTGACTCATAAGATGGTTCCCTTCTTTGGTCTGAATGACTTATCCTTTTTTATCTTAATCAAGAGATTCCCCTTCTTATCTTTAGTCTGACATCCATTTAGTGGTGCTGGAACAATCTGTGTAGTGGGAATGCTGAGAGCTGTTGAAGCAAACTGTAAACCCTATATATGATGGAAATCACTTCAAGCTGGAGGTGCCACCCCCAGCAGCCCTAGTTCCAGCACCTATGCATCCATTGAAAGGAAGTCATGATCTATAGATATTAGATCAGGGGTCGGCAACGTTGGCACACGGCTCACCAGGGTAAGCACACTGGCGGGCTGGGCCAGTTTTATTTACCTGCTGACGCGGCAGATTCAGCCAATCGCAGCCCCCACTGGCCGCGGTTCGCCGTCCCGGGCTAATGGGGGCAGCGAGAAGCCACGGCCAGCACATCGCTCGCCCGCGCCACTTCTCGCCACCCTCATTGGCCCGGGACGGCGAACCGCGGCCAGTGGGGGCCGCGATCGGCCGGACCTGCTGCATCAGCAGGTAAATAAAACTGGCCCGGCCCGCCAGGGTGCTTACCCTGGCGAGCCGTGTGCCAATGTTACCGACCCCTGTATTAGATCCTTATCTTGTACATAGAATTCAATTTCTGGCTTCTGAATTTCCTGTTGGAATTCATTATATAGAAGGAACATAAAGTATACCCTCCTTGAGTCTTCTAAATCTATCAAATCAGGTAGATCAGAAGCATCACAGAAGGAAATGAAGGGCTCCCCTGCCTGGAACAAGGAGAAACTTTCTGCAGTTTTTCCTTCTAGTGGTTTGGTCTCCCATGAGATTTCTGAGACATTACAGGCTTCATGCTTTGCCTTTCTGAGCATAGCATTTAGATATAGGGTTCTTAAGGCTATTGTCCAATGTTAATTCCTTTTAGTTTCTTTCTTTTCAGGGTTGTTGGTTGATCTGGAGAACTCAATAGAAATTTCTATGCATAAATTTGATTTCCATACCTTTAGTAGTTCGGTGCATTCCATCTTCAGCTGGAGCAAGTAATTTTAAGAGTTTGCAGTTTTTATTCCTGTGCTCATCTGTTTACTGACTTTCTTGATCTTAAGGAAGTTATGTTGTAGAACCTAACAGCAGACAAACTGAACGAAGATAGTGCTAATATCCATATTGTTATATTAAGCAAGCATGTGAGGAATGTTTGATAGTTAGTGCAGATGGTTGGCATGGCCTGTCATTTAATTGAGGAAGGGGAATTAGTGAACTGAAAATTTGGAAATCAAATTAACAATTGTAATGAAAATTCCCATGTATTTTTCAAAGCACTGCTTTTTTTAAGGTTATATTGAGGGAATGGGCTTAATTTAAGGTTAGTACTCAATGGCATTTTAGTTCTGTTTTTAAATTATATTATTTCAGTCTAACATATAACTCTAGCATCTGTTCAAAGGGGTTATAAAACATTTTTGCTTTTAGATATATTTAGTGTGTTTGTGTGTGTGTATACATATATATATATACACCTCTACCGCGATATAACGCGACCCGATATAACACGAATTCGGACATACCGTGGTAAAGCAGCGCTCTGGGGGGGCGGGGCTGTGCACTCCAGTGGATCAAAGCAAGTTCGATATAACGCGGTTTCACCTATAACGCGGTAAGATTTTTTGGCTCCCGAGAACAGCATTATATCGGGGTAGAGGTGTATATACTGTCTAAATAGTAACAGCTTATGCTATTAACTTCTAGGAAAGTGAAAAGGCTATGAATTGAGCCTTGAGGGAATTCAGTGATTTGCAGCTTTCTCTGTTAAGTATTTGTGATTTGTCCATTGAATATCTCTTAAAGTCTCACAAACTAGATGAAACTAAGAAGGCTTCTGTAACCAGATATCATGATCAACTAGATAATAATTTAGTAAAGTCATTTATAATTAACATTTGAGTTTTCCAGAATCCTTTTATATTATAATATTATTAGTAATCTTAAACAATGCTATTATTATTAGTAATCTTAAACAATGCTATTACCATAGAAATTTTATTCCAGTAAGGAGTAATTACATTGAATACACCAGCATATGCAGTAGTAATTTTATGAACTGCCCTGAGTAATGCTTATGGAATAAGTATTCTTCATGACAAATTTCCAGATATATTTTCCTTTTAAAGTAAAAGTCTCATCGTTTTAAGTTAAAATGAGTTTTGAAATACAATATATGTTTACACAAGATATCTTATAATGTTTTAAGAAAATAAGATCACAAAACATTTTTTAGGATTGAAAGTTTTTGCAGTTCAATCCCCAGTAGGTTCTGGGATTAAAACAAATCATTCAGTACGCTATGTTCTCCATTATTAAGCAATAATGAATCTTTTGGCAGTCTTCACTATTCAGTTAATGACCAGTTTCACTTTGGGCTCTTAACACATTAAATTACCATTTGAATGAAGATTAATTACTGCTATTTTAAAACAAGATTATTTATTTTAAGAGTAGTTATTAAGAAGTTGCATAATAAATACTACTTTGATCAAAATGGAGCAGTTCATTTTCATAGAACAAGACGACAGTTATGAAGAAAAAGTATATTTTGGACATAGAGATGTGATATTCACGTTTTGTATCCACATGTTCTGTGCTCTCATCTTACTGGAAAGATGATCAAAGTTTTAAATCTACTTCTGGAAAAATTTTGCACATTTTCCAGGACCCTGGTGAGGGATAGTAGGTGTCCTACAGCAGTCTCTTGCTCAGTGATTTGTGTAGGATGAAGTTGTAGTTTGAACTACATCTCTAAGTAGCCACTGATTGTAGCTTTATTGAACTTTAAAGAGCAGCATTAGTGGATGTTGGGAGAGAAAGTAAATTAAACTGCAACTCCACCCTGGGCAAATTACTGGCCAGAACCCTATATTGCAGCCCAAACTGCCTCATTTTTCCTCAGCATGTTCAAATATATATTGAAAAAGAGAGGCAATAAAATCTAGTAGAATCCCACAAAACAAAAGTCTTCTCGCAAATAGTAGTTGTCTCAAACTACCTTCTTGGATGATATCTAAAGAGAAGAACAGAGCCATCCAGGTACAAATCCATTCACCCCTGCCATGGTCCACAGGCAAGTCATCATCACCTCATGATCAGTGGCATAACATGTTCCTGACAGATTAAACAACATCAGCATCCACACCTGACCGTTGTCCATATTTAGGATATTAACTAATACTACAGTCTAAGTACCATATCCAGACCTGAAGTCTGATTGACTGGTTCAGCAAAATAAGATGTCTACAGATGATGCCAGAGTTGTTTTGCCACGGCTTACTTGATCCTTTCCAAAAAAAGGAGAAAGAGACAGGGCATTAATTGGGAAGACTGTTGATGGTTTCTCAAACAAGGGCTAGAAAATGACTACATGAGTGAAGCTAGCACATTGCCCCTACTCTGGAGCCAATAACCCTCTCTACTGATAAACATTCCAACATTCAGTAGCTCCCTGCTGACTTTAACTAGCCACAAGAGACAGGGTCCATCTGGCAGCTTGTTTGATCACAGTTCTTCAGTCACGTACAGAACTCATATGAACAAAATTGGTCAAAACCTAACGAGGAAACAGATGCTACTCCCAGGCACAATTCTACTACCATAACATGGTCCAAATCCAATTCAGTCTCTTTTTCAAAGAATGTACAATTTTGAGCTTGAGTCCCGTTGGCACCAACCAAGATGAATTGAGTTCTCCACCACATGAAACCGATCTACTGGTCAGACTTTCATAGATATTGTGGTGGGGTTTTTAGTTTTTACCACAGCCATGGCATAGCAGCTCAAACTCTGCATACCACAATCAAACCAAAGAGTTCGCAATATAACAATATGACATAGTGAATAAGCATTGCGGGGGAGAAGGGGGGAGATAGTGAAGAAACAGGGTGAGGTAATGAACAATGACAGGTTTTCACACCATTATGGATACTTGGTTACCCAATTTAAGCATGTGCACCTCATGGTGGTTCAGGAATGGGTTTGTTACAGGAAAAAAGAAAGATAAACATATAATATGTTTAGTCCTAAAGGCATATAATGGAGTTATTTTGTATGTTTTATAGTTAGTATAGGTAAGTTTATCAAACTTATACATCATTGCCCATCATCCTTGACTGATCTTGGTTCCATTTCTAGTTTGCTGCACACTTGTTGGCCGATTTCTGTATCCCAGATTGTTGGTGTGGTTGGAATAGTTAGTTGCCTCAAAGTTTTTTGAACATGCACATCTCACTTGACAAGAAGTTCTTCATAGACCAACATTCCCATTGCATGTAGCATCTAGATGATAGCATTTCCTGAGGCAGAATAGCATCTCTCTAGTATTGTACCTTTATGGAATATTAGTTGAAACTTGGGCTTCTTTTTTTTGTTTTGTTTTTAAGAGAAAGCTCTGCAGGTGCTCACTTTTTAGTCATTCTGTGCAATTACATTTTGGTGCCATGGCACTCTTTGGAGCCAAAGATAATTTCCAGGACTGGCTTAAATAAGTCCTTGAGGCTGGAGAGATGCAGAAGGAAGGTTAATATCAGCGCAAACTGCTGATTCTTCCTTTGAGTCACAGAGATGGTACAGGTACATGGTGGGTCTCTTTGGCTTCATGCTGAATCCTACAAAAAAGCAAGGGAGCATGGATCTTGAGGATAAGCTGCAGCTGAGACAGACTCAATGTCAAATTATTTTTCTCTGGTGGAGATCCCTTGAATACTGTAGGATGTGAGGGACAGTGGGAAATGCTGTAGTCCCACTGGCCTTGACATCTTCCTTGGGCATCTGTGGAGTGTCTGGTATCTGGCTGTTAAGAAGCTATCTGAGGAGTTTTTTCTCATTCTTCTCCTTAGTCTGCTGTTTATCTTAGTTGGAAACCATCCACATTTCTCGCAGTGTTTGAAGGTTGCCGTGCCACCAAGCCTTGAATTAACCAGGAGGCTAATTAGCTGGAAGTATCTGTCAGCCTCATTGCCATCTAAGGTGGAGTTAAGGCTTGCTCCTAAAGTTTGTGGCCCCAAGAAGCTGCTGTGCGGCTTCCTTGTAAGAGAATGATACGTTTTGTAGGCAATATGTCTAACCTTTGGTGGTCCTGTACCCATCCTCCTTTTTTTTTTTTCCTAAGATTTGTCCTCTGTTCTCTCCACTGCTGTCCCATACAATGTTGAATAAGGTGTCAGTATTTATCTTGAAGGCACTTAAATGGCCTGGGCCCAGGATATTTAAAAAATCAGCTGAAGTGCTAGGATAATCACTGTGGTTACTGCATTCCTCAGGAACTTTCTGTGATTCTGCGGCCTGCTAGGCAAGGCTGAGAGCTCCTTAATGAAACTTTGATCCCTAAGCCCTTTAGCACCCCATCAACCCTTAACCAGGAGGCGGGGCTACTCAGGAAGACCGGGCTTTAAAAAGCCCATTCCTAAGCGACCAGAGGAGCTAGTGAACAGGAGCAGTTAATGGGAGTTTTCCAAGGGAGTTTACAAGACGAGTGTGTGTGTGTGGGGAGGTGGGGGCTAGATACACGTAACATTCCTTAAATTTCTTTAAACTTAAAGCCTAAAACTCCCCCTGATAAAAACAAAACAAGAACAAAGGAACAAGCTTCAGGAGTAAAAAGATAATGCAGACAGAAGTCGAGAAACAGACTGGGGGCTATCCATTTTATTGCACCCAATGCAGCATGTATGCTTACCTGACCTATGGGCAGGTGCGTATGTGTGCATTTGGTGCAAGGAGCTCCTCGCCCTCAGAGACCATGTATGGACTTTGGAGACCAGAGTGGCTGAACTGGAGGAGCTAAGGGAGACAGAGAGGTACATAGATGAGACTTTCCAGGACACCCTAGAACAGTCTCACCCCGGTCTCATGGCCTCTGTGCTGTTGAGAAGGATGAAAGTCTCAGGGAAGACAAACATCCAACTGGAGCAGAGGGAAACAATCCCTCCTTCCAAATGATGTGGTATCTTCTCACACTGAGGATACTTCTCCAGGGGAGAGAATTCCAGTTATTAGGAAGAGACAGGTATTAGTAATGGGCAATTTGATCATTAGAAACATAAATAGCTGGGTTTGCGATGACCAGGAGAACCGTATGTGACTTGCCTCCCTGGTGCGAAGGTTGCGGATCTCTCGAGACATCTAGATCGACTTGTGTAGTGCTGGGGAGGAGGCGGTGGTCGTGGTACATGTAGGTACCAGTGACATAGGGAAGGATAGGAGAGAGGTCCTGGAGGCCAAATTTAGGCTGCTAGGTAAGAGATTGAAGTCCAGGACCTCCATGCTACCATTCTCTTCCAGTTCCATGTGCAGGGCTAGTTAGACAGAAGAACTGCAGGGTCTCAATACGTGGATGAGACCATGGTGTAGGGAGGAGGAGTTTAGCTTTATTAGGAACTGGGGGAACTTTTGGGAAAGGGGGAGCCTTTACAGGAAGGATGGGCTCCACCTAAACCAAAATGGAACCAGATTGCTGGCACCTAACATTAAAAAGGTCGTTGAGTAGTTTTTAAACAAAGGGCTGGGGGAAAGCCGACAGGTGCGGAGAAGCATGTGGTTCGGACAGAGACATCATTTAGGGGAGGATCTATTAATGGAGATTCTCTATGTCCTAGTAAGGAGGAGAGGATTGAAGATGATAATATACAAGTAGAATCTGATGAGAAACAGTCAAATGAAAAAAAGTCCCATTCAATTTCATCATGTAATGGCAGACAGCTAAAAAGTGACAAGTTTTAAAGCGCTTATATACCAATGCTAGAAGTCTAAATAATAAAATGGGTGAAATAGAGTGCCCTGTATTAAATGAGGATATTGATATAATAGGCATCACAGAAACTTAGTGGAATGAGGATAATCAATGGCGCACAGTAATACCAGAGTACAAAATTTATCGGAAGGACAGAACAGGTCATGCTGGTCAGGGAGTGGCACTATATATGAAAGAAAGCATTCAATCAAATGAAGTAAAAATCTTAAATGAACCACAGTGTGCCATAGAATCTCTTGGATAGTAATTCCATGCTCTAATAATAAGAATATAGCAGTAGGAATATATTACCGACCACCTGACCAGGATGGTGATAGTGACTGTGAAATTCTCAGGGAGATTAGAGAGGCTATTAAAATAAAAAACTAAAAAAAAAAAAAAAAAAAAAAAAAAGTGTGTGTTTGGGGGGGATTTCAACTATCCCCATATTGACTGGGTACATGTCCAGAGGTGATCCTGGCAATTACAGGCCTGTAAGTCTGACTTCAGTACCGGGCAAACTGGTTGAAACTATAATAAAAACAGGATACTGGGCTAGATGGACCTTTGGTCTGATCCAGTATGGCCGTTCTTATGATAGGGGTGAAGTTAGTCTGCAGAAGACAGGGCTTTCTTAAGGGTGGCACAAGGCTGCAAAATAAACTTCCACAGGAACTAAGGATCATCACAAATCTCACCTCCTTCCACTCCAAGTGCAAGATGTACTTCTTCAATCTGCCTTCTCTAATATACACCTCTACCCCGATATAACGTGACCCGATATAACACGAATTCGGATATAACGCGGTAAAGTAGCGCTCTGGGGGGGTGGGGCTGCATGCTCTGGAGGATCAGCGTATCAGCATGTCTGGCTTCGACACGCTGCTCTGAGCGGCATGTTAAGGGGGCCGGGCCGGGGCCAAGGAGTTGGATAAGGGGCAGAGGGTCTCAGGGGGCGGTCAGGGGACAGGAAGTGAGGGGGTTGGATGGTTCGGAGGTTCTGGGGGCGGTCAGGGGGCAGGGAACAGGGGCGTTGGATAGGGCGTGGGAGTCCTGGGGGTGATTAGGGATGGGGGTGGTCTCTGGAGGGGGCAGTCAGGGGACAAGGAGCGGGGGGCTTAGATAGGGGGTGGGGTCTTGGGAAGGGTGGTTAGGTGCGGGGGGTCTCTGGAGGGGGTAGTCAGGGGACAAGGAGCGGGGGGGTTGGATGGGTCGGGGGTTCTGAGGGGTCAGTCGGTGCAGGAAGTAGGTAGGGTCGGATAGGGGGTGGGGCCAGGCATGTTTGCTGACTATTAATAACAGAAATGCTCGAGGCCAAAGGAAGTTCAATATAACGGGGTTTCACCTATAACGCGGTAAGATTTTTTGGCTCCCGAGTACCGCGTTATATCGGGGTAGAGGTGTATATACATAGCCATCTTTATATATTAAAACAAAAATTAATATCAACCCCCCACCACCAACAAAAAAAACCCTACTAAAACAAAACACTTCATTGCACACACAATTCTTCCCATGTGGAGACTAAGTCAGAGAACAAAACTGGTATGGCAGATGTTAATCATGCCACTTACTATACTACTGGAAGACACTCAGGGCATGTCTTCACTAGCTGCTGCTATAAAAATACCACCTTGTAGCAGTCTCGGCTGAGGTTCGGCCCTCAGCGGGGCTGTGGGGTAACCCACCGCCTCACTCTGGTCCGCCGTCAGTCCTGGTCCAGCGGCAGTCTGGGACAGCAGACACACGGTTAGGGGGCTCAGGCCCGTAAGCCGGGGCTGAGCCAATAGGTCAGAACCCAGGCCTTTAAGCAAGGGCTGAGGCAATGTCTATAGCAGCCCAGGCCCTAGGTCAGAGCGGGGCAGCACTCAAATAGGCAAGCAGAAACCCAGCCTCTCTAGGCCAGGGAAAAGGGGGAGTCTGCCACCCAAGGAGTGGGTGGCAGGGGGGACGCAGGCCTTCCCACTCCACTGCATCCCAGCCCGGGGCCGTAGCAGCGGCGGAAACTCGCTGCTGTTAGTGGGGGTCCTAGACGCAACACACTGACATAGGCTCTGGCAGTGCTGCAGTCAGACTGGGGTCGGCTGCCCCCGGGCTACTGCCACACTCCCCCTCGTAGGGTATCTGGGCCGTACTAGTGTCCTCGGTGCTCTCCACTAGCATCGGTTCCTCTGGGTAGATAGCGAAGGGTATGCTCGACTCTTTCTCGGGGTAGCTGGCACGGGGCAGGCTTCACTCCTCCTCAGGGTAGCTGGAACGGGGCAGGCTTGGCCAGTCCTCCTCAGGGTACTGGGCGAGGGGTAGGCTCGGCAGGCCTGGTGAGTCAGCAGGCCGGTCGCGGCCTGCAGCTGTCTCCCAAGCAGGAGCTCGGCCACTGACGTCTGCTCTCTCCGCCGGCCTGTCTTCCACTGAGCTCTGCAGGCGGGCTTTTATACTTCTGGGTCGGCGCCATGACCTCTGCAGGGCGGGTGCCAGACCCGGTGGCTCCACCCCCATTGGTGTTAGGGGAGGTTCGGCCCTCAGCGGGGCTGTGGGGTATCCCACCGCCTCGCTACACACCTCCACGAGGGGAATAGCTACCAGCACTGGGAGCGTGGTTCCCAGTGCTGGTGCACTGTTTACACTACCACTTTACAGCACTGAAACTTGCAGAGCTCGGGGGGGGAGGGGTGGTTCACACCCCTGAGCGAGAAAGTTTCAGTGCTGTAAAGTGCCAGTGTAGACAGATACTGTGGTGATGAGGGTGGTATAAGAACATATATAAAATAGATTAGGTAGGTTCATTTTCAGGGATACAATTACACTGCTCTACAGCCAAAATGCTTCTGAAATAAATGTAGTCAAACTTTACTAATTCTGGGTCACTGAGAACGAAAATGATGCTTAAAATTGTTGATTGGCTCTAGTTTTCAAGATACGCTATTGGGTCAGTATATACGACCCTTGACTTGGGAATGGCGGAGGATAAGTGAGTTATAAAGGGAAGGGATCTCAATTTAAACCAGAAATGACTAAAATACATCTTTGACTGGATCTATGAATAAATCTATGACTGGGTTTGGACAGTACTTGCTTTTTAGGCAAAACAATGAATGATGCAATCTGAAGCTGGTATTGCGTCATACATGATATGAATTGCATCATGTTATTCCTAGAAGTCACGGATGATGCAATCATAACGAAGCTTACATCACTCTGCTGAACAAATTGCCCTATATCAGCTCTAGAAATCATACAGTGTCGTGCTCTCTTATTTGTCAGAGTTTGATTTTGCAAAGGGACACATTTCTGTTTAGCCAAAGTGAGCAGAGATGCCTCGTACTTGTGTGAACAGTGCACATAACTTCTGCTATGTTTGTGGTGAAGTGACTTTTGCATCACAAAAGCGCAGTATAACCACTATGGTTAAGAAAGCCTATCACCTTTATTTTGGTTGCAAAATTGGAGATCAGGACAAGAGGTGAGCCCCACACATATGCTGCAACACTTGTGCAACAAATCTTGGCCAGTGGTTGAACAGGAAAAGGAAATCTATGCCTTTTGCAGTGCCAATGATTTGGAGAGAGCCAACAGATCATACCAGCAATTGTTACTTCTGTATGGTGCCTCCAGTTGGGAAAGGTGTGTCAAAGAAGAAAAAGTGGACTGTGCATTATCCAAACATTCCATCAGCTATATGCCCAGTACCCCACGGAGAAGGGCTGCCGGTTCCTGATGCACTAGAATCATCCTCACTTGAGTCAGACGAGGAAGAGGATGAAATTTCTGGTCCTGAACCATCAATGTCACAGGACCCACATTTTCTCCCATCCTCCTCCTCTGAACCACACCTCATAACACAAGGTGAACTGAATGACTTTGTCAGGGATTTGGAACTACCCAAGAGTAAGACAGAGCTGTTGGGCTCCAGACTACAGCAGTGGAATCTCCTGGCAGGTGATGGATAGGGTTTCCATGTTCCGTGACCGTCAAAAGGATCTTGTCCCATTCTTCTTCATGGAAGGTGATCTTGTAGCCTGCAACAACATCGATGGTGTGATGGCAGCCCTCAACATCGTTCACGATCCAGATGAGTGGAGACTGTTCATTGATTCATCGAAGCCGAGTCTTAAAGCTGTTTTACTGTATAATGGCAATGTTTTGCCATCAATTCCAGTTGGTCATGCAGTCCATATGAAGGAAACCTATGACAACCTGAAACAACTTTTGAGGTGCATAAACTATGACCAACATCAGTGGCAGCTTTGTGGCGATTTGAAGGTTGTTGCTCTCTTGCTTGGTCTGCAGACTAAATACACAAAGTACTGCTGTTTTCTCTGCGAATGGGATAGTCGTGCAAGAAATTCCCACTACATCAAGAAAGATTGGCCACTCCGACAGTCATTGAAGCCTGGGAGGAAAAGTGTTCAGCATCCACCACTTGTTGAATCAAGGAAGATTTTGTTACCACCCTTACACATCAAGCTGGGTCTGATGAAGAACTTTGTCAAGGCCATTGACAAAACACAAGCAGCTTTCAAGTACCTCCGTGGAAAATTTCCAAGGTTAAGTGAAGCTTAAAGGAAGGTGTCTTTGTTGGTCCTCAGATTCGTGAACTTCTTCGAGATGATGCATTTGACCATGCACTGCGTAGCAAGGAAAAGACGTCATGGAAAGCCTTCCAGTTAGTGGCAATAATTTTTCTCGGAAACAACAAGGCAGACAACTACAGGTTGTTGGTAGAAACCTTCCTCAAGGCATACAAAAGCCTTGGTTGCAACATGTCACTAAAGATACATTTTTTTGCACTCTCATCTAGATTTTTTTCCACTGAACTGCAGAGCAGTGAGCAACAAGCACGGCGAGCGATTTCACCAGGACATTGCAACAATGGAGAAACGCTATCAGGGCAAACGCCATCAATGCTTGCAGACTATTGCTGGACAAGAGATGCTCCATTTAATGAATACAAGAGACAAGCCAAGAAGCGCCGAGTAGACACTGAATAGGACTAAACTATGTACATAATAGTTTTTTGCCTTTTGTTTCATAATAAATTTTATTTATATAACCCTTTTGTTGATTTTTAAAGTGTTACATAAACAGGACAGGTGAAATATTATCATGTAAAGCAACCATAAACACATGAAAAGACCTAGGTTTACAATTTATGATTAAAACTCTACTATCTACACAATATTCATAGACATAAAATGTAAAAACTTAAATATCTTAGAAACAGTAGCCAATCAGTTGTTTTAATTGTCATATTTGAATTCAGCACATCAAAATACATAATAAATAGCACATTTTATCTCTGAAGCAGACAACTTCTCAAAAATTGTAGACCAGTGTTATGGGACCATAAATTCCTCAGAACTAGCACCATCTTTTAGAAGATCTGCTGGTAGAGTCTCTGGCCAGTTTACAGCTCCTTCTTCACCTGCATCAGTGTCTGGCCATTCATCTCTATTAGCTGGACTTCCACAAGTGCTTCACACCTGTTGCAAAGAAGACTTTTCTACAAAGTGATGTTGATGGAAGTGATTATACAGATTGTCTCCTGTAGATGATCTTGTGGGAGCTTTCTCTTCGTCCCTTTCTGAGGATGACTATTTATCAGGAATTTGACCATCAGAACGACAGAGCTCTTAATATTAAGTTGTCAACAGTATATAAATTTTACCACATGTTCAACATCTTGGAGCCATAAAACCAGAGGGCAGAGTGAATATTTCTCTGAATGATGGCAACCTGGACCAGCAAAAGATCTTTGGGTGATGCCAATCTTCATCCAAACACTTTCAGAAGGGACTGACGAGCTGGAAAGATTTGAAGATTCCAGATCTGCTCTGCAATCACAGCCCCTGCTAACCTGCATACCAGAGGAGTGTCACCAATTAAGTTCCAATAGCTCAACGCATCCTTGTACACACTCCCAGAATGAGCAACGGAAGCAGCCTTATACAGGGATTGTCTCATTTTGGGTCTTATACAACATCAAGCCCATTGCCAGCATTACTTAAATGATAAGATTCTGCATGGACAGAGTTCTTCCAATTGGACTTTCTGTGGCCCCAGGGTCTTTGCTAAGTGCCAGGCAAGTCACTTAAGATGTCAAGGTATTCATCTCTAGCCAAACAGGTACAATTGCGATAAAAGCATAATCTCTACAAAGGATCCATTCTGTCCTCAGAAAAAAGGTGTATTCTATTCCAGTCCCTGTAATTTAAGATTAAAATATGAAGACTCCACTTTTACTCTGATGCAAAAGGTTTAATTTATTGTTTTAGGTTTGGTTAAAAACAGTGTACTGACCACACTAATACAACAGCTTGGAGTCACAGGTAACAGTAACTTGAAATATTCAGGGGGATCAGGCAGATCGGCACTTCAAAGTCTACATATGCTAGATGGGGGAGAGGGATAGCTCAGTGGTTTGAGCATTGGCCTGCTAAACCCAGGGTTGTGAGTTCAATCCTTGAGGGGGCCATTTAGGGATAAGGATAGGGATCGGGGCGAGGGGGAACTGTCAGGGACAGTACTTGGTCCTGCTAGTGAAGGCAGGGGACTGGACTCAATGACCTTTCAAGGTCCCTTCCAGTTCTATGAGATAGGTATATCTCCATATATATATATATATATATATCCTGAGTAAACTGAAGAGACTCGAGGAATGGCTGAGGTTGGATTGTAACCTTGAAACTGAATGTAAAGTGGCATGAGGGAGTAGTCACACAACCCCCAAAAGTCACTACTTTTTAAGGTGTTCTGATTGGATGCCCAGGGTGAATGCACACCCAGATAGTATGGATTCATACTGTCGAGTCAAAGTAGTATAGTTACTGGAATATAACCTGTCATACACTTCAACATGTTGTCCAAAAGACAGAAATTCACTGAACTTATAGAAATGTAATTGTAAAGCTTTTTCAGTTGCTAACTAGAAAACCCCCAACCATTGATTGGTTAAGTTATGTGGTAATTTTTTTAAAATTAAGATTTGGACCAGTCAACTTGAACAATAGCTACTTATATAACCACGTGATTTGGTTTTGTAGCCCTTGTCCTTCTTTCTCTCCTTTTATTTTTGACATGCACTTTGTTGCAACTTCTCTCTAATTACATTGTAAGGACCATCACTTCCTGTGTATTTGTACAGTGCCTGCTATACTGGGGGTCCCAATCCTGTTTGGGACCTCTAGGTTCTTCTGCAGTAAAATATTGTGTATTATTTATATTACAATGAAGTCTAAGGGTCCCAACTTACACTGGGGCCCAGTTATGCTATGCACTGTATAGATACAGAATGAGAACAAATCTGTATGAACATTTTCTAAAATCTGGAATAGCTCAAGATTCCACCAGTAACTGGTACATTATCACATATACCATACTTAAGATAAGTAAGAATAGTAATAGAACCTCATTTATGAATTCACAATGTTCCGATATGCTTACAATAATGCTTACAAAGCAGAAAAAATTAGCATTTTTAGCGCATGTGGTGTTCATAAAATTCCACAGATTTAGGAAGACTACATCTGCAGATTGCTGTAGTCTCTGCCAGTAAGATAAAATAACTGCTTCTAGGTTTTGGACTCTTTTTTTTTTTTTTTTTTAAATTGGCTAGCTTTTATTGTTTCGATTGCTAGTAGTTTAGAAAAAAATCCATCCAAATGTGTTCTTGCTAAACACAGGATAAATTAAGCCTTTTGGAAAGGTTAAAATAAAATCTGATTAACTGAAGAATATTTTTATTCTTATTTTAATTTTATATTTTTTCCTATTTTAACTATTTGAAGATAAAATCTTGACATATTTAAATGAATATTGTAAAATGGACAGATTGCAATTCTTCATACCTCAAAGTCTCCTATTTTCTCAGTTTGGGAATACAGATGCATCTTAGCAATAGAAAATTAGTATGAGAATACATCATTTCTGTCAAAATAGTCATAGACTTTGAGGAACAAGTGCTTGTTGACAGAAGGACATATTTAGAGTGCAAGAATCATCACAATGCAGTACAACTTTTTTTTTTATTATATATAAAAAAACTTCCATATATTGCTTTTATTTGGAAAATGTGTAGTTGTTTTTTCCATGTTATTGAAGCTGCAATAGTACAAGATAAACAGAAGCTAATTAATTTCCTCAACAAAGTGGGTATATTGTGTGTCATTCAGTTTTCCCATCTGCATTTTTCCTTTGCTGCTGTTGTTTCAGAAGATAAGACTTTCAGCACTTCTATTCTAAGGTCCTTTATTTTTCTTTTGCATTAAATGTCTCTATTCTTTATTTTTGTAAGTAAATGCCTCTTTCATATATTGTCAAAAACATTGAAAAGATAAAATATTGTCATAAAGGTATGGAATCATTATTACCTTACAGAGATAATCATAGAATTGTTGAATTGTAGGACTGGAAAGGACATCAAGAGGTCACCTAGTCGAGCTCCCTGATCTGAGATAGGACCAAGGAAACCTAGACCATCCCTGACAAGTGTTTGTCCAACCTGTTCTTAAAAACTTCCAATAATGACATGCCACAGCCTCCCTTGGAAACCTATTCTTGACCTTAATTGCCCTTATAAAGTTTTTTATATGTCTAACCTAAATCTCCCTTGCTGCAGATTAAGCACATCACTTCTTGTCCTACCTTCAGTGGACAGAGAGAATAATTGATCACACTCGTCTTTATAACAGTCCT
This sequence comes from Chrysemys picta bellii, assembly GCF_011386835.1. Taxonomy (NCBI): domain Eukaryota; kingdom Metazoa; phylum Chordata; order Testudines; family Emydidae; genus Chrysemys; species Chrysemys picta. Next base: position 69,946,941 of record NC_088793.1, on the reverse strand, counting down.
TAACATATTTGAAGACTGTTATCAGGTCCTCTCTGTTTTCTTTTCTCAAAATTAAACATGCCCAGTTTTTTTAACCTTTCCTCATAGGCCATGTTTTCTAAACTTCTATCATTTTTGTTGCTCTCCTCTAGATTCTGTCCAATTTGTCCACATCTTCCCTAAGGGATGGCACCCAGAATTGGACACAGTACTCCAGCTGAGGCCTCACCAGTGCTGAGCAAAGCGGGACAATTACCTCCGATAGCTTACATACGCTACTCCTTTTAATGCACCCCAAAATGATATTAGCCTTTTTCACAACTACATCACATTATTGGCTCATATTCAATTTGTGATCCACTATAACCCCCAATCCTTTTCTGCAGTACTACTGCCTAGCCATTTATTCCCTACTCCGTAGTTGCACATTGATTTTTCCTTCCTAAGTGAAGTATTTTGCACTTGTATTTATTGAATTTCATCTTGTTGATTTCAGATCAGTTCTCCAATTTGTCAAGATCAGTTTGAATTCTAATCCTGTCCTCCAGTGTTCTAGCAACCTCTCTAGCTCAATATCTTTCATAGATTTTATAAGTCTTTCTCCACTCCATTATCCAAGTCATTAATGAAAATATTGTATTAGTACCAAACCCAGGACAGGCTCTTGAGAGACCCCATTAGATAGGTGTCCCCCCCCCCCCAGTTTGACAGCAACCATTGATAACTACTCTTTGAGTTCAGTCCTTCAGCCAGTTTTGCACCCACCCTATAATAATTTCATTAAGACTACATTTCCCCAGTTTACTTATGAGAATGTTGTGTGGAACTGTGTCAGAAGCTTTACAAACTCAAGATATATCATGTCTTTTCCTTCCTGCCATCCAATGAGTAAGCAACCCTGTCAAAGAAGGAGATTAGGTTGGTTTGGCCTGATTTGTTCTTGACAATCCATATTGGCTATTACTTAACACCCTATTATCCTCCAGGTTCTTACAAATTGATTGTTTAATCATTTGTTCCAGTATCTTTCCAGGTATCAAAGGAAGGCTGACTAATCTATAATTCCATGGGACCATTTTGTTCCCTTTTTAAAGGTAATATTGTCCTCTTTCACACAATATGCAGTTATTCTCCACCAAAGAAAATACTTAGAAGAATAAAGGGTCTTTAAAAAATAATTATTTATAATTATTTTCATTCTCTCATAGGGTGGTATGATTTCCTAGTGATATGTGTTGTAAAGAAAGTATCTTGTGGCTTGAGCTAAGTGTGTGTTTTCTGAGCATAGCTGGAACTGAAACAAGTTCGTGTTTTCAGGAATATCACTGAATATGAGATGTTTGTAGATGACTCAACATTGGTTTTAGACTTAGAAGGTATGATAGCAGAGGAGGAGGAACAGATGTTTAAGTTGCAGGATGATTGGGTTAGTAGCAAAACTCAAGAGTAACAGGATGATGTAAGGAGCAGCCACCGAGTAACTATTAAGGAGATAATAATGAACGAGGAAGAAGCCTTAGCAAGGGAGTGAATTAAATAAATTAAAAATGTAGACAATGCTGTCAGTAAGGAAATATCAGAAGATAGAATTGTACAACATAGGGAAATGGGAGAAAATTATAGGAACAAAATCAGTTAGAGTATACAATAGATATTAGGAGACTTTTTGTCCCGTTTTCGGAAGTGATGCTGACCCAGGACCCTTATTTGGGAGCTCCCTGGATTAATCCATGAAGCCATTTTCCTCTCTTCTTTCAATCCCACTTTGTTGACCTACTTCTGCTGTAGTACCTGTGAGAAATGACTCAACCTGCAATTCAGCAGTTGGGGATAGCTGATACGTGTATGTAAATTTTTAAAATTAAGATATTTCAGGCCTACGAGTTGTGCCATAGCCAATTTATGTTACAGCATGTGCTTATTTTTGTACCATGTTGTTCTCCTTTGTCCCTTTTCTCCTGTTTGTCACACTCACTGCATCTTGTTTCACACTGGTAGCTCTTTACATAATGTAGTCTTTGGGCGCTGCTGCAATACAAATAATCATACAAATTATACATTTTTGTGGCAATAGTTACCTGCAGATCTTTCCCAGTGTTCCCTCGTCCAAAATTTATTAGTTTTCCCTATTGAATTGGCCCCTTACTAAATATTACAGTCAAACATCTCATTTCTGACATGTATTGATCACCTGTGGATTTGGCTTCCATTTCAGAAAGCTGGAATCTCAGGCAATGGTGTCTAAATTGTATTCCCTGTAGCTTTTTAAAAATGTCATTAGGTTTAAGATGACATAAACACATATACAAAGCTTGCATAAATAGTGAAGGGTTAAGCCTATGATTGTAAGAAATAACGTATTATTAATACAAACAAAGATCAAACGAGTCATCTAACATAGTTCTTTGGCCACATAATAAACCTGAAGCAAAAAAAAAAATCATAATGTGCATCAACAGATGAGCAAAACAACTAACATAAATACATCTACTCCTGGGGGAATTCTGTGCCAAAAAAATTAAAATTCTGCACACAATATTTTTTAATTCTGCAAAATTCTTCGTATTTTATATGTGAAAATAACACAATATAATCATGCCAGTTTCAATTATTTTTGGTCATTTATTTCAAAATACCTGTCAGCAAGTATGTCTATAACAATACAGACAACAAAAAAGATTCAGGAAATGTTTTTGACAAATAGATAGGCATATTAATTCAAAACTCTGAGTAATAATTCATTTAAACTACAAGACAGAACTGGTTTCCTGCACCCCTCAGAAGCAGTGCAAAAGTTTGGGAGAGTCAGGGGTAACAGAGGAGCTGAGGGAGAGAGAAGTAAATTTCTGGGAAGGAGCCTGGGTGTGAACTTGGAGGGTTGTTGGGTATAGGCTGAAAAAGTATGGAATGGGTTTTTTGGGGGGGGTGGGGAGGGATTGTTAAGGAGCTTTCCCTGGCTGACCCCTAGCCTCTCATTCAGTCAGGCACAGCTGCCCCATCCCCATGTGTCCTTGCAACCCCTGTCCACATGAGTCCCTCCACCCCCACTCAGACACCGACTCCTGCCATCCCCATGTGTCTCTGTGCCCCCACACAGCCACTCCCCTATTCCTATGTAGCTCTGTACACCCTCCCCCATTACCATGTGGTCCTGCACCTCCCTCCCCCCGTGGTCCTCCACTCCCATTCAGTCCCTGCCCCACTCTGTCCTCCCCCACTAGCCTTTATGAACCCCTGTCTGACCCCCCCAGCACTCCATGCTGTCTGTCTCCCCATAGCCTCCATCTCCTGAGCTGGCCTGACATGCACTGCAAAGAAGGCAGGTTCTTTCTCTTCCCTAACTGGCTGGGAGCTGCTGTGTTCTATCACCACAGTGCCCTCTGGTGGGCAAAGGCGCAACTGCAGAAGTTATTTTCTGCTGGGAGCTGCTGCTGTTCTTGTGCCACAGCACCCTCTGATGGGCAAATGGTGGAACTGCAGCAACATTTCAGCAGAAGCTTTTTTCTGCGCAAAAAAATTAAAAATATGCGCAGCTCATTAATTATGTGTGCACACAGTAGCGCAGAATTCCCCCAGGAATAATACATCATGTAGGAAAGGCATTCAATAAAGAATGCAAAATTAAAGGATAAAACTTATGTCATGGATGATCACAGGATTGTTGCTTATCACATAGTAAGAGTTGTTGAGAGAGGTACTGGTAATAAGAGGAAATCCCCATTCCTTTCTCTATAAACAAACACAGATATACCAGGTGTTCATATCATCACCATTACATTGACCTTTCATGATGGCCTTGACTGAACAATCAGTTTATCATGTTTTATGACTTTCAAGCATGTTTTGTTTTTGTGCAACAGAGGGTCCTGTGGCACCTTTAAGACTAACTAACAGTTAGTTAGTCTTAAAGGTGCCACAGGACCCTCTGTTGCTTTTTACAGATTTAGACTAACACGGCTACCCCCCTGATACTTGTTTTTGTGCAAGACTAATCCTTTATTGTTCTGCTCATCTGCGTCACATTCTTCTTCTCCAGGCTCTTCAGTTGTTTTGAAGTGTTCTGGCTTCCTTGTGTATCTGATCTGAATTTGGGTGGCACAAGAAACTTCTCGCTTTCTATTTTATAAAATATCTCATGAATGGAGGATGATTTGCCCCATTGGTGAGGCTCTTCATACTCCTTGGCTTAATCAGTTGTTGCTATATGTCATGACTGGGGCTTGGGTGGTCAGGCCTAATGGTTGGAGCAATAGCGGTCAGAGGCCAGGAACAGCTTCAAAGTTCAGAGCTGGGGTCATGAATCAGCAGTCAGAGCCAGGTCAGAAGTACAACAGCACACAGAGAGACAGGTCTGTCACTACGACTGGCAAGGGAGACCACTTTGTTGCATGGACACTTCCTGGAACTCCTCTTGGGCTTAAATAGGGTATCTAAACAAATTAGGGACCATGAAGGAAGCTGTCAGTCTGGCTTTCCGAGGTGGTATTTCCTTTGATGCTTATTTCTACAGGGTTTATATGATAATACACATGTCCCTATCACAGCTTCTGGGTACTGGCACGGAGACGTCGGCCACCCCACAGACCTGGGTTCTAGTCCCCACACTATAGCTTACATTGTGTTGTTCTGTTTGCATTCTGGATCTTATTTTGGAATGTACTTTTTCTGCATTTATAGATAATTTGCTCCAATTGGTTGCTTTTTGTGGCTAAAATAATTGACAATTGATGCTGATATCAAAAGATTGTGCAGTGATAGTGTATACATGACTGAGGTGAGCTGGGAGTATTTTCATCATTAGTGCAGGAATAATTATGCTTAATTTCCATCAATACATTTGCATTTTATTTATACTTTCCTTTATGTTAAATAGGCTATTCAAACAATATGATAAATATGTTCAAACTTCTCACAAGAAAGAGAATGTAGGGAACTAATTATGGATATTGCCTTCACACAGTGGAGTCAACTCTTATATTTGACTTTTTTCATAGGTGTTTCCAATGGAAAGCTTCAATATAATGTTATATTTGTTTGTAATCACTCAAATTTTTCATTTACTTAAATCAATTCTTTGTCTTCTAAATTGGTCTAAATTAGGCCATACATATAGTTGGCACAGCAGACAATTTGGAGAGAAGTTAGGACAATAAAGGTAGGAGGTAAATGCTGCTCAAGGAAGAAAGGAAGGATCAAAAACATTTTATAGAAAAGAGGCATTTTTAAAAGTGAGAATAGAGTATAAGAAATGTTACTTATTCCAGTTTTGCAGAACTGGTTTTTTTACCATTTGTTATTTATTCTTTGTATTGGTGTAGCTCTTAGGCATCCCAACCAAGATCAGTGCCCTCTTGTAGAAACAGAATAAGAGAGAGTCCCTGCCCTGACCAGCTTAAATTCAAAATAAATTTAAATCTAAATTTAAACAGTATACAGCAGTGGTTCTCAACTTATTTACCATTGTGGGTCGCATATGCAGTTCTCTGTGTTATGTGAGCCATATCTACACAATATACATGCTACCTGTATGGCACTGAGAATGTCACACAGGCCACAGCTTTGTGCTGAATGGGCCGCAAGCGACCCATGTGATTGAGAACACTGGTCTAAGGAGTCAGAAGCTATTTTGAGTCTAGGTTGCACAAATAAGATAAATGAGTTTAAACTTGTAGCATTTGGAAAATACTGACCATAGTATCTTTAGAATAAATTACTTGTAAATCAACATGTTGAAGTTCAGAAAACTGACTGAGAAAATGATAGAGCCACAGGTAAATTCTTTGGTAAATGGTAAATGCAAATTGGTAAATGTGGTGTCCAGTAAATTTTGTTTATGAAACCTTTTTTGTTCCTGATACATACGTAAACAATGTGGTTACAAATATTTTAAAATATTTGCAAGGAAACAGCTAACAACATTACTGTCCGCTTGGGAGGGACTGTTATGTTCTTATTCAAGTGCTTGCTCACGTCCATTCCATATAGGTGTGTGCTTGCCCCGAGCACCATTGCCAGAAAGTTTTCCCTCAGTGGTATCCGTCAGGTTGGCTCTGGTGACCCCTGGAGTTGCACGCTCATAGTGCCAGTATAAAGGGTCTTGCCAACCTGCAGCCCCCTCAGTTTCTTCTGACCACCCATGACGGTCACTGGAACTACCTCGTCCTTGCATTCTGCAAGTACTCTTTCAGTGGACTTTTTCAATTCATTGTATACACTTATGTCTTGTTCTTAGTAGTTCTGTTATTAGATAGATAAATAGTTAGGTTAGTGGAACCCCAGTCAGCAGGGTTAGTCTCTGCCCGGTACTGGGGCATGCCTCAGTCTCCAGGTTTTAAGCCTTGTGCCTCATGCCACAAACCTGTGCCTGTGACCGACCCCCATTCCACCTGCCTTAAGCGCCTGTGGGAAGCTCATGTGCAGGAGAGTTGTAAGATCTGGAAAGACTTCAGGCCCTGCACCAAAAAGGATAGAGACAATAGGTCTCTAGGAAAATTTATCCTCGTGGAGACAGCGCCAAAAACCTCCTTTGGAGCCAGGTCACTTGGGCTCGGCACTGAGCACTTCAGCCTCAGTAAGGAATACCCCAGCTTCTCTTTGTGATGCTCAGCATCATTCTGCATCACCAACACTGAGAAAAGACAGTCCTTCCACTTCTTGAGAGCCTTGGCACATCCACCATCCTTGGTGCTGAAGAAAAGCGCTCCTGTGAGAGAACCTCGGCACCACTCGCCATCACCAGTGCCAAGATAAACACAGAAGAAAACTGACAGGGGTCAGTCCCCAATCCTGAGGTCAGCGGGGCAGGGAGACACTAGTAGAGTGTGACTCGCATGGGACCACTCCGTAACTCCATCAACTTGTGCAGCACCAATGACTCGGGCCCCGGAGCAGGCACCATTGAGTCCAGCATCAATGGACTCACCATTACAGGAGAGCCACCAGAGTTCCACTGCCCTGGCAGTACCGTCAACGCAAAAGGCATTTGCCACAGTGAGAAATATACTCAGGAGCTGACAGCTGTGGCAGGAAGGAGCTCTGTGGCACTGAGCTCTGTGGCACTGAGACCCCAGGTGTCTTCAAAGAGGAAATTGACCATGATGGCCCATCCCTAGTCTCCACCCTCCCAGCACCGCTCCTGCTTGAGCTCCAGAAAGGGAGTCTTCAGAGACATATTGAGAGGCAGAGTCATGTGCCCCCCACAAGAGCCAGCACCGTCACTACAGTTGGCACTTTACTGCCATGGATCCGAGCCAAGGCATCCCACCCACGGCATGGCCCCCGGACAGTGGCAGATGCCAGTACAAGGGCCATTCTGGAACCTCTGGGCTTTCCACTGATGCAAGGACTGCAACCCAGAAGGTCGTACTCCAAGGCTTCTGAGTCCAGAGCACTTCCACTGCTCCACTCAGAGCAGGACCCAGGCTCCACTACTGAGGCCAGTGCTAAATACCAAAAGCCTGCACCTTGAGATCTGTCCGGTGCCGAGGACGAAGAATAGTGCTTCCTCCTCGTCTTCTCTTGATGAGGCTGTCACGGGAAGAGATATAGCGCCCTCTCGGGATGATTATAAAGTACATTGGGGCTCCTGAAGAGAGTGGCTCAAAACCTAGGGATCCAGGTAGAGGAGATCAGGGAGTCCTCCCATGCCTTGGTGGACATTCTAATGGCAATGGGCCCTTCAAGAGTGTCATTGCCCCTGAATGAGGCCATTATGGACCCCATCAACGCGTTGTGGCAGACCCCAGCATCCATTCAGCCAACGGCAAAGAAAACTGAAAGGAAATACTTTGTCCTGGCTAAGGGCTATGAATTCCTATATATGCATCCACTACCAGACTGTTTGGTTGTATCAGCAGCAAATGAGTGGGAATGACGAGGACTACAAAGGTCAACCCCCAAGGCCCAGGCCACCAAAAAATTAGATCTTTTTGGTAGAAAGGTCTATTCAGCAGGTGGCCTCCAGCTAAGGATAGCAAACCAGCAGATACTCCTGAGCAGGTACCTGGGACTCCATGTCGAAATGTAAGGAATTGTAACTCCAGGAATCTAGACGAGAATTTGCAGCTCTCGTGGAGGAAGGCAAATCAGTGCTGAGCAGGACTTTCCCTGTTCTTGCTCCTCCCAGCAGTTGGGAGTCGCTATAGTGAAGAGTACAGAAGTGAGCGTAGGGGGACTTTCTCTTGTTTTCTCAAAGCTGATGCCCAGGAAGAAAAGAGGAAGAGGAGCAGCAGCAGCAACACTGGAATGCAGAGGGGTGAGAAAGAGGGGTGGGAAGAGGTGTGCAGGAGCCAGAGCATAGGGAGGAGCAGAGGGGAAGGATAGGCAGGAATTAGGGGGGACAGAAACCAGGTATGGGGTGGTGATAGGAGCAGAGAAGCATAGACAAGTTAAAGGTACAGGAGCAGAAGGTATATAAGCAGTAGAGTACACTCCCCTTCAGTACCTGGGATTGAACCCAGGATTCCTTAGATTCTACATATCTCTGCTATCAACAAATAGGTGTGAAAACCACTGGTAAAAAGTGTATCTCATTACCATCTAGTAACTGGACCACATAGAGGATATCAGCCTACTACTGCTACCATTTACGCTGTTACTTCAACTAGTGTAGGTCTGTGCTGTGGATCTAATGGTTGGAAACATGCTGATGACCCAAACTGGGCATCAATATGACTCCCCATGATGGAATTTCTTTTTGTTCAGGTTTTTTTTTTTAATTAGGAATTACATAAAAAAACTATTAAAAGAATGTTATGGTTTCAAAGCTAAGAACTCAAGTTAGGAAAAGCCTAAATTAAAGTTCCTCTTTGAAGGATTGTATGTATGTATTCCACTATTGATGTGCTTGTTGGCCCACACCTGTGGCCTAGCTGCCCTCACGGCCCACCTCCAAGGGCATAAAAGGTTGTAGTGGGACCAATTGTTTCACAGTTCCTTCTAACCAGAGACTTGGCTGAGAGATGGAATAATTAGCAGTGTCCTTACTCTGTCTAGTTTTTCCCTACAATTCTCTATTATAAATCTTGTGAATAGTTAGGATTAAGATTAGAATTAATTTTTAGGGATAGGTCTCATTTGGGTATAAATTTCATTTTTTGTGTATACACATCTGCTTTATCAGTACTGGGTCTTCAATATTTATAGTTGAACAGAAAATTCCTGGTTTCAAATACTGTCCCTCATGCAACACAGCCATTTTTCTTAAATCAGTGCCATGCTAAATTAATGTTTTTGTTTAGTTAAGGGGCATATTTGAGCAAATGCTGAATTTGCTGTTCATTTTCAGAACAAACTCAAAAAGTGTGAGACACTCACTTGATGCTGTTCCTGTTAGACAAATCTGTGAGACTGGCCTTGGATCTATCTGCTCCAGATCTGTCTGCTTTGGAACAGTCTTCCTCCTCTAAAAGTGCACTGGCAACTTCTATGCCTTGTCTATCTGCCTCTTCAACTCCTTCAGTATAATTCCAGCTCTGAAATCATTGAACAGAGGTAGGACTCTTCATCATTCCTCAGGGAAACATCAGGAGATGTCACATTCTCAGTGACCCTCTAAGAAGACATTCAAATCTCCTTAAAAAGTTGCTTTTAAGCGTAGTTCAAGGTATAAACATGATCCCTCTGGCATCCTGAAACAGGCCAGTACACACGAGTCGGTACCACAGAAAGAGCAGCTCCCTGATAGTGACCATACCAAGGCTAGGTATTGCCTCTAAGGGTCTTGGCACCGAATCAGTCTGCACTAAAGCCTTGTGTGTTGTTTCCTTCAGTACTGGTACTCCTTCGGTACTGATATATCAGCACCAACATTTACGGCTCCAGGGGATTTTACAATCTCAGATTTCTCTGGGTCTCCATTATTCTCTCAACTGGATTAGAATTCCTGCATCAGTACCAGGATCCACTAACGGGTCATTATTATTTCTGAGGGATTCAGGTACAGATATACTGGGGACTTCTGTTAAATTCGCTCCTCCAATGCAAGAGGGCTATTCATTTTTCTCAGTTCAGTACTCATAAGAACGGCCATACTGGGTCAGACCAATGGGCCATCTAACCCAGTATCCTATCTTCCAAAAGTGGCCAGTGCCAGATGTTTCAGAGAAAATGAACAGAATAGGCAGTTATTGAGTAACCCATCCCCTGATGTCCAGTCCCAGCTTCTGGCAGTCAGAAGTTTAGGGACACCCAGAGCATCCCTCTCTCTAGTCTGTTTCTCACCTGCTAAACATACTGGAGCTCAGGCTCATTATGCGAGGCAAAGTGATGATAGAGGGACACACTCATCTTAGTATCCCTTCCATGCAGGTGATTACAAAAAACACTGGTCCTATATTTTATATTAAGGAAATAGGGAGGAGCCAGACCATCTCCCCTTTATCAGCAAGTGATCCAGCTTTGGGAGTGATGCATTGACCATCAATTATCTAGCGGTGCAATTCATCTATCAGGACTGATGAACATTCTTGCAGATCGACTGAGCAGACATTTTTCCTCTGACCACAAATGTTTCATAAAGATCAGTTATTCAGCAGATTTTTCAAAAATTGAGTTACAAGATTATAGAACTGTTTGCCATGGAGATAAACAAAATATGCAATGTCTACCCATTTGTTTAGTACTGAAAACACTAAGAAAACTTAAGCATAATGCTGCAGCTTTTATTCTAATTTCACCAGGTTGGCCCAGGCAATTTCAGTTCCCACATCTGGTAAGATTTGGGTTCAGACTCCAATGTCATTGCCTCTACTCCCAGATTTGATCTCCCAGTACAAAAAGAAGACTCTTTACTCAAACCAACCATCTCTGCACCTTACAGCTCGGATGCTTGTTACTAAAATGACAGAACAGCCTTGCTCCAGGAATGTCCAAAATATTGTATTTAATAGTAGAAAAAAATCTATAAGATGTACTTTTGCCAAATGGAAAAGGTTCACCATTTGACAAAACAACATAATGTTTTCCCCTTTCTAACAGACATCTCCTTCATGTTGGACCACCAGCTTTCATTAAAATTGTCTGGATTCTCCATTAGTTCAACAAAAGTTCATCTGGCAACTGTATCTGCTTATCATCCACAAATTCAAAACCACAAAGTATTTTCATATTACACAATGTCTAGATTTGGAAAGGGGTTAGTGCAGGTATTTCCTCCAATTAGAGAACCCCCCCCCATTGTGGAATCTGAATGTTATTAGCAGGTCTGATGAGTTCCCCATTGAAACCATCAGCCACTTATTCTTTTCAACATCTTTCTGTGAAAACATAATTTTTATGTGCCATCACATTAGCATATAAAGTGGGAGAAAATCAAGCCTCAATGGCAGACCCACCGTACACCATTTTTCATAGAGATAAGGTCTCTTAGGCCTCACCCTAGTTTCATTCTTCAAGTTGTTTCTGACTTTAATATTAAACCATTCATTCATTCATATTATTTCCAGAACCGCATGCTAATGATATGGAGAGAAAATTATACACCTTAGATGTCTTGGTTTTTAATAGCTGACAGTGGGGTTATTTATTTAGTTTTTGTTTGACAACAGCAAAACTACTACAGTTTCATCTTTCTGGTACTAAATAAAAGTGAGAGTGAAGAGCTCACTGGTGTTATTACATTTCAACAAATTGAAGTTTGCAAAATGCCACTTCAGCTTCTCTCTGAAAAGAAAAGATGTATTGTATAGCAAATAGCATGTTACATCTTTGGATAGAATAGTGTAAAAATATTTGAAAAGGAAAGATCAGAAAATGCAGCAATACCATTAAAAGCTTTGTTTAGGCATCGCACTCCTTACCGCCAAGAACTATAGACACTTTCACATTTACTGAGAAGAAACTGCAGATATACACTATCTGCTGAGACGTCTCTTTTGTGTTATTAATTTCACTGAATTGCTGTTTAGCTGAGATATAAATGTTTTCAATCATTGACTTCACAGTCAAAATACTGTAATAATATACCATATCTTTGGAGAGATGTTTTTTCCTCTTGATTAGGTTTTTAGCTTTTCTAACTGAAATTAAAAATAGATTAAGGGGTTTTCAATTAATAGACTCATAGGGTGGAATAGGGTGGCATGTCCGATACTTAGAGCATTGGGTGAGATTCTCACCACTGCTTTTCATGCCCTTTATTGCCAAAAAAAGGCCAGACTGATGTGAAAGGACTCTAAGGGTATGTCTACACAGCATTGTAAGCCTAAGGTTACTGGGATTCAAGTCAGGTGACCCGTGTCAGGGAACCCTGGACTTGAGTATCTACACTGCAGTTTAACCCTAGGTTAAGGATTTTCTGATCTGTGCTCAAACCTTCAACTCTGACATCCACACTGCAGTGCACTGACACGAGTCAAAGTAACCCTATCTCAGAGTGCCTAGCTCCTCCCCCTGGCCCTTCTCCTCGGTGTCGACACTCTAGTCCTATGAATGTGTTGCACTGTGGGAAAACTCTACTGCCCCCCCAGTTTCCTAACTATGATGGTGCTGTTTGTGGGACTCAAGTGCCCATAAGGAGCACATGATACAAAAACTGCATAATTAGCTCCTTTGGTGGCTGTCTCAGTAGAATGACTACAGTTGGAGAACTACCATCTAATCTGAGAATCGGGCTCTCCACTTCTAGGCTGTCATACTGGCAGGAAAATGCCCATGTGCACCTGTTCTGAGGATAATTAGGACATCAGTCTCCAGGGCTGTCAAACTATGAAAATGAAACTTTGGAATCCTTAATTTTTAAAATGGGGTGTTCAATGAAGGTGTTTTTGTTTGTTTTTTTATTTATTTTTGTCTGTTTTGAAGTTTGCCATAAAATGTAGGCTTTAGAGGAAAAACAAACACACGCCCCAGCCTGCCTGCTAGCAGCTGCGGAGCAGGGAAGTGCATCCCCAGGGCTTTATCCCTGCCCCTGCCATTCCCAGGAGGCAGGAATAAAGGATCCCCGGGAGGCAGTGGGGAAGTTTTGGGGCTGGCTTCCACTCACCGCCTTCACACTGCATGCAACCCCGGTGCCTCTGCACATGCAGCCCCTGGGAGGGTGAGGAGAGGGGCCAGAGAGCGGAGACCAAGTGGCTGCTCTGCAGGGAGGGGAGCGACCAAGATGTTGGGGGTTAGTCCTCCTCCTGCCATGCTGAGCAAAGCTGCCAGCTTTTTAGCTATCTGCTGGTACGCGTGATCATTCCTTGTGCTTTTGCTGAAGTCCAAAGTGTTATTGGCCTCACACCACAGATTTACCAAAATCTGGCTGTGCTCTTGTGACCAAAAAGCAGCTCTCTTTGCAGAAAGCTTCTTCTGATCAGTCTCCTTTGAAAATCATGCATGCTCTCTCTTAGTATGCTTGCAGACCAGTGTTCAGCAGACAATGGGTAAACACCGACCTGAGCTGCTGGCATTTGCAAAGAGGTGTGTGGCTTCTGTTTGCAATAAAGTATAATAGACTGCACCACAGATTGTTGGCATAGGGAGGACTAAGGAAGTTGCCTAGGGAACTCTGGGATACATCTGGAGGACTTCTGGGATCCAAGTCAAGCTGGGGCCACGTGCACACAAAAAAGCAATAGGGTTGGACCCTAGGTCTCTGCTTAACACTAATTTGGACCCTCCAGTCCTGCAGGGTCTTGGGGCCCTAGGTTAGCACAATTGGTGTGTGGTCTCCTCATCTCAAAAAAGTTATACTGGCACCAGAAAAGGTTCAGAGAAGGGCAACTAAAATGATTAGGGGTTTGGAATGGGTCCCATATGAGGAGAGATTAAAGAGGCTAGGACTTTTCAGCTTGGAAAAGAGGAGACTAAGGACGGATATGATAGAGGTATATAAAATCATGAGTGACGTGGAGAAAGAAGATAAGGAAAAGTTATTTACTTATTCCCATAATACAAGAACTAGGGGTCACCAAATGAAATTAATAGGCAGCAGGTTTAAAACAAATAAAAGGAAGTTCTTCTTCACACAGCACACAGTCAACTTGTGGAAATCCTGCCTGAGGAGGTTGTGAAGGCTAGGACTATAACAGCGTTTAAAAGAGAACTGGATAAATTCATGAGGGTTAAGTCCATTAATGGCTATTAGCCAGGATGGGTAAGGAATGGTGTCCCTAGACTCTGTTTGTCAGAGGATGGAGATGGATGGCAGGAGAGAGATCGCTTGATCATTACCTGTTAGGTTCACTCCCTCTGGGGCACCTAGCATTGGTCACTGTCGGTAGACAGGATACTGGGCTAGATGGACCTTTGGTCTGATCCAGTATGGCCGTTCTTATGTTCTTCTTATGTTCTTATGATGCAAGGTGAATTAGACCTGGCTTACATTGCTGTGTAGATAATGGGTGGGGTTGGGGCAGGAGGGTGTTTCAGAAGCGAGGCTGCAGTAGCACATAGCACTGTGGAAATTCTTAGCAGCACCGCTGCCTGTAGCCATCTAGGGACAGATGGCTGTAACTTAAGCATTCTCCCCAAGGCTAAGTTACACCAAGGTTCTCTTTGGGCCCTAGAGAAACCCAGAATATGATGGCACAAGGATTACTTAAAGCCATTTTATTCTCCCACCCCACCCGGCAACAACTGGGAAGCAGCTCTGTAGGGGAAACTACTTTGTCCAGCTCATTCAGATTTTTGTTGTTGTTGTTCCGGGCTGTTGTATTTTAAATATAAAACTCTACCTATATCTCTGTTTGAGGAAATGACAGTGTGTTTTGTGGCTGGTAGTTTTATCCTATAAACAGTCTTATTTAGTAGTCAAACTTTTTATCACTGTTAAATTATTATATGGATACTAAAACAAAGACATGCTTATCCAAAGGTCTGTGCCCTGCCACCGCTAAAAATCCCATGCAAAATTATACAGAAATAAAATACCCAGACGTCATCTCAACAATATCTACCTGAAATCAGCTAATAACACAAACACCCTAATGCCCCATTTCGCCTCATACCTAAATAGTCCTTGTTAAAATCTCTGTATGTGTTTGCTGATTGTGGTGAACCAAGCCTGGTGACTGACCAGTTCAGAAGTATTTTAACAAAGTTCTTGCATTCCCGCCCCCCACACACACACACACATACCCCCGTTAGAGATTAAATCACATAAAAAAGTTGGCAGGTTACAGTAAAGAATCTGAGCAGTAATGAAAGTGGTGTACACTAGAATGCAAATTGCAAATCAAAAACAAAATTTCTTTAGTCCTTGGATCCATCAGTGTGAACAAACACTAATCTGCTATTCTCCCACACCATGCTTTCTCCCTTCTCTAACAGGAGTAGAGGCCAATAATGCATAATCACAGGTTTCAGGATAATTTAACTTCAGTGGAAGCCAAAACTAAAGGCATCTCTGAATAATTTAGAGGGACATGTACAGACCAGTGAGTCAGAGATTTTGTACTTGAACTATAAGTGTTGGAGAAATTGGCACTGAAGCAAATAAACCTGAATAAAATCTTAATTACAGGCCCACCTAATGCTTCATAGTGAACTTTGAAAAAACATTTTGTTAGAGGCAATTTTGTATGGCACTATTGTCAAGAGCGGGGAACTGCTCTATGGTTGCTATTCCTGGTTCTACTATTGGGCAAGTCAGTTTCTCTTAACCTCAGTTTCCCCATCTGTAAAATGTATATAATACTCTTTACTACAAAGAAGAGTCATAAGGTTAGTTTCATATTTGTAAAACATTTAGAGATTATCAGAAGTGCAAAACTGTCATTAATATTTGTTTTCCTATATTTTCTGTTTCTTCTTTCCCCACCCCTTTCCAGTGTTTCATTTCATTTGCATGTAAACAAGAACTTCATCTGATCCTGCTGATCATTCCTCAGTTGGAATTATAAAATTTTGTGACACCCACTCCACAGAAGTAAATGATATGGTGTTACTAATATAAGATTATTATGTCAGGTGAAAGGCAGATTAATACAAAAAAAAAAGTTTGTCACAAAGAACTGTTCTTGTTACTTTTTTGGATAAAGCTGGGCAAATACCCAGCTCTAGTCTAGGCCTGAAGTCTTGCAAAGAGGCCTGCGCAGGTAAGTTCTGCGCCTGAGCAAAACCCTTTTGAATTCAACAAGGTTCTGAGGTCAGCCTACGGAGAGTTTAATGCAGGATCAGAGCCTTGAGTATCTGAGCCATAAACAATCTTAAAAGCAGTTCTCTTGGGAAAGGACAACCTGGGAGGCTGTTTCAGGGACCTCTGCCGCCTAAAACGGCCTTCCTTTTAGAGGAACAACCCCACTGGCTGACTGGTGTCACTGGGCAGCCTAAGGGGTGTAGAGTACTACACTGGTTGAGAAGGTCAGCATACTTTAAAGTAGTCAGGGAGGGAGGGAGAGGGAGAAAGGGAAGGAATTGCATTTAATGCCCTTAGTATTTTTTTAAAGAAAAATGAATTTGTGTTCAGTAATTTTAGCCTCTAATTGGTTGCAATGAGGCCTTGAAGTTTATGCCTTCCTTGTTAAAGTGAATGGTTTGGAAAGATGACAGAATTCATTCTTCCTCAAGGGAACTGAGGTAATTGAGAAATGAGTTAAGGCAATGCAGAACTTTTGCTACCACTGTTGTTTTGTCTGAAGACAGTTTTTGAGTCTTGTGTTAATAGAGCAGAAACTCATCTGTTTATATTGTGATGGCCGTTTTGGCAATGGAAAAAGATAAAAACTTCCTTTAAAATGAAAACTCAGGCCTGGTCTCCATTAGGAAATTAGGTCAGTATAACTATGCTGTTCAGGGGTGTGAAAAATCCACATCCTTGAGCGACACAGTTAACCGACTTAACTCCCGATGTAGACAGTGCTAGGTCGATTGGAGAATTCTCCGGTCAACCTAGCTACCCCCTCTCGGGGAGGTGGAGTACCTCCACTGACAGGAGAGCCCCTCCTGTTGGCTTAGGTAGGGTCTTCACTGAAGCATTACAGAGGCGCAGCTGCAGCAATTAATGTGTAGACAAGCCCTCAGAATTTCCAGAATGTTGACAAATGCAATAAAAATTGCAGAGTGACCCTAATATGCCATCCAGAGATTTTGTTCACATCCACATTTTGTTCCAATTTCTAATATGATGGCCACAGGGAGCACTTTTGTTTGTGTTTTAGGTTTTGCTGTTTGTAGGGTTGCCAACCCTCCAGGTTTGGCCTGGAGTATCCAGGAATTAAAGATTAATCTTTCATTAAAGATTATGTCATGTGATGAAATCTCCAGGAATACAGCCAACCAAAATTGGCAACCCTAGCTCTGTGTTTCAATATGGCATTTGCAAACTTCCTCACATAAGTGCTCCCAGCAGCAACCTGAAACTCAGATTATTTACTTTAGTTAAAAGAATGGAGGGTTCAGTTGGCAGTATAACCAGGCCCAAGTGCTTAAAAATCACGGATTAGGTCTGAAAAAATCAAATAAATGAAGACTGGGTTCTTTTTATTTGTCTTCTGATTGAGCCTTTAGGGTTCACATTTTCAAACTGTCACAATCACAAGGGCTAAAACTTTTTTTTTTTTTTATGAAAATTGAGGTTCCGATGTAATCTTAACATTCCAAGAACTGGAGCTTTAGGAAAAAATACCAAATATTGCAAGACTCTAAATCAGAAGTCCGCAACCTACGGCACGCGTGCCAAACACAGCACGCAAGCCAATTTTGAGTGGCACGCAGCTCCCTGCCGCGGTCCCGGCCCCCAGCCCCACTCAGCCCCCCCGCCCACCGCTCTCCCCTGTGGGGGTAGGAGGCAGAAGCTTGGTTCTGTGGCAGCCAAGCTTCCCCCCTCCCCCGCTTCTTCCCCCAGCGTAGTGCTTTCCTGCCCCTCCCCCTCTCCTTCCCTGTACTGATCAGCTGATGGCCCTAGCGAGGGGGAAGGGGAAGAGCGGCAGCGTGCACACAGCTCCGTAGAGGAGGCAGAGAGAGGTAGGCACAGAGCCTGGGGGAAGGGGGTGGAACAGGGCATATCCCTTCCAGCCCCCTGCCATGAGCCGCTCAGGGCAGGGGGCTGGGAGCAACCCCACGAGCCGAGCACCCCAGCCCTCTGCCCTGCACTTCCCACACACCCCAGCCCTCTGCCCTGAACCCTCCCACCCCAACACACACCCAGCCTTCTGCCCTACACCCCCACAGCCCCATCCCTCTGCCCTGACCCCCACACACACCCAGCCTTCTGCCCTGAACCCTCACACCCCCCAGCCCTCTGCCCTGACCCTTGAACCCTCCCACGCACCCAGCCTTCTGCCCTACACCCCCCAGACACCTCAGCCCTCTGCCCTGGTCCCTGAACCCCATACACACACACCCCAGCCTTCTGCCCTGAACCCCCTCCCCAGCCCTCTGCCCTGACCCCTGAAACACCCCCCATTGGGTCTGGGGTCCCGGCCATAGGCCCTGCTCAGCCCGCTGCCGACCTAGGTGAACAGAAGCCCAGGTTGGCAGCGAGCTGAGCAGGCTGGCGGCGTAAGATCAGCATTTTAATTTAATTTTAAATGACGCTTCTTAAACATTTTGAAAACCTTGTTTACTTTACATACAATAGTTTAGTTATATAATATAGACTTATAGAAAGAGACCTTCTTAAAACATTAAAATGTATTACCGGCACACGAAACCTTAAATTAGAGTGAATAAATGAAAACTCGGCACACCACTTCTGAAAGATTGCCGACCCCTGCTCTAAATACAATCCAGAATTAACAACACTGAGTTTAACCCTCTCTGGTTAAAATCTGAGGTTCCTGAAAACCTTAATTGATGCTATTTCTTCTAGTGAATGGGCAGGAAAAATTGTTTTTATAAGATTATGAAATCTTAATTTTGCTGTGAAAGAAGTGTCTTTTTAAAAAACCTTTTCATATTTTGTACCAAGCACATCAGCAAGTGAGAGCTAGTTCTGAAATGTTTAGGAAAAACAAAATGGCATTTTGTAACTATCCATTGGCAAAAATGGCAAAACATTAAAAAATATATGAGATTAAAAGATAATTTACCTCATCAAAATATAATTTTGGTCTTGGATGAGAGAGAAGAGAGAGTGTGTCAAAGCCCTGATGCATTCAAGCAATAATATTTTTAAAAACGTAATGCCACTTACAAATCTCCCTCCCCTTTCCTAATAGCACTTGCATGACATGTTGTTTAATAGTTTACATATTTCTTAGGTGCCAACACTGGATAATGTAAATATATCATAATTCAGCTTCTGACATTATATTTTGCTTTCTAGTCTAACACAGTGTATTAGATAACATAAACTTAAAATGATCAAATCTTTCTTAATCTTATTTAATAATGTTCTGAGACAGGGAAATTTGAACCATGTGGAAAGCAGAGCTGCTAACAAACCAGTCTGGGGCTTTGTTAGGCAGCAGGGTTGACACATGAATATGTTACATACAATTATCATAAAATTATGGTCTGGAAATTGAACAGTCATGCTGCAGCATTTTAGACAGCACAATAAGCTGTAATAAAGTAAACATTTTGAATGGATATAAGAATAGGCATTACTTGCAATCACAAATGTATGTTCAATTGAAATGCTTTTGAAGCTCAATTTAACAAAGCAAACAAATTTCCTAGCAGTATTAACATAATTGTTTTCATTGTTGAATTTTGATTTACCGCGGGGGGGAAACTTTAAGCATGTAAAACACCGTTAAGCATGTAAAACTAGCTGTTTAGGAGCTAAACAGAAGAAAAAGAATATGATTCAAAATGGTTAGCATTTGAAAGCTGCATATTAATAAGTAAAGGATGGATCTCAAAAGATTCCCTTGTAATTATTCTCTACTTTGGATTCTGATTTCAACTTCTTTTGATCACCTATGAGAATTGATTTGTACTTTTTTCGGGAGGAGCGCTATAATTTCAGGGAAGGTTTTAGAATTCAGTTGAGTGATGGACAGACGGAGTTTAAGGCCCCAATCTTGAAAACACATATGCAAGCGAATAGTTTCCATGGGACTACTTGCATGCATAAAGTTACATGGATAAATGTTTGCAGAATTGGGGCCTGATTCAGTAAAGGAAAAGGTTAGTTGACCTGTGGAAGCCATTTTTTTCTTTAGACTGCACAGAGAGTGACCTAGATCCTGCTGCAAGCACTGGTACAGAGATGCTCTTCTATGTGTACATACAGCAAAGGTAGTATTGCTGCAGATAAGTAGGAGTCAGATAATTTTGTAGTCTCATAGGCCCTTTGCAAAATGTGGTTGGGAGAAATGCAATGAAGATAAAACCAGAATCATAAAAAATCAGTAACTCAGAGATACAGGAAAGATGAGAAGAGGATGCTCTGGGATAGAGCACAGAAGAAAATATATGTATATTACATACACACAAAATACTTTAAAAGAACATTATTAAGGTTGATAAATCAAATACACAAAAGCTAGGAAAGGCCAGAATTAAAGTTGCCTGTGGAACCTCAGTACAGCCCCCTTGTCCATATGCATTCTGATACAGTTTAATTACACGACCACTCGCTATTTTTCCCTGGGACCCCTGCTTCATTCAGTATGCAGAATGAATGGCGCTCCCTTAATGAGTGGCTACTAAATATTTTGTTTTCTCATTATTTGGTGTGTGGTTCCATGCTTTATTTACTGAACACTGTTTAAAACCTACTCTGAAGACAGAATTATTAATTTCCTCATGGGCTTTTCTGTGGTACTCATCACTATAGTATCCAAGTGCTTCACAAACATTAATGACTTTATTTTCACAACACCCAGCGTGGTGGGGGTGGGCTGGGTGGTATTATCTCTATTTTACAGAAGGGGACCCCAGGCACCCTTCTGAGAAATTAAGGTCAGAAGTTTGCACTAATTCTGGGTGCCCAATTTGAAATGCCCGAGACCGGATTCTTCAGAGTACTTATTTCAGGGTAGCAGCCATGTTAGTCTGTATCCGCAAAAAGAACAGGAGTACTTGTGGCACCTTAGAGACTAACAAATTTATTAGAGCATAAGCTTTCGTGGGCTACAACCCACTTCTTCAGATGCATATAGAGTGAAACCTATATGACTCTAATAAATTTGTTAGTCTCTAAGGTGCCACAAGTACTCCTGTTCTTTCAGAGTACTTAGCATTACATAGCACTTTTTATGTTCAAAGCACGGTGTCCATTGCCTGAAGTTGCAGCTGTGAGTGCTCAGCACTTGCGCAAATCAGACCCCAGGGTCTCAAGTCAGGAACACACGATTAGCGACCGTCTGTGAAAAGTTTGGCTTAAGTGACTTGACTAGCATTACATAGGAATTCGGTCGCACAGGTGGAAATAGAATCGAGTTCCCCTGAGCAGCATTCAGTTGTCTTAGCCATGAGACTGTGACCATCCTTTCTCTTCTTTCAATCCCCTGTCTCATTCACTACACACCTTCCATCTACAACAAAGGAGGCAGGGGTTCCACACAACACAGTGTCTTTCATTACACATAGCTGATTGAGGGCGTGTCTACACTTAAAATGCTACGGTGGCGCAGCTGCGGCATTGCACAACTTCAGTGTAGACACTGCCTGTGCTGACAAGAGGGGTTCTCCCACCGGCATATGTAATCTGCCTCCCTGAGAGGCGGTACCTAGGTCAATGAAAGAATTCTTCCGTTGACATAACACTGTCTACACTGGGGGAATAGGTCGACTTAACAACACCGCTCAGGGGTGTGGATATTTCCATCCCTGACCAACATACTTAAGCTGACTTAACTTTCTAGTAAAAAGAACAGGAGTACTTGTGGCACCTTAGAGACTAACAAATTTATTAGAGCATAAGCTTTCGTGGACTACAGCCCACTTCTTCAGATGCATATAGAGTGAAACATATATTGAGGAGATATATATACACACATACAGAGAGCATGAACAGGTGGGAGTTGTCTTACCAACTCTGAGAGGCCAATTGTTCATGCTCTCTGTATGTGTGTACATATATCTCCTCAATATATGTTTCACTCTATATGCATCCGAAGAAGTGGGCTGTAGTCCACGAAAGCTTATGCTCTAATAAATTTGTTAGTCTCTAAGGTGCCACAAGTACTCCTGTTCTTTTTGCGGATACAGACTAACACGGCTGCTACTCTGAAACCTAACTTTCTAGTGTAGACCAGGCCTTATTTTCGTAGCAAGGCCATCCTGTGCACTGATTGAGGCAGGGATCCTGTGGGAAAAAATAGTATGTGATTATGTAATTACTGTATCATATACACACAAGGGGGCTGAATTAAGGGGGTTGCTTCCTGCTCTCAGTTCCAGTGCTTGGCCCTAATCCACATCAGCCCAGAGTTGTAATTGCCCTGCTCAGGTTCACTGTGGATGGAATCTGAGGAATTTAGCTGCAAACCCCATAGCTATTCGCTAATGGGCATGTGAAAACTGGATATTTTCAAAGGCTTATTAGTTGGCCAAATTTGGGCAGATTTGGGTCAGCAAAGGAACATCTGTGGAACAAAAGCAATCCCCTGCTAAATTTCACATTCCTGCTCCAAAGCAGGGGATCTTCTCAAAGAAAAGGACACTAACATTTTTTAATATGGGCAAAAGATATTTTTCCCTAGATCCCTTCTTGGAAACAGCCAAACTGTTTTGGCTGAAATTTTCCCAGAACATTCAGCCTGAGGTAGACATCCAGCATGGAAAATTACATCCCAAAGTTGTAAGCAACTGAAAACAGGGTCTTTATAATGGGAAGTGTCAGGCAGTCTTAATAACAGGCAGTGCTGTCAGCCCTGCCTGTGATACACAGAAAAGGAGAGGTGAAGAGGAAGGAAGAACTAAAAGCAAGGGAGACGGTATATTAGTGTTACTATACTTTTGCAAAAATTTGCTTTTGATGCTGGACAGTCTTTCACTCTTCACTTGCTTGAGCTGTTGCCTGTATGTATCTATTTACGCTTTTCCTCATAATGAAGTCATTGGCAAATGAGAGGCAAGAAGATACATCTGTGTTTGAAACCAGTATCTAGGTTAAACTATTTGCCCAAGTCTGCATTTACATTAACTGTGCAAGCTGCACTTTGATATAAAGGCTTGTGATCAGGGCCGGCTCTAGGTTTTTTGCCGCCCCACGCAAAAAAATTATTGGCTGCCCCACGTCCCAGCCCTGGGCTCCATGCCGCCGCACTGCCCTGCCATCCCAGCCCTGGGCTGTCCCCCATCACCTGCATCCCCCTGCCGCCCCAGCCCTGGACTCTCCCCCACACACACACACCTCCTGCTGCCCCAGCCCTGGGCTCCCCCCATCATTGCCCCACACACACACCTACTGCCGCCCCAGCCCTGGACTCTCTTCCCCCCACACACACACACATCTGCACCCTCCTTCCGCCGCAGCCCTGGGTCACTGGTAACTCGCTCCCAGGGCAGGTCATTCAGCAGGAGTTTTAGATGTGCACAGAACACAGACAGGATTGGTTCTCATGTGGTTACAGATCTGCAGTAAAGTAGAACAATTTTCAGCTTGTGTGATTGGCGGATATCTGGGTGCATATTATAAGACTGTCCTACATAAATGAAGTATCGAAGGGGTAGCCGTGTTAGTCTGAATCTGTAAAAAGCAACAGAGGGTCCTGTGGCACCTTTAAGTCTAACAGAAGTATTGGAAGCATAAGCTTTCGTGGGTAAGAACCTCACTTCTTCAGATGCAAGACATAAATGAGGAAAAGTTGAGGTGCTTTTATTATTCTTTTGTTCCACTCTTTCTTTCTATGGGGAATTTGCCAATGCCCTGAAAGCAATATCACTGTCTTCCTTTTAAACAAAGAAACAAACAAAAGGCAATGGCTGTTGAAAATAGCAATTCCAGTCCTAATAACCACTGGGAAGCATTTCTTGCTCAATTTTATCCTACTTTTTCTACAGCAAGTTACAGTGGATCAGTATATTTGATTTGGGAGAAATGAAGTAACAGTTGCCCAAACTGAGCTTGAGCACTCCTGAATTTTGAGGTGTTCAAATCTGGAAGGCAGGTGCTGGGGGGGGGGGGGGCGCTGTGGCACTCCTGAATTTTGAGGTGTTCAAATCTGGAAGGCAGGTGCTGGGGGGGGCGGGGGGGGGGATAGGCATGGGAGTCCCAGGGGTTTGTCAGGGGACAGGTAGGGGGTGGGGGTAGGGTCCTAGAGGGGAAGTTGGGGGGGTTTCAGGAGGTGGCAGTTGGGGACAAGGAGAATGGAGGCTTAGATAGAGGGTAGGGTCCCGGGAGGGGGCAATCAGGGAACAAGGACCAGTGGGGCTTAGATAGGGGGTGGGGTCCTGGGGGGCAGTTGGGGCAAGGGTCAGATGGGTTGGGGTTTCTGTGGGGGGCAGTTGGAGGGAGTGGATGGTGGCAGGGTGGGGCTACCCTCCCTCCCCGTGGAGTTTCCTATTTTTTCAATGTTAAAATATGGTATCCCTACTCACAGTGCAGCTGTCCATTCATAGCAGGCTGCAGCATGATGTCTCAGCTTCCTCACTCCCTCCCCCTCTTTCCCGTTGGTAGTGGCAAAGGGAATGCTGGGAAATGTAGTTCTTTCCCTGCTCCTGGGCTGGCTCTATAGGCAGGGAGCTAACCAAGGAACTACAGCTGCCAGGGCCCCCTGTTGGTTCTCAGCTCCCATGCTGGATCCCTGCCACCCCTGCAAATGGGCTGCCCCAAACATGTGCTTGCTTTGCTGGCGCCTACAGCCACCCCTGCTTGTGATTATGTTAATTATTTTTTCTGGCATACCATAATACTTCAAGTTGTTGCAGATTGAATTGCAATGAAAGCTGTCAAATGCTTTCTTAAAATCAATTCGGTTTATGATGAATAATTTTTGCCATTCATTACTCTCTTCTATGATTACTCTTAGGCTAAAAGTCTATTCACTCATCAACTTCCAAGTTGAAATCCAGCCTGCTCTTCTCTTAGGTCAGGTCTATACTATCAACTTAGATTGGTATAACTGCATCGCTCAGGGGTGTGAAAAACCCACACCCCAGAGCAACGCAGTTATACCAACCATTGTTCTGGAGGGTTTTTCTGGATCCATACTTTATTAAAAAATTCAGTGATTTTATCAGTGGTGATGGTCTCATCATCACCAGCTTCCTGCATTTTCCTGAGGACTTGCGGTTCATATTCAGCTTTCCCAGGATTTCATTTTTTTGTGATGTGAAATGTTACAATGTACTGCTATGGGTGTTTAATGTCTTTGTAAAAGTCAAGTTTCTTTTGGTATTGGTCTGTTTAGCACCTCTTAAAAGTGCTCTGCTCATCACTCTTTGTTCTTTTCCTGTTGTTAAGGTCTGATCTTGTGTCTTGGGGTACAGTCACCATGAGGGTGCTGCCTTCTGGCTGCTCTGGGATTACCTCCGTCTAGTCTGATATCCTTTTCCTGTCTCTCGTTTGTGCGTGCCTCTCTCACTCACACTCTCTCTCTCTGCAACTCGGGGTGCTGTCTCTTTTTGTGACTCAGTTGCTACCTCTTCATGGCTTGGCCCTCCAGCTAGGTAACTATGTGTTTTCCCCGTTCCAAGGATCCAACTCCCATTCGATGACTGTCTCAGGCTGTTTTCTGGTCCACTGCCCACTCTGTGCCACTTCCCCAGTGGCTGGTAGGGGAACTTGGGCCCACTCACTATTCCAGATTCCAACTCCGGGACCCTCTAATCAGCGGCCAGGGTCTGTAACATCCCATCTTGCTGCCATTTCCCTGCGTCTTTTCCTATTCTGCCTCTCATGTTTCCATTCCACCACTTTCTGGGAAAACCCTTCCTTCAGGGCCTGGATCCCTAGGGTTTCTGCTATCCCTGGGTTTCCTCCTTTCCCTCTCTAAAGCACAGAGAGTGACTGCAGTCTTTCTCACTGAAGCCCCCTTCTTGCTCTCTACTTCCTGTTTTTATAGCAGCTTAGTCTGCTCTTGCCTAGCTGGGCTTCATCATCAATTAAAAGCTTATCAGCCCTGACTGTTCTCCAAGTGCAGCCTGTCATAGGAGTCATTGGCCCTTTCTCTCTACTCAGGCCTGGTGTAGGGTAGGACCCCATTACACACCCTCCCCCTCAACCCTGTAACCCTTAGGGGTATGATGCCTTTTCCCTGAGAGTTATCGGAGCTGGGTCTGCAGGTCATCCCTTTCCAGCTCCAGGTCCCCCACCATGAGAAGAAGTCTACCCTTCTCCTCCATGGTGTCCCGAAACTTTCCTCCTGGAATTCTGACTCTTGGGAAGCCATTTGCAAGGCTTGCTCAGCAGCTACCAACCTCCCTTGTAGCTTTTGCCTTTGCGTCACAGACTCTCCCAGGGTCTGAGTTCCCACCGCATTCTGATTACCCTCCATATTTGTCCCCAAATCCTTTAAGTTTGTCTACGGATGACTGTTTGTTCCCTCCAATTTCTCCTCATCCTCTATCTTCACAGCACCCTTGACCTTCTCTGCAACCTATGTGCCCACACTATGGGCCTCTGGCTCTTCCTTCCATTTCTTTCCTGACCTGTTGTCCTTTTCATGGCTAGTTTCCCTTGTCTTGTGAGGGCAATGCGCCTTCACAAGTCCCCATCCCCCACAGGAAAAAACAAGTACCTTTTTTTCAGCAGGTGGGACTTGTTTGGGCTTTCCTAGATCTTTTGCTTCAGAGTAAGCTTTCTTGTCCTGGTGTACATAGGGGCGGTCCCTTTTCAAGTGTCCCCTCTGCCCACAGGCGTAACATGCATAGAAACATAGAATATCGGGGTTGGAAGGGACCTCAGGAGGTCATGTAGTCCAACCCCCTGCTCAAAGCAAGACCAGTCCCCAACTAAATCATCCCAGCCAGGGCTTCGTCAAGCCTGATCTTAAAAACCTCTAAGGAAGGAGATTCCACCACCTCCCTAGATAACCCATTTCAGTGGCCCTGGAGCATTTTTTTCTGCTCCCAGCTTTTTCAGCCCCTGCTCCCTGCTTCTCACAGGATCCGAAACAAATATTGCTGCTGTTCAGCCAGCTTCATTAACTATGCTTGCAGATATAATTGTTCCTGCCACTACCTCTACTGATTCTGCAGGACCTGCATAAGTAGTGCCTGGGTCCTCATGGATTGTTTTATATTTCCCATAAATAGGAGTGAAATCTCTTGAGGTCCATCTTGAGAGCGTATATTGGTCTTCTCCATTAAGTGTCTGCATTCTCTTTCCTTCTGAACTTCACTACTATGGTTTCTCACACTCCCCTGTATTGGAGTGACCGCCCTGTTGTCACAGCTAGGGCATCTCCTCCTGGCTGATTTGGGGATTAGCTCTGCCAGGTCTGATGCCCCTTTGTTTTATACAGTTTTTTGCTGCTGCTGCTTCTGGGGGTGTTTTTTGAGGAGTCTGTCTGCTTTGACTTGTTTCCTTTCTATCACACAGTTTAACACATCCTCACTTATCCAAACTTTAGGTGTGCTTATCTGGGTACCAACTAGAGTTAATGAGGCATCTATGAATCTGTCACGCAACATGTCTATGTTGACTTTTTGTGGTCGATTTAAGTCTTTTAGAGTGTGAAATCTGTTCTTCAGTACAGTTTGGAATAGCTGCAGTATATAGATTGTCTGTCTGGTTCCTGGTGACTCCATCTGGGGATTTCCAAGTTACTTGTTTGGATATCTTTGTGGGGGAATAATGTTCCGCCCAGTTATGAAATCTGCTACCAGGCACAGTTCTATCAGTCTTTCACCATTTCGATTTTGGGAACCTAAGGCCATTTGTGCATTACTTTCTGCCTCCATTGTTGTCATCCCAAACTTTGTCATTGAAGTCCCTCCATTACTACGGAGATATCTGTCAGGGAATTGCCAGAGTTTGTAGCCAATTGTAGAATTGATTTTTGATCTAATTGTGGTAGTTGTCTGTGCATAATATTGTATAATTGTCATTTTCATGTATCATGTTTAAAATCCAGTTTGGAGCAATTTTCTGACAATTGGTAACCCAGTCTGAGTGATTTTTTTTCTGCTTTCGAAGCCATAATTAATGGTACTCTGAGTGAAAATCATCTTGCCTTCTTGAATATTTTATTACCTTATTTTCATTTTTCGATCTTTTTATTAGCTCTTGGCCATCACCATTCGCTTACTCCAAAGATTTTGAGATTATATTCATCCATGTTTTCCATCCCTGCACAGCTTTTGTTGTTTTAACCATTATTTTAATGTTCTAGAAACCCACTTTCATAGTTTGTT
The DNA here is from genome assembly GCF_011386835.1 of Chrysemys picta bellii. NCBI lineage: Eukaryota > Metazoa > Chordata > Testudines > Emydidae > Chrysemys > Chrysemys picta. The sequence continues at coordinate 69,918,843 of NC_088793.1, read as the reverse complement.
TTACTTTTAATAAAGAACTTCTCCGAATCTTGGCTTTCTGTTGGCTTTCCAAAACTCATTATTTCTGCCAAGATGGAGTCCATTAATTTGGCATGCTGCTTGCTGGAATGGCTACTTTGTATTTCTAAATCTTAAATTTTTGACAAGAATAAGTTGTTGGCCTATCACTCAATTCCCAACCTGGAGGACCAGTGGACTGCTTTTCATCTGGTTCTTTTGGTCTGCCTCATTTGGGTGACCATACCAGGGGTAAAATATCCTGCCAGCATAGCTTTTACACACAATCTCTCGCCAGGTGTAAGTACTGTTCTCCAAACATTCCAGTCAGTTTTGTCCACTTGCAGCAGGGCAGGCTGAGGATCAGGGTGATATGGACTGTTCTTTTAACTCTGAATAATCAGAGAACTCCTTTGATGTCACATCACCAAGATGATGGCTCCACAGTGGCGGATCCTACCTTTTTTAATTTTTACAGAAGTTGTCCACGACACCTGATTTTGAGGTGAAACCAGTCCAGGAATCTACAATGACCATGATTGAGAGCTGCCTAGACCAGGAACTCCTGTCTGTTAGTGTTACCTTTTTGTTACACCCTGTTTAAATCAGCTGGTGAAGATGTGGCAGACCCTGTGATGCAAATACTTCCCAGTCTCAAAAGTGATCAAGAAAAAATATGCCCTCAAAGATGCCTCTGACCTCTACTGTCCTGTGAGAGTTTGGTGGCAGAGATGGCCATGGCTACAGGGAAGATGAGCCAAATCTGGAATACTGTGCTCTAGACCCATGAACTGTGGTGCTTGGATTATTCAGACAAAGAGTGCATCAGTCTACATCCTCAAACCTTTCCATCGTGAACTACCAGGCTTTCATATCCAAAGTTAAGGTGCAGATATAGAAGAAGGCCTCTACCCTGATTGATTGATTTTATCAAGAGAGACACTAGGCATTTGAGAAGCTAATCTGTGAGAACATAGACCTAGCCCAGCATCAGGCTCTGGTGGCCTCTGATGCAGGTGAGACTGTTGGAGGCATAGATGCCTGTAGGTCTGATTGGCTGCAGGCATGATTTCCACTAAGGGTCCCTGAAAAGCTCTTCCTTTGCACTACAGAGAACTTTATGGGGCAGTCTTATTTGCTGAGGACAATAGAGACAAAGGCTACACTCTGTACATTTGGACCTGTGATTCATCTGATGGATCCCTCCTTCAAGTCAGAGAAGGAAAAGACTCCACCACACAAGCTGGTTTTAGCGTCAGTGACTAGCTTCAAAGGAGGTCACCTTACATATAGTGTGCTCAACCTTAACACCACCAGAAAACAAATGATCTTAACCACTCTTTCAGCAAGCACCAGAAATAGGAGTTTTGAAAGGTTCCAGATCATTTACCTGGCTTTGCCATTAACAGTACTTTACTGGGATCTCTTTGGTATTTTACAACCCTTAGTCTTTTGTCACCTTAGACACATAGATCCTGATTGTTCAGAAGGTTTACAGAAAACTCTTCAGATTGCTACAGGAAATGTACTTCCTCCTGGCAAAGAAATACCAAGCTTATACCACCAACCAAAAGAAGGGGAAGGGATTTTATTCCAGTTATTTCCTGGTGGCTGAAAGACAGGCGGTGTCTAGCCCATCCTAAGTCTCAGAAAGCTGAATCAATATTTAAAGATGGGAAATAAAGGTAAAATGGTGATGAAATGGACAATAGCATATACTAAGTGATTCCAGTTCTTGTGATTTTTATTGCAAGTCTCACAATATTTGGTGTTTTTCTTAAAGCACCTGCGCCTAGAGAAATGTGATTAAGTGAGAATCTCTACTTCCATTTTTAAAAAAGTTTCTAGCCCTCATGGTTGTGAAGAAGAGCATGTTTTTAATCTTATGACTTAAAAATAAAGACAAAGAAAATAACCCTGAATTTATAGTTTTTAAAAATCTCATGATTTTGAGGGGCATGACTCAGGATTGTTCAATTCTTGGTGTTGGCCATGCTGTATATGGTAAAAAAAAAAAAAAAAAGATTTTCAGAATGTATGTAAAATATTATTTTAACTTGTTAATGTTCCTTTAAAGGAGTCAGATCATTCATTTTATTTCCTATAAACAAGAGATAATGTATAGTCAGTAAACAGCTTCACTACTGAATAAACATTTCGACTTTACTTGCTTTTACCCAACCTGACAGCTGTTTATTGTGTAATACGCTACTTAAAACTATACACCATCAGTTCTCGTAACTGATGTAAAATAAAATAACAGCAGTGGTAACCAATTCAGCACATCTTTATTTTTGAGAAAACAGTCCTTTTAATATGCATTTTTAATATGGTTTCATTATATTATGAAACTTTGTTTGGTGAACAGAAAATATGTAATATTTTATTTAACTGGTTCATTTTTTTATCAACTGAAATGTTTACGACGCTTTTAGGTGCAGTAAAAGCTCATTGTATGAACAGGCTTGAGTATATTTTAAAAGTCTTATTTATATTCATGTATATTTTTGGTATTTCACTTGAAAAACTATATTCTTTAAAATGGTATTTACAGTTGGTTTTGGTGAGTAGTGAGGACCTCGTCGAGGAAGTGGTTGTAGGGGACAACTTGGGCTCCAGTGATCATGAGCTAATTCGGTTTACACTAAATGGAAGGATTAACAGAATTAAGTCAAAGACTAGGGTTTATAATTTTAAAAAGGCTAATTTTAACAAATTAAGAGGACTGGTAAGGGAAGTGGATTGGGCAAACGTATTAATGGATCTAAAGGCAGAAGAAGCCTGGGATTATTTTAAGTTAAAGCTGCATGAGCTGTCGGTGGCCTGTATCCCAAAAAAGGGAAAAACGTTAGTAAGCAAGAGATTTAGACCGAGCTGGATGAGCGACTGTCTCAAAGGGGCGATTAGGAAAAAACAGAAAGCGTACAAAGAGTGGAAGAGGGTAGGGATCAGTAAGGAAACTTACCTTAGTGAGGTCAGAGCATGTAGGGATAGAGTGAGAAAGGCCAAAAGCCGTGTAGAGTTGGACCTTGCGAGGGGAATTAAAAGCAATAGTAAGAGGTTTTACAGCCATATAAATAGGAAGAAAGCAAAGAAAGAAGAAGTGGGACCGCTGAAGACTATAGCTGGAGAGGAGATTAAGGATAATCTAGGCATGGCACAATATCTAAACAAATATTTTACATTGGTGTTCAATGAGGCCAATGAAGGGATTAGGAATATTAGCAGCGAGACGGAGGGGGATACAGGAGGGGGGATTACCGTATCCGAGGTAGAAACCAAACTTGAACACCTTAATGGGACTAAGTCGGGCGGACCGGATGATCTTCATCCGAGAATATTGAAGGAACTGGCGCGAGAAATAGCAGGCCCCTTAGCGATAATTTTTAATGAATCTGTAAACTCAGGGGTTGTTCCGTTAGACTGGAGAATAGCTAATGTGGTTCCTATTTTCAAGAGAGGGGAAAAAAGTGACCCAGGTAACTACAGGCCTGTTAGTTTAACATCTGTAGTGTGCAAGGTCCTGGAGAAAATTCTGAAGGAGAAAGTAGTTGAGGGCCTTGAGGTCAATGGCAATTGCGACAAATTACAACATGGTTTTACCAAAGGCAGATCATGCCAAACCAATCTGATCTCCTTCTTCGAGAAAGTAACGGACTTATTAGATAAGTGAAATGCGGTGGACCTAATATACCTTGATTTCAGTAAAGCGTTTGATACTGTACCGCACGTGGAATTATTGGTTAAACTGGAAAAGATGGGGATCGATATGAAAATCCAGAGGTGGATAAGGAACTGGTGAATGGGGAGACTGCAGAGGGTCGTATTGAAGGGTGAGCTGTCAGGTTGGAGGGAGGTCACCAGTGGAGTTCCTCAAGGTTCGGTTTTGGGACCCATTTTATTTAATCTATTTATTACCGACCTCGGAACCGATTGTAGGAGTGGGCTGATAAAGTTTGCGGATGACACAAAGCTGGGAGGTATTGCCAATTCGGAGGAGGATAGGGATATTCTGCAGGGAGACTTGAATGACCTTGTGAATTGGAGTATCAGAAATAGGATGAAATTGAATAGTGAAAAGTGTAAGGTGATGCATTTAGGGATGACTAACAACAATTTTAGTTACAAGCTGGGGACGCATCGGTTAGAAGTAACGGAGGAGGAGAAAGACCTCGGGGTCCTTGTAGACCGCAGGATGACTATGAGTCGACAATGTGACGTGGCGGTGAAAAAAGCCAATGCAGTCTTGGGATGCATTAGGCAAGGTATATCTAGTAGGGATAAGGAGGTGCTGCTTCCGTTGTACAAGGCGCTGGTGAGACCTCATTTGGAGTACTGTGTGCAGTTCTGGTCTCCCATGTTTAAAAAAGATGAACTCAAACTGGAACGGGTACAGAGAAGGGCCACTAGGATGATCAGAGGAATGGAAAACCTGTCGTATGAGAGGAGACTAGAGGAGCTCGGGTTGTTTAGCCTGACCAAACGAAGGCTGAGGGGGGATATGATTGCTCTCTTTAAATATATCAGAGGGATAAATACCAGGGAGGGAGAGGAATTATTCCAGCTCAGTACTAATGTGGACACGAGAACGAATGGATATAAACTGGCCGTGGGGAAGTTTAGGCTTGAAATTAGACGAAGGTTTCTGACCGTCAGAGGGGTGAAATATTGAAACAGCCTTCCGAGGGAAACGGTGGGGGCAAAGGACCTGTCTGATTTTAAGATTAAGTTAGATAAGTTTATGGAAGGAATGGTTTAAGGGGATAACGTGATTTTAGTCAAAGGAACAGCGTGCCATGGCAGGTAAATAGTATAATGGCTAATGAGGGTGAGGCTGGAGAATCTTGCCTACGTGCTCGGGGTTTTACTGATGGCCATATTTGGGGTCGGGAAGGAATTTTCCTCCAGGGTAGATTGGCAGAGGCCCTGGAGGTTTTTCGCCTTCCTCCGCAGCATGGGGCAGGGATCGCTGGCAGGAGGATTCTCTGCTAATTGAAGTCTCTAAGCCACAGGATTTGGGGACTTCAACAGCAGAGTCAAGGGAAAGGGTAGGGACGGCTTTGTGGCCTGAATCATGCGGGAGGTCAGACCAGATGATCATAATGGTCCCTTCTGACCTTAAAGTCTATGAGTCTATCTAAATTATATACTTTCAGAGAAAACACAGACATTTTATATTTACCATAGTGTATAATCTATGACATTAGAGCTGACTTTTGGGACCCACAAAGTCTGCTACTACAAGTCCCCCTGCCTTTTTTAAATTTACACCAGTTGCTAGGGTTGAATATTTATATTTGATATCTCCTGGATATCGTAGGTTATTCATTGTCTGCTACTCACCCTCTGCAGCTGCCCAGGTCTAGACTTTGATGTCTTTGAAAATCATCACACGTCTCTTTGATTTTGGGGAGGACCCTCCATCATTTTGTGGCTAAAGGGAGCAGTAAGCCCACTGCTTCCTTCAAATTGGCTGCCTGCAGCTGAGCTAACTTATGCTTAAGCAACCTTATGACCTCTGGCCACAAGGAGGGGTAGTTCAATAGCATGAGGGGACAGGAGATTCAAGAGGACAAAGCACAGGATGTAGAGCAAGGGACTCCCAGGTTCCAATACTGGCTCTGCCACTGACTCTCATTGTGTCCTTTGCCAGGTTGCTTAAATGTTCCATATATGTTTCCTTATCTGTAAATCATGCATGATAATACTTTCTCATATACCTCCCACTCTCTGAATGATCTAGTTCACCAAAATGGGGTGGTACAACCATCAAGTTTGGTAGTGGTGGAGAAACCAAGATTTGAGGCTGCATTAGTTCTGCCCTGCCTCACTGAAGGGGTCACCAACTGTAAAAGCAACTGGTCTGCATATTTCCCACCCCATCCCCTGTACTGTCATCGAAGCCTGAACACAGCCAAAATCTTCCAGTGGCTGAGATGCTCACATCTCTCAGATTCTTTGGACAATTGTCCCTTGAAAACTTGGTTAAATGTTTCAATAATGCCCTGACCCCAGCACTAGCTGCCGGGCTCCATTTCTCCTGAAGCAGGAGTCTGGGAACGACCTGAAGGTTTCTCACACACTTCTTCAGAGAGTTATTCAGTTAATTTTGGATGTGTGCTGAAGAGCTATCTTTCTCACTTTGTGCATAGTAGTGTGATCTGGGTGGAGAAGAATCACTTATATTTGCAGTGAGGAGGGGATTGTTTCACAGGCATACCCAAAAGTGCTAAGACCAGCTCTATATGGCAAAATGTGACAGCTTTTCTGCAGTTCAGCTAATGGACTGTGAGTGAATTTTATTAACGTGTCTATTTGTTCATTTACATAGGAAAAGAATAGTGCTCACATCGTGTATGTTTTTTCTTACAAAGAACCAAATGCCTCTTGGAAAACTTGGAAAACCGTTTTATTTATTAACTTTTCTGTCTGTATATTCTGTTTTCTTTTTCTTATTCCATATTACTAAGAAATTACATGCTAAAAATACCCTTTATTTCTTAAGAATTCAGCTGCTGCTTCTGCTTATTCCTCTGTGGAAATCATAATCTTCTGTCTCTAACATCACAGTCACTTCTACTGGGATATCACAAATAAGATGATGACTTCAGGCAAGGAATAAGCAACAGAAGCCGGTGAACTTATAAACAACAGTTTTTTAGTCATGCAGATGTTTTTGGTAATAAAGAATGGGGGGGAAAGTACAAAGACAAAATGATATGAACAAAAAAGTATTTCTAAATAGAATTTTTAATATGTTTTCTTGACAGCCTCAGTGTCTCCTTAAAGTAGATTGTTTTCCTAAAAAATGATTTGTCATAATTGCATTGAACACAGAACTCAATGAAGCATGTAACCTCATGTGTTTCTTGTTGTGATGTAAAATTTTATCTACATTTTTTACAAAAAAACCCCCTAAAAATTAGAAAACTGGAAAAAAATAGATGTTGGTAATTTTAAAAAAAATCATAACTTTTACATTCTAACCAAAAGTCTGAATATTTGCTTAACTGCTTTAAAATATAAAATAAACAATGACTTTTCAATAACTAAATTACATATAATAGCAACTTTGCAGTGATCCCGTCATCTCACAAACTAAGCAGGGCTAGATCACTATTTGGATGAGACCATGTAACAGTTGTAGGGAACGATGTGGTGATTCAGTAAGGTGAAATTATCCGTGACTCATTACTGAATCTGTGCTCTAGCATGGTACCAAGAGGCACTGCGTGGCTGCAGGTGCTCTTTTGAATAAAATGTAAAACAGAAATTTTGACCATTTGTAGTCATCACAAATACAGTGGCAGTGTTCAAAGCATTAGAAATAATTACTGTCTGGTTACCTAAATGTTTTCCCTTCTGTATTTTCAGTTGGATACATTATTTTTCACATGTCCTAAATTGCTGTGTAATGTTGCTGTGTGTACTTCACCTCAGAGATGGCTGCATTGCAGTGGTAGATGGAAGTAATTATTATGTGTAGTTGATATTTCAGTTTCTTTTCTACTTCAGGTTCCATTTGCACAAAAGGCGATACATAAATGCTAGATGCTATTGTTTTTGTAAAGAGAACCGCTTTTCTGTATTAAAGGACTACAGTAGATAGTGCAGGCAGTGGGGAAGCTTTTCATCATAACGAAAGGAAAAAGTTAAGCTTTTTTATTCCATATGAGCTAATAAGGTTGACTTAAATTTGCTAAACTTTAAAGGAATATATTTACTCCATGACACTGATTCATGTGGTATTGTGGGATCCAAATTTCCATTAGCTGTAGGGAACGAGTATTTGATTAAGGGAGGCTCCATGGAGTCCTTAGTTTGATGGAAACTTCCAAATTTGAGGCCACTGAGCACTGAGTTCCAAACAGGTCCAATTCAAACAAATTTGGAGTCCCCTGCAAAGCTATTCAATTGGGCACCTATATGCCAGGACCAAGATTCAGTATCACCTGTCCTCCATACCCATACCTATTCCCAACCCATATATAGTGCCAGGTGAGTTCACTCTGCATTGGAATATGGACTATGAAATATGTATAAATTGAGGTTTGTGATTGTGGGGGTTTTCTGTTCACTGGGGAAGAAGAGCATGTAGTCTGTCCCAGTCTGGGGGGGATGGAGAGAGAAACATACTGATTATCCCCCCCACAAAGGACTTTGTTGGCATGAAGTTGCTCTTTCTCTCCAGCACGTTGCACTAGAATGGGTGTGGTGGCCCCATAATCCTGGCAGACCCGTATGGCTGCAGCAGGTTTGGAAGCATTGTCAGAATTGGCTCTGGTTCCACAGATTTGTCATCACTGGGGTAGGAGCACCAGCAGTTCATACAGCGAATCTCACTCCTGAGCAAATTGTTCAGCACTCAACCCCAAGTCCTCTCATAGCTGAGACATCTTCTGCCTTGTCCCATCCAGCACAAGCTGGAAGAAACAACTACCAAAACTTGCTTTCAAGAAGTGGAATGATGAGTTTCTCAGATTTCCTCTACAATATGTAGAGGTGGGAGTGGGGGAAGGATGGAGGAACACAAAGCCAAGAAGGGAGAATAGAGAGAGACCCCTCTGAGGCAGGATGTGCAATATGTCACTCTGTTTCTCACTAGGAGGGAAGTTTAATCTCTCACTCCCAACTGCTAGGGAAGAGCTTGGTGAGGGAGAAGGGATTTTGGTGAGCGATAAGTTACATTTTGGTGGCTCCCAGACCACATTTAGTCTTAATCACCTAGGGTGACCAGATGAGAGACGTGAAATATTGGGAGCAAAAAAAAAAAAAAACCAAGAGCCGGCGGTGGAGGAAAAAACAAAAGCAAAAAACCCCACACGAGCCGCCAGATCATAGGAAAAATTGGTGGGGGCTGAGCACCCACCAGCAGCTCCACGTCCCGCCCCTCCCTCCCCCCCGCACCAGCTCGCCTCCCCTCCACCTCTGCCTCCCCTGAGCAGGCTGCCGCGTCCTGCTTCTCCCCCTCCCTCCAGCACTTGCGCCACCATACAGCTGATTAGCGCAAGCCTGGGAGGGAGGGGGGAGGAGGAAGAATGCAGCGTGCTTGGGGAAGAGGCGGGGCCAGGGCGGGGATTTGGGGAGGGATCCAATGGGGCAGTGAGGAGGCGAGAATTTGGGGAGGGATCCAATGGGGAAGGAAGGGGTGGAGCCAGGGCGGGGGGGGGGACACGAGCCCCCTCCGCCTGTGCACTGGAGGGCAAAATATTGGGACAATTCGCGTCCCAACGACAGGGGACAAACAAGTAAATATCGGGACAGTCCCGATAAAGTCGGGACGTCAGGTCACCCTATAATCACCACTTCAGGAAATGGTTGTGAGTGATACATGTAGTGATTGTGGCAGATTGACAATATCCGAAACAGTCTTTGGGGGTGTTTTGTATTAGAATTGCAATTGTGTATGTGGTATTGTGGCATTTTATGTACCTTCTCTAATAGGTAGTGGGGAGGCTAATGAACTTCATCTGTTATCTGCCTTTGAAGCCTTCTCCCTGGAGATATACACATACACTAGTTCAGACTGAATTTCCCAGGGGCAGAGAGGCAAAGAAAGGGTTTTGGGATGAAAAGTCTGGATTTAAATGCACAGGACCCCTAGTCCATGGAGGGCCTCAATCCTTAAGGTAGAGTTGGGAGGACTGGGCCTGCCAGAATCCCTGTTAGCGTGAACTCTGGTAAGCTTCTTAACATGCAAGAAGGTCTTTTACTGTTTTTAATATATTTTCTCTGTAAGGCTTGTACCTGAAGAATAAAGTAGGTTGGAGAGAACTTTGAGGTACCTTATATCCTCTGTTATCAGTCTCTCAAGAAAAAGCAAGCAGATCTGTTTAGGCAGACTCTCTTTGCTGGGAAATACACAGTAAAGACAGGGAACTGCAGCCTGGACATACCCTGGTCAAAAGGGAGTGAGAGGTGGGTCTCCCCTAGGGTGACCAGACGTCCTGATAAAATCGGGACCGTCCCAATATTTAGGTGTTTGTCCCGCTATTTCGCTCCACCGGCAGCACTGGGATTTTTTTGCTCTGCCGGCAGCACTCGGCTTTTTATTTTTCTCCACTTCCTCCCCCACCGCCACCCCTATGTGTCCCAATATTTTCTTCCTCTCATCTGGTCACCCTAGTCACCCCACCCAAGAGAGGCAACAGCTGGAGAGCTGGAAGCTGAGAGCTGGATGACGGAGGGGAAACACAGGTGCAGTTGCCCTGAACTGTGACATATTTGCAACAAAGCTTGTTTACAGTGATTACTAAGGAATTGTTCTGTGACCTTTTCAATCCTCTCCAAACACATACATATTGAGAAGCCTAGAATGATTGTGGTACACCGGTATTTTCAGCATTGTTAATGCTGAACGTGTATATTGTGCTTAGAGTACTTTCTGTACTCTTGATAAAATGTTCAAAAGCTTCTAAAAGAAAATGTGCCTACACATTAAGACAGGTGCTTTTACAAGACCAAGGTCATTTAATTGGGGAATGGTAACTGCTATGTTCCTTACTTGGTAAGATAATTGCTATAACTTGTGAAGACTATGAACAGCAGTTTTCTAAAAGCATTTACCTCAGTACATTGGCAGGTGTTTGCATTTTCTGGAAAGATCCATCTTCCAGATTGCTAATGAGTGGCCAAGCAAGCATACAGAGAGTTAATAATACTGCTTAATTGCCACAGTCACATAGAGCAACCACATAATTTATTGCTATTCTGAGCCTCTGAACACTAGAAGAATGATAAACTATATGACAAAGGCTTACTGAGATTGCTAGTTAGTGAAAGTCACTGGCTAGAGTTGAATATCTCTCTGCCTCTAGCAGGTGATTCTTCTAACAGCATTTTCCTGCTTCATCAGGAAAAAAGGACATATAAATATTTTTTTTTCCTTGGCAGCTATTGTCAAAGTAATATACTTTCCAAATCATTACACAGCCAAAAGTTTCTTCCTGTGTTTAAACATCCACAGTGGATTAGAAAAGGATGTTGTGTTTTCCTGAACACACCTAATGAAACATAAATGTTAAGTGAGTCTGTGTTACTTGAACATCTGGTTGGAATATCGCTTTTAGCACATGTATAGTGAACTAAGATACCGTACAAGGAAATGTGCTAAAAAGGGAAAGACAGGCAAATTAGGGGATGAGTTAATCTTGCAAACAGGATAGGAGATGTCTCCCGTAATCCACGTGACCACCAATGGTCACGAAGCGCATTGAAGTGGTTAAATGGTTTTAAAAAATATCTGTAGTCAGCAGAAGGATTACTTCTTTTTTAAAAAGAAATAAATGAATTTATGATAAAAAACGGATGAAAAAAACTGACTTTTTTTATGTTAAAGTCTCTTGACTGGCCTAAATTAAGCAGGTTAGCTAAATTGTCTCATAGTGTCACTTTCACTTGACAAGTAAAATCCCAGAGCTCCCTTTCCTGAAATTAATAGTAATGTTCAGAATAAATGCTGAACAAAATGTGATGGTTACATTTTTAGCAACTTGAGGGTTAGACTTGTCCTATTTTGCAAGTGGGGTAATCCACAAAGGTTTGGGACTCATATTGGCAGTTTAATTGCCTTTATCTAGAAATTAGTCCAAAATATGTTTGAGAGTATTCACTGCACACCCAACTAATTGTTCCAAAGACTTTCCTGTCCTTCTTCAAAGTCTGTATCCCTGAACAGTAATAAATTCCTGTGTCAGTACTGGTAAGTGGATAGACAGTAGAAATGCAAATTTCTGCTAATGAAATAACCAGTCCTCTTTAGTGTAAGGAAAAGTAATTACCCATAAAAGACTGCATCACAGTTGTGATATTACCTTGACTAGCATTTGATTTGAAATCTGTAACAGAGCTAAACAGAAAACTAACAGTTAAATACAGATTCATACGTACAAAAAGAGGTTTTGGAACAAACTGAAGTATATTGGGAAATAGTTGCTAAAGCATTAGCTAAAGTTCTCAAGTTGCCATGGTTACTTGGGAATTTTGCATTTTATCATAGGTTAAGATGCATAGGATGAAGTAGCCAAAATAAACAGGAAGTATAGTACACATGAACTAAAAATCTCCAAATCACTCAGCATCAGCTAATAGAAAGACAGATAGCTCACGATATCAGCTGCTTGCTGACAAATCTATGAATGAATAGAGAAAAGAGGCCTGAAGGATATTTAGAACATGTGTGATTTAAAAACCCATGTAATTTTTGGAGTTAGAATTTACTTTATTTTTAAAAGAAAATAATCTCTAAAAATTTAAAGAGTGGAATGATTTTTATAAGCTAATTCTGGTATTGAAACCTAATGTTTGGCTTTGAGACCTTTAACAAAGAAGGTTGATGGAAACACAGATAATGCATTTCATACAGTTAGGCTGGCAGTAGCACTTATACAGGAAGCAGTTCATCCCCATGGAAACCTATTTGCATTTGGGACATTTCTACTGGTTGATTTTTTTATTTAATTTTTTTTTACTAGAGTAGCTGATGTTTTAGCATAATTGCCATATATTGACAACAGATTTCAAAAGTATTTTTAAAATGTCAAGTAGCTGAGCATGTGTACATTGGAGATGTTAAGATATTCAGCTAAGCTTAACTTTAGGTGTAGGATGAAGAACTGTTCCTGATGGATTTTAGGGCAATGTTTGGCCTTTCATTATCTATCACAAGCTGAAGGAACAATGCCTTTAAACTGATTTAATAAAATACATTTATCTTGAACTTTTTTTTAAAACAGGTGACAAGAGAACTGAAACAGTATGACAATAAGATTATAGAGTGTAAATTTGAGAACAACAGCTGGGTCTTCATGAGGCAGAGAATAGACAAAAGCTTTCCAAATGCTTACAACACTGCCCTAGGTGAGTAGAATAACTTACTTTTGCACATACATTTCATTTTTACCATTTCAGTAAACTGGGTTAAATGGACTCTGGCAGAAAATTTAGTCCCAGAATTTCATCTGCCTTAATATTGTTCTAATTTATGAAGGAAAATGGTCTGTGGTCTCAATATCTAGTTTAGCAGTCTGTGTTTTTCCAGTATAACATTAGGTCCTGATTTTGCAAAGACTTATGTATGTGCTTAAACTTTTACACCATGAGTAATCCCAATGGTTTTAATGGGACTTACTCACTGGGTGAAATCAAGTAGGCTACGCTCCCATTTGTTAAGTGTCAGCTGGCTCAGGTTAAGGGAATGTTTAATTGCAGTGTAGATGTTTGAGCTCAGTCTAGAGCCCGGGGTCTGGGATCTCGCAAGGTGAGAGTGTCCCAGAGCTCAATCTCCAGCCTATGCCCTGACATCTACACTGCAGGTAAACAGCCCCTTAGCCCAAGCCCCACGAGCCTAAGTCAGCTGACACGGGACAGCCACAGGTTTTTAATTGCAGTATAGACATACCAGTTACTTCACCGAGGCCATGATTTCCCCCGTGGTGTGTGAAGTAAATGTGTGTGAGTTCTTCGCAGAATTGGGACTTATTTAGTCAAATATATGCTAAAGGCCTGCATTTAAGTGAGGCCCCCCAAAATATAGTTGCCTTAGCTCTACAACACAGTTAACTGACAAGCACTGGTGCTATGTTGACTTGTGCTGATGCACAAAGAAAGATACTTTGGCACATCAACATGCTACATAAGTTGAATTTGTTAAACAAAAAAAGCCATGATAATTTCAGCTCTATTCAAGATCATTGTTTGCCAGATGGAAGACAAAATTAGTAGGAGAAAATGTAATTTCAAGCTCCTAAAATAGTATTACAAACAATAGAGAGTAAAGCAAATGAAAGCTATGAAAAAAAGTTGTCCTTATAGGATTGTGACGCCTTCAGATTCTCCTATAGACAATAAAAAAAGAATCGTCTGAAAATGCAAAAGAGCAATTTTCTTTCAGGTGGGATGAATGAGTTTAAATAAAGATGTGTTGGAATAATATGAGTAACAATAGTCATACTGAACTGGCATTTTGTGGTGGTATCATAAACTTAAACATGGTATTCAGAACCACTAAGCTTCCGAGAAGGTATATGTATATTCCTAGTTTTTCTTTAAAATTAATCTACCCATGTAAATTTCTGATAATCTAGTGACATTAAATTGTTTGGATGAGCAAATTGAAATTAGCCATTTGATCAAGTGACAGTAGGACTGTTGGTGCCTTTAGGGAGACACCTCAGAATTCAAACAGCTCCACCACCATAGCAGCTTTGTGCGTCTTCTGCAGCCCTCACACCACCAAGAGGGAAAGAGGGATGGGCCACTAAAGAAGAGGTACCACTGTACCACCTCCTAAAGTTTTTCCCCATCAACACCAGCATTGCCTCCTAGTTGCTTCAGCAACCTTTTTTCTTTTGGCCTGCCCCAGCCTCCTCCCCTACTTCCAAGCCACTGCAACTTTTCCTCTTCCTTCCTCCACTCCCAGCATGCACAGCTTTTCTCTTCTTCCCCTCTGCTAGAGCTGGCTGAAAACAAATTTTCTGAAGAGTTTTCTCACCAAATAAATAAATAAATTAAATTAAATAAATTCAAAGAGAGAGAGGTTTTAGTAAAAAAAAAATGCTCATGGGAAATCATTTTTTACAATGAAATAAAAAAATCTGTGAGGAAAAATTGCATTTTTGGTTCAGTTGTTGAAAAAAGTTATTTTTGGAGTTTTGATAGGTTCTCTCCCCTCCTCCTTTATTAACTTTTCCCCATTCGAAAAGGTCTATGGCGAGGAGGAGAGACCCACTTTTTTCCACATTTGAAAAAAGCTGGAAAGAAATAGTAAAGCTAAAATAAAATGTGTGTGTGCTACTTCTTTCCCTTTTTGAACTTCTTTCTTTTTAGACTTTTCCAGTGGAAAAAAGTATTTTTAAAAAATGGTGATTTTTTTTTTTCCTTTTTGTCCCATTAGTCCTGGTCAGCCTTTAAAAATGGTCATACAAATTTACCAGCACAGGCTTGCTGGGGTGATAACTTTTTTATTTTTGTAATTTTTTGTTTGTTTTTGGCAAGGCTAGCTACTTTTCATTATAATACTGTGTTTAAATGGACTAAAACTGATGCATACAGAAGAAATTTTTAAAAAGCATCTTTACACCAAAAATGTTTTTAATTATAAAACCATTGCTATTAGGGAGGGTTTTATTAATGTTACATTAAGATTGTGCATGCTTCCAGAATTACAGTGGTATGAAAAGAATATCTTCAGTGGCCCATGAAACCATATTTTTAATTGCTAATCATGAAGATGATTTTACTTTATATCAGTTGAGGGAGATAAGTTTACTCATTTTAATGGATGTTGGGGCTCAAAAGAGTAACAATTATTCTTCCTCATGAAACTGCCTCTGTAGTATAGCTGATCTTCCTCATACTATCTCTCAAAATCTTTTATAGCCTTATCTTATATTTTTGTCCCAGGTAGTCATGGAATTCCACCTTAAATCAATATATCTTGCTTCTAGCCTTTTTTCCTAAGTACCATATTTCATCAGACGAGACCAGGTTGCACAGGCAAAATGATAAAAAGATACTCAGTTCAGAATCAAGCCTTTTCATAAATTGTCTAAATTGTTTGATATTTGGTGAAAAATCCAAAGACTTAGGCATTTCAGTTCCCAGTTTGTCAAAAGGGATAAAATCATGTATTCCTACTGGTTACGACTTAGGTAGAGCTTCAGAGCCAGAAGACACATTGCACAAGAGCTTTGTTGCTACTACTTGCCTAAGTAATGTGCTAATTCCTGACATTTATATTGAATTTAATTTTACTTTTTGACAAAGATTTATTCTCTTGACTAGAAGGCTAGACTGGTGCCTGTTGGGACAGCAGTTCTTTATTCTCTGTAGTCCTCAGCTGTGTGTGAGCAAAGTAGAGTAATTTCATCCCTAACACAAAAGTTCTATAAAATATATGTTCAAAACTGAACATTTGTGCCAAATACTGTCATTTATTTTGCAAATACAGGATCAAATTGTTCAAGTGTTGCATGCAGCCAATCAGTTTAATAACGTCAAAATGTGTTCTTTGTTCCCAGCTGTATGTAACAGCATCCAAAATCCAGTCACAAAGGAAATGTTGTTTGAGTTCATTGATAGGTGTACAGCAGCTTCTCAAGGACAGACGCAAAAACATCACCTGGATCCTGACGCTGAACTCATGCCCCCACCTCCTCCCAAAAGACCACGCACCATAACCTAAGGCCACAGTCTGAATGAATAGCATGTTGTTTACAAATCTGCAGAAGGTGAAATGAAAAGGTGTGTGGATTAAAAAACATTTGCAAAAAAGTCGTTCTATGCATCCTGTAAATATCTAGATGCATTTTTTTCAAATGCCACATCATGAACCGACACTCTTTTTGTAACTGGCAAATTCAATCTTACTTTGTGGGATTTGAAGATTGAAATATCCAAAGGTTTAGACAAGAACAGTATAGAATCAGTGGAAAGCTGCCTTGTTTATACATGGATATCTTTCACCCTTAATTTATAATGTTAGCAATCTGGAACTGTGAGAAACCATTGGAACACTGTACTTTTTAGAATCTGTGTTTCAATTATAGTGGTGTTTCTTTTTCTTTCTTATTATTTAATTAGTTCAGATTTGTCACCCTTAGTATAATTTATCTTAGTGTTCCTACATTTCTGAGACTCATGTTCAAGAACAAACAGCAATGTTGTTTGTGCACTGTATTGGTTTAAAAAAACCTTATTAGGTTTACTAATTTTAAAATTAGATGGGTTTTTTGTTAAAATATTAAAGAACTGAATCTTTATTGTTGTAAATAGCATCCTTTCTAAAGGAAATGTGCTGGGTGGTCGTGGGGGGTTGGTTTTGTTTTCGTTTCATTATTTGAAGTCACACACCTAATGTCTGGTGGGTCAATTTTAGCTCTGCATTTTAAGTTTATCTGTAGATAAGGAACACACGTGAAATCCTTAGTATTAAGGTCTCTATTTTGAGACAGTTTCTAAGACAGGGTTTAGTTCTCCACAGTGAAGCCATTATAAATAATATGTAAAGGTACACCTCACTGTGATATGCAAGAGTAATACCCAGTACTAATGATGTTGTCTTAGATCCAGGTGCAAAATGGCAAAAGAAATGCCAGCCAGCATCTTTGATGAGGAGGTAATGCCAATGGAATAGAGCCCTGTCACAGGAAAAGGGCCTCCTGTTTTTAGATAAAAGCAGGGCAAAGGCAAGACATTTATTGGTGGAAATTAACATGCTGAATACCAAGCCGTTAATTTTCAAAGCAGCAATCAGTTGTCCTGTGACAGGATTCTAATCCGCTGACTTTATTTCTGTTATACCCAATGATGAAACAAATATCCTAATGGCCCTTGCTGCAGTACAATTGGAAGTTGTTCGCTCAATTAAGATGGAAAAGCTGCATTCTAACAGACATATGGAGGCATTGCTCTGACTAGAAACAAAAGTAATTATAAAAATGCAGTTTTAAAAGTTTTCTGCACAGTTAATAAGCTGGTATTTGGCTATACAGTTATTGATAAATAAATATAAGTATAAATATGGGTGATCCATTCATTCAACAGTCTGGTTAACTAACATAATTTCATTTGATATAATAAATGATCCAAAATAGTTTATATTTAAATGAGTTTTAATGTTTGTAAATAAAGTTAACTCATGCAGTATTTTTTTCTATATGGAAATTTTAGGGCTATGCTTTGTGGGGGGTTCCTCCAATTGTTTCAATGTGTATAAATATACACTGTATCATTCACATGGTAATCCTAATGTCTCTTTCCTGGGATACTCCATATATGTGTTAGGGCATTGAAGAGGTTTAAAAAGTTGCTTTTTTTGCTGCAGTAAAACTTGAGGAAAAAGTGTGTTCATCAAAGCTCATGTTTCAACCATACAAACTTTCCGTGTATTGTCTTTATAACAGATATATCTCCTATGCAAGGTTGAAAAATTATCTCCCCAAAACAACCTTATAAATTTCATGTGAAAACCTATGCAACCTCAATTCATCCTTCATGGAAACACGCAGTACATTTCTTTTCCACATAGTTTTTGTTGTATTTTTCCCCAGACTTACAGCCCTACCATTGAGTTAAGTCATGACATATATTTTATCAACAATCTCTAGTGCTGTTTAAATGTCTATGGTAATTGCAACCTTTTAACTGAGAATGAGATATGTGAAAAGAGCATTTTGTTTTAAATATTTATCCAGATTATTTCCTCTCTTTTCCTTCCCACCCTCCACCTCTTTATTTCAACAGAATTTTAAAGTTTATAATTTGTCATTTTCTTTAGTGCATTGTAGCCTGCCCTCAACGTGCATTCCACACAGTTCACGAATGCACTGTTACTCTTTGCATATTTTGACGTTACTTTTTTTCCCACTCAATTTTTAAAATTGGTATATTGAAGGAATTGTAAAGACATTGAGAGATGATCTGATGGTTTGGGAGATCTCTGCTCAGATTTGACTTGAAGTTCTTCCTGCACTGCAGCTCTGTAGCCTTTGAAAGAGGCTGATCATCTTAGGTTTTCTGGACAACATTTAAAAAAAAAAAAAAGTACTGGGAAGGGAAGAGTAGAGAGAAGAAGCAGATGAAAACAATGGAATTCCACTTGGACCAGTGTTTGGTTGGTTGGTTTTTGTTTGTTCGTTTGTTTGGTTTTGTTCGTTTGTTTGGTTTTGTTTGTTTGTTTGTTTGTTTGTTTGTAAGACATATGAGACCCTGCTCTCTTCTACTGGATATTCTGAGATAGGGGGCAAGGAAGAGCCTGTGCCAAAAAACCTGAAAAAAACTCAACTGTCTGCTCTTAGGATATAGAGTATGAACCCATCCTCTAAGTTGTTGTTTGTTAAATAGTACATGTACAGTTACGTTTTGCTTTCAATGGAGTTCTCAGAAAATGTCAGTACGTTCCTCTGCAAACTATGTATTAAGTATTTTAATAAAGTCAATGGTTTAAAAGAATGGACGTTCATTTACTTGTGATAGTGGTCTGATTATTTATGCTTATGATATCCACCCATCCCATTGCCAACAACGGGGTACTCGACCAATACTCAAGATTCAAACAGAAGAATTTTACATGATTTGCAGAGGTCAGAGGTTCAACTCTGGGCTAGAAAGCCTATGCATAAGCATTCCCAGAGAGCCAATAAGTGATATAGCTCTTGGCTATGATAAATATTTTTTTAAAGCAGAGTTTTCCCTTCCTACTGCCTGAGAGGGAACTGAAGAATTGGTGAATCAGAATAACTTTTTATAATGTGCTAACATACATTACATTATTAATTAATTATTTTAAATGTCTACTGTACAAAAAGACCAAACCAATTTCAGTATTCCCCCACTCCAGTTAAATTCTCACTGGATCCTAATTAATACATATTTGGGGATGCATGAAACACTGAATAATTTTATGTAGGCTTTGAGCGTTTTGCAGTAGTATATGTTCCATCTTCCTATATTGTGTTAAGCCAGTAAAATGTGTTCCACATACCTCCACACTATTTCTCTCTGTGACACTGCTTCTTTGGATGCATATTCCAACTCACAGGGTGTGCTAGCTGGTGCAGCTCAAGAGGTGGAACCTGCTCATAGCAGTGCTTGTCAGAGCACTTGTGCACCCTGCTATCCCTTCCCTCTTCCTTCCTGAACATTCTGGAGGTGAGGTTATAGAAGGGGGAGTGGCACCCTCTGCTGCCTCAGTTCCTTCCAAATGCAGCAGCAGATGGATATTAGCCTCTCTGGATCCAGTTGGATCTGGAGCCTTCACTCAAGAACAATTTAGTGCCTTTGTTTAGTGTAGTTTTACTTTTAGTGTAGTTTTCATTATTAGTTTTAGTGGTAAACTTATTTAAGGAAAAAAGGTTTTATTCTTAGCATAGATAGTAGATATGTCTTCAATTCTCACTCCTGGTTCTTTTTTTAAAACTCGCAGCAGTGAGTCTCAGTGCCCCGGTCTACAGACTTGAGCTCACAGCACTAAAAGCAGCTGTGTAGACGCTCAGGCTCTGAAGCTCAGGATGGGGGAGTGGGTTTCAGAGTCCGAGCTCCAGCCCAAGCCGCAGTGTCTACACTGCTGGTTTTAGTGCTGTAGTGTCAGCCCAGGTTCTGAGGCCTGGTCTACACTGGGGGGGGGGGGGAAATCGACCTATGATACGCAACTTCAGCTACGAGAATAGGGTAGCTGAAGTCGACATATCTTAGTTCGACTTACTTCACGTCCTCATGGCGCGGGGTCGATTGCTGCGGCTCCCCCGTCGACTTTGCTTCCACCTCTCACCAAGCTGGAGTTCAGCAGTCGATGGGAAAGCGATCGGGGATTGATTTATCATGTCTACTCTACACGCAATAAATCGATCCCCGATTGATCGATGGCTACCCGCCGATCCAGCGGGTAGTGTAGATGTACCCTGAGATACAATTCCCTGTTTTTTAAAATGCAGTGTAGACATAACCTAAGAGACCTGGCTTCAAAAGGTAGGTGCATCTCTTGTCCAGCCGTTTTCCCAGGATCAGGATGCCCATAGTAGATGCTTGGCATGCGTCAGAGAGGGTCGCTGTCCCTCATGCTGGTCTGTCTGCAGCACATTTACCCCCAGCGTGCTCAAGGAGACCCAGAACAGGCTGCAAGCCTTATTGCTGCAGGAAGTTCTGGCTATGAAGTGTCCTGGATCCGATACATATGAGATCTGTACTCCAGGTGAAAATACCAGTGTCTGCTTTTAACACCTGGGGGATTAAAAAGAAGAGCAATATGTATAATACTGTGATCTCTTTCCCAGGATCAGTTTCAGTGTTTCGGTGCAATCGGTATCCAAATTATTGGATTTGACACTAATAGTGCTCAGATATTTGGTTGATACCAGCCTCTGCAGGAAGAGCCAAACCACGGGAGAAACCTTCAGCTCCATCTACTTCGGTTCTGAGAAAGTTTGTGCAAGACAAGAAGGCTCCTGCTTGCAAGAATAAGTCACATTCAGGAGATGCCTCAGATCCATATGACCTGGATCCAAGAATATCAGATCCTAAACCAAAGACTAAGGTTCAGGCTTAGGGTGAATCATAGACTAATAGAAATGTAGGACTGGAAGAGACCACAAAAAGTCATCAAGTCCAGCCAAATAAACAGACCATCCCTGACATGTGCTTGTCCAACCTATTCTTACAAACCACCAATATTGGGGATTCCACAACCCGTCTTGGAAGCGTATTCCAGACTTAACTACCCTTAGAGCTAGAAAGATTTTCCTAATATCAAACCTATATCTCCCTTGCTGCAGATTAAGCCCATTACTTCTTGTCATACCTTCGGACGTAGAGAACTATTGATTACCATCTTCTTTATAACAGTCTTTAACATAGTTGAAAACTGTTCATCAGATCCACTCAGTCTTCTTTTCTCAAGACTAAACATGCCCTGTTTTTTTAACCTTTCTTCATAGATCAGGTTTTCTAAACCTTTTATCATTTTTGTTTCTCTCCTCTGGACTCTCTCCAATTTGCATCTTTCCTAAAGTGTGGCCTCCAGAATTGGGCACAGTACTCCAACTCAGACCTCACCAGTGCCAAGCAGAGTGGGACAGTTACATCCTGGGTCGTACATACTACAGTCCAGTTCATACACCCCATCACAATATTAGCCTTTTTCGCACCTGTGTCACATTGTTGACGCATATTCAATTTTTACTATAACCCCCAGATCCTTTTCAGCAGTACTACCACCTAGCCAGTTATTCCCCATTTTGTAGTTGTGTGTTTGATTTTTCCGTCCTAAGTGAAGTACTTTGTACTTCTCTTTTATTGAAATTTCATTGTGTTGAATTTAGACCAATTCTCCAATTTGTCATCGTCATTTTGGATTCTCATCCTGTCCGCCAAAGGGCTTGCAACCCCACCCAGCTTGGTGTCATTTGCAAATTTTGCCTAAAACTTGCCTAAAAACTTATCCCTTGGATCTGAAAGTTGTGCTAGAGTTGGCAGTAGTTTCTTTATCCACTGTTCACATGGCACCAACCCTTACTATGGTAGCACAATTGCATGACATCGATTCACAATCAGATCAGTTACCAGATTTGCAAGAGGCAAATAGTGTCTACTTGCCTAAGAGAGTAAAAGGAATGCTCCTGCTACTTGTCCTTCTGAAGTGTCCCCACCAGGGAAAAGGAGGAGGTCAGTAACATTTGTTTGCTTTTCTGTTTTGCATATGCAGGTCCTGTAGTTTCCCCATTTACTTCTGTGTTGTACCCAAGACCGGCTCTAGGTTAGATCTGCAGTCCAAGGAAGAATAAAAGTATGCTAGAAGTTGCAGATACCTCCAGGTTCCATTATCAGAAGAAGGAATGCACCTCGAAATATGGTGCCTACAGATCATCACACCCTTCCAGATATGACAGATATGGAGCCTGAGTTTGGTTACTGGCATGATTGGCAGATTCTGCCATGGTCTGGAAGGCCCTGTTGTTCCAACTGCAGACATCTGCGGGGTTGCTATTTGGGGCTCTATACTTACATTTACAAAAAATTACTTCCTAGACCTAGCTTCTACATCGGATGCTTAATTTTCAGGGCAGTACTTCAATCCTTATTCAGTTAGGACTCCAAGTCTCACCGTCCATTTATGGAATACTGCTTGATAAACTGTCTTGAGTGGGAATATGCAGCAGAAATGAAGGTTACTTACCTGTAACCGGAGTTCTTAGAGATGGATTCTGCCTATTCACACTTCCTGACCACCTTTCCATCTTCCTCAGAGTCCTAATGGAATCTTGATTGTGGGGAGATGGTGGAAAGAACTGAGGGAGTAGAGGGTGCCTCATCTTCAGAACGTTCAGGAACACAGA
Organism: Chrysemys picta bellii; assembly: GCF_011386835.1. Lineage (NCBI taxonomy): Eukaryota > Metazoa > Chordata > Testudines > Emydidae > Chrysemys > Chrysemys picta. The sequence goes on along the minus strand of NC_088793.1, from coordinate 69,896,017 downwards.
GGGGAGAAGAGAGAGGGTGGGGATGCATGAGTACCCCAATGAGCACTGCTGTGAGAAGGTTCCAACGTCTGAGCAGTATTTGTCAGTGCATCCCATGAGTGTGAATGCACAGAACTATGACTATAGGTAAGTAACCTCCATTCACAGTATAGCAAAAAAACAAAACACCACCCAACTATGAACTGTTTGTTCACCATGAAAGCAATGGATGTTATGATATCAAAAGCTTTTTTCCCCCTCAAATTCTCATAGCAGGAATATTTTCCCTCTACATTTTCCCATATACTTGATCAAAAGAAAACAGACAAATTGAGTTCAGAAGCCATTAAACTACGATATTCTGATAAATTAAATGACTAAATGTTCTGCACAGAACTATTCTGTGAAGAGAGATTATATTAAGGTTATTGCATTAAATAGATCTGTATAAATTGTAAATACTGAAGATTGGAAAAACACATTTTTATTAAAACACTCCTCAAAGTTTTTCTAACTTGTACACAATTCATTAAGGGTTGAAAGTTTTGCATCAGTGGATTAGACCTTAACTCATATAATTTGTCACAGCTACACTGACTTCAATGGAGCTACTTTGATTTCACCAGCTGAGGATCTGGCATGAGGATCCCAGACCCACTCCAAAGAAATGCTGGCTGCACCAAGACACCAGTGACATTTTGGGGGTCCAGTGTCACACACACCCTCACCCAAACTATATACAATATAACAGATATTACACGACCCGATATAACACGAATTCGGATATAACGCGGTAAAGCAGTGCTCCGGGGGGGGCGGGGCTGTGCACTCCGGTGGATCAAAGCAAGTGCGATATAACGTGGTTTCACCTATAACGCAGTAAGATTTTTTGGCTCCCGAGGACAGCGTTATATCAAGGTAGAGGTGTATTGAAATTATTTACAGTGCTTGAAATCTCTGATCTTAAATCATGTAATTGTAACTACTATCATGCTTTCCCCCCTCCCAATTGAATTCTGATGTGATTTTAGTGGCCTCTATCTCAAGAACGGCCAGAATCCAATGGTGTTATGCCATTTGGAATCATCTAACTCTAGTGGTTCTCCTTCATAGACAGGTTTGCTACTGGTAACAGTGATTTTCCCCCCTGTTACTGCAGTTTAGAAGACAAGGCAAAAGCAGTTTATCACAGGAAACTGCGAGTTTTATTCTGCATCCTGACAGTTACACAGACGGGGTCTCCAGAGCAACCACCTTCCTAATCTTCAGAGCAGAGGAAAAGCCTTGAAATTCATCCCTTAAAAAAAAGAAAATCTACCCTCTTTTTCTCTCAGTTTGGTTCGTGACGGAACAGCCTGGAGCATTTGCTCTGTCTTTATGCAGCAGTGACTCCTCGGTGACTCAGTGCCTTAGTGTAGTGGCAGAATTGTGGTAGGGTGCCACCAAGTTCCAGTCAGGGTCAGAGAGTAGTTGTGCTCGGAGTAGTGTAAACACATAGGAAAATATGGTCACCACTCTGAAGAACCTTACAATCTAATTTGAATCAAGGTGAAAGAAGTGAGTGGAGCAAACAATAGGAGGGAATGTGGAGAAGGCAGTATAAGGAGGAAAGTTGATCCAGGAAATAAAAGGTGAGAGCAAGGGGGGGAAGACCCTGAGGGCTCTGGTAGGATGTGGCCATTGGTGATGAGCACCCACCAGTCTGAAGGAAGGTTCTAACATGCTGCTCCCCACTGTGCCTGCCTTGTAGGGTCAAGTAATTGAGAACTAGTGTCATTTCATTAGGGAACACAGGGCCCACGAGCAAGAATCCTTTGGGATCAGATCTTCAAAGAAGCAGACTAACAGGTAAGTAACTTTCTCTTTTCCTCACAATTATTCTTTGCAATAACTCAGAAATCTCTGTGGTGTAACTGTGCATGCACCACTGGGAAGTTAATTTCGTCCTCACTACCTGGTGAGCGAAGGTGTCATAACGAGAGATAAGCTTCGGTCAAATCCCTGAATTGGAACACCACCACACAGAGAAATTTCTGAACCAAGTGCATGCTAATGAAGGACTTTGTAGTTTAGTGAGTGCTGTGTGAGTACACATGCAATGTGATGCATTATGGACCTTGCTACTGAAACTATGATCCAGATCCTTGGCCTCCCAGCTGCTTTGTGCAGCTCAGGAAGCCCAAAGTAGTCAGAAAGTTGCACCAAAGGGACAGCTGGGGAATCCTCTGAAAACCTTAGGTTGGTGTTGCTGGCTCTACACCACTGCCTCCCAGTGCTCTGCCAGCATCTGAGATGTGCTGAGTGCACTACACTCCAGTGATCCCCAGCCAGAAGATGCTTCTGATTTAAGATGGGGACAGAAAGGTGAATTAGAGCCATCTTCCCCGCCAAGCAGTGCTCTGTTGAACCTCTGAATTTCCAGCCCTTTGTTCTGATTGCAGAATCTCATGGTAACTGGGCACAAACACCATGTATAATAGCATTTCAGTGCGTATGGAATGCCAGCCATATGCATAAAAATACAGAATAACTTCAATAAACTCTGAAGTTACTAGGGGTTTTCTTCAGTGTAAACAAGATCAGAATCTGACCGTAATAGGATGAGATGAGAAGAATAGAACCAGTGACCTTAGCTCTGAATTTCCTTTGTAAGTTTGTTAGGCACTCAGTGTTATTTTAGTGTGTCTTTTAATGCTTATTACATTCTTTCATTTGTTGTGTAGACAAATACTCTGCTATAAGGTCTTATTGTAATAAAGTTTTTGCTTTACTGTATGAGGTTTTGAGATACATAAAATAACCATTCAAATATAAAACACGACATTTAGGATAAAGTTCAAACAATAAGGGGAAAAATCGACTGCTTCAAACTGCAGAGAATTCACATCTCTAAATAGCTCTTAAAATGGTCAACTTGCTGGAATAATTTACTTTCGGCTACTGAGCAGTTTGTTCTTTTTAAAAAAATAAAAATTTAATGTGTTACTGTTGTGTAGAAAAATCAATCCTTTGGAATCAATGATAATTTTGCAGGTAGTTAATACTTATTCACATGAGTGGCAGAATCTGCCAGTGTTCTGCAAAAATAACATGTGACAGAACAAATATTCAAGTTTGTAACATTACTACCGACCAGGTATGGTTTCTAGATTTTACCATTTGTTTTTGTGCACATAAATGTTTTGTATTTTATCCCTGCAACCAAATGGAAACTGTGCCAGCCAATCAGATTACTGGATGGCTGCCCTCTTACTCATATAAAAAGAGAAACAAATACAGATTTTCTCATTCAGATGCTAACACATTTATTAAAAGTATTGTGCACCTTTACAAAATTACTTCACAAGAAATCAGCTTCATTAATCTGAAGCCCGTAGCCCTAGTCAAACCAGGCACTGGAAGTTTTCTCTGCAGTGGGGAATCCTCCTCTGGTTTGTGGCTGCTGTGCAATGGCTCCAATGCTACCCTCCTGAACCCTGGCAAAGAAGTGTGTCTAGGGGGAAGGGGGCATGGCCGGGGTGCTGCTGCAGCCTCCGGAAGGTCGCTCTAACATACATTAGGGACTAGCCCCTTCCCCTGCAGCCCCAGGAGTAGGGAAATGCAAAATTGGCTGATGGCCATCTTTGACCTTCCTGCCCCCTCTAGTCCTGCTCTTAGTGCTGTTAGCTGGACCAGAGAAATCTGACCCCAGTTCCCTAGATCAGTGCTTCCCTGCCAGGGATAAATGCACAATTGTTATACAATGCTATAGTTGTGCATAGTGCTTAACTAGGGTGACCAGATGTCCCCATTTTATAGGGATAGTCCCGATATTCAGGGCGTTTTCTGATATAGGCGCCTATTACCCCCTCCCCCCCATACTTTGTCCTGATTTTTCACACTTGCTATCTGGTCACCCTATGCTTAATGGATACATGAAATGGCAAGCAGAGCTTGGCAAAGTATTTTGTATGAAACCTTTTAACCAAAAAAAAATACAGAATTTGCTCCATTGTTTGTCGGGGGGTACGTGGGATTCCAGAAAAAATCCAAACGTTTCATTTAGATATTTTCTAAATGAAACTTTTCAATTTTTTTGAGTCAAACGAGTTTTCATTTCAGATTTTTCTTCAATTTTTTTTTTAAATGTTACACTTGAAAACAAAACATTTTGAGTTTTATTACAAACCATTTTCTACAGGACTTACCTTTTTGGCCAGTAGTTCTCACTTCCTCCATTGTCTGTACTGGAGAAATCTATCTTGTACTTCTAGGGAGATAATTTAACAAATCTTCAGCATGGAAGAAACATCTGTAGTAAAATGCTGATTCTTGGTGCACACTACCTTTTCACTTTTATATGTTGTGTTACAAAGTATGGCTACTTCTACTGATAGAGCAAGGTGAATGCACTTCACCATTATCTCATTTGTGCCACAGTTGGTGACGTGGTCAATCATTATGGAACACACTATAATAAGTCTCATCATCATTTAAAGACTTTGGGATGTATTGGAGTGTAGGGTTCTATTGATCACTTTTTAATACATATTTAAAATGAAAAAATGCAGATTGGCAAATGCCAATTGTAGAGCTTGTTGGAAATTTTTCTATGAATATTTTTTCTCAAAAAATGCTGATTCATTGAAACAAACGGTTCACAAAACAGGTTTGGATTTGACAAGTCTCCTGATTCAAAAAAGTTAAGTTTTGAAACAGTTAAAATATTTTGTTCTGACATTTTCAAAATGAACCGTTCTGGCTTTCTTATTTGAGATGACTTTTGGTTCTGAAGTGTCAGCTAATTAGATTTTTTAAAAGAGAAAAAAGGTGAAAATCTAAATGAAATGTTTCACTTGGCCTGAACTGAAAATGTTTTTTTGGTTGGTTGGTTGATTGGTTCACAAATGATTTTGAGATTTTGACTTTTCATACCAATTTGAGCCAGGAAAATTTTTCTAAGTCTTGACAATATTTGAAGGATGGGAAAAGTTTCCTGCCCAGCTATAGTCAATAATTCTGTGCCTCACTAAAACAAGTCAACTAACGTAAATACTATATGTTCAGTGATTGCCGAATTAAAGTCAACAAACCATAACATCTGAGAGAGCACAATTACTTCCTATTGTAGGTAAAGAGAAATACAGCAGCATCCCAAACAACAGCACACACAAAATGGAAGTTCAATTAGATAAGACTAAATCAGGTCAAGGCTAAAATGTTAAATCTGGGTGAGACAAGATGGATGAGGTCATATCTTTTATTGGACCAACTTCTGTTGGTGAGAGAGACAAGCTTTCGAGTCACACTAAGCTCTCCTTCAGGTCTATGTAAGCTTGAAAATTTGTCTCTCTCACCAACAGAAGTTGGTCCAATAAAAAATATTACCTCACCCACCTTGTCTCTCTAGTATCCTGGGACCAACACAGCTACAACAACTCTGCATTCAACAATCAATTTTGTCAGTTTGCTTAAAGTGATTGTGCCCTCTGCCCAGTAAAAACAGATTCAAATAATTCTAATTGAATATTTGTTCAAATATATCTACAAGAAATGCAACGTGAGCACGTTATGTCTCATTACTGAAGTGTTCTGCCAGGTGAGACTTTTTTCCTTCAAGAAAAGCTGCCAACTCATTTGTCAGTTTGTATACATGAGACAAAACTTTGCCATGGGACAACCAATGAACCTCAGCATGGAAAAGCAGATGGACACACACTGCCCATTTCCTGACAGAAAAACCTGAATGCACTGGGAATTCTTGACATAGTTTTTAATATAATTTACAATTTTCCCAACACCTTTAAGAGTTTTGTGAAGCTCAGGTATCACATCTTTAGCTGATAACATCTCTCTGTGCAGGAAGCAGTGGTTCCATGGTGCAATGGGTGCTTTTAAAAGGATTCTTTGCACAACTCCCAAATGTTGTCCTATCATTGAAGCATCTCCATCAGTTGTAATACCCCACTTTGTCCGGCTCAATGTCACCTACTGCATATAATTATTCAGTGCACCAAATATATCAACAGCAGTAGCAGAAGTAGGCATATCTGCACTAAATAGGTATTGTTCTTGAATCCCACCATCCTATACATGCCTCACATTAGCCAGCAAAATGGCACGGTTTGCTATATCTGTAGATTTGTCTAATTGTAAAGTCAAATAATCACTTACTGAAAGATGGTCAGTTGTTTGCTATTGGATGTCTTCTGAAATAGCACGGATTCCTCTCCTCATTATATCTTTCGAAAGAAGAACTGTTTTTAACTTTTTAGCAGCTGACTCACCCAACAATTCAGTGCATATGTCAATAGCAGAAGGTAGAATTAACTCCTCAGCGACTAGATGAGTTTGTTTATGTTTGGCAATGTAGAATGCAGAAAGGTAAGAGGCATGTAATGCTTGCTCTTGGACAGTATAGCCACATTTAAGATTTTTTGGTGACATTTCCAAATCTTTGGATTTTCATTGAAAAACATAAATTGGCTTGTCTTTATAGCTTGGGTGTTTTCTCTCCAAATGCCTGTGTAATTTTGATGGTTTTAGCTTTTTGTTAGTTAACAATTCCCTGCAGATGATAAACTGTGACCTGCATTCACCCTGTCGATCCTCAATAAACAATAAGCCAAAATGTAAGCAAGTGGGGTCATACCTATGATTACTTCCCTTCTCACATTGTGAATAATTTTCACTATCACTGCTACTTAGGGTGGCCAGATAGCAAGTGTGAAAAATCGGGGTGGGGTGGGTGGTAATAGGCTCCTAAATAAGGCAATGGATCAGCGTCCTCATCGCCCCACCCACCAGTACCTGACAGCAGTCAGGGAAGCTAATGATCCAACCAGTGAGCCGAATTCCACGAGCACCAGCTAAACAAATCCTGGCACTATCGTCACCGACAACCCCAATGTGCAGCCCGGTGACTTCTATGTCATTGGTCCAGCTCTACGCACGTTACAACTCAACATGGAGGGTTTGTCGTTTGCCAAGTGTGATTTACTCGGCATTCTTGCTCATTGACATACTATTGAAATCATTTGCTTGCAGGAGACACACGTAGCAACTGCTGAAGCCGGGCATTACAGTATTGGCAGCTTCAACCTGTTGTGCCATGTGGCACACCCAAAGCACGGCTGAGCCCCACATTGCAGGTGCCATTCAGCTGATGTCTATTGAATTCTGTAACCCATCCAGATTGGCAGTTTCTGGCCGGCAAATGTTTACAAGTCTCCAAGCGTCAGCTGGAACCAACAGGTGCTACCAGGCCTGCCACACCCAGCTGTCTATGTCGGAGATTTCAACAGCTATCACACCGACTGATGGTATAAGGAGGTTGACATACACGGTGAACAACTTGCAGACCGGGCATCTCAAAACGACCTTGCCCTTATCTATGATTCTAAGCAACGAGGCATGTTCCATTCTTCTAGGTGGGATCATGACCATTCTCCTGACTTATGCTGGGTCAGTTCAGTTCATGGTTATCCTCAGCCAGCAACATGCCAAGACTTGGATAACTTTCCACACAGCCAACACAGACCGTCGCTGATCCATATCGGGCTACAGCTCCGAGTTGTCAAGAGTTCCAAAAAGAAGCGGTGGAACTTCCAAAAGGCCGACTGGGAAAAATATCGGGAAGTGCTGGAGAAGGGTGTGGTGACAATACCAGCCCGGCATATCTTGGTTAATGAGACCACCATTGCTCATGGTGCTATCTACAAAGCAGCCTGCAGAGCCATCCCACACGGTTGCAGCCTGGTCTACATCCCCTGTCTCGAAGAGGAGAGCACTGCCTTGCTTGCAGTATGAGGCATCTGGTGACTCAGATGTCGCTGACCATCTGATCGAATCATTGGACACTGCTTGCCGAGCCAGATGGGAGGAGACAACCGAGAGGATGAGCTTTACTTGCTCCAGCTGCATGTGTTGTAGTCTGCTCCGATGCCTTAGAGCAGTGCAGCAGCCACCTGTACTCTGCCAACCCTCAGTGACATCCAACCAGGTAGCTGGACACCTATTTAAAGTGGCCAGCGCACCTTTGGAGAAACAGGTGAGAAGACAAGTGAGGAACGAATGGCATATGTGTAAATATGTACACCAGATCAGAAGCTGCCTAGAACCATTCACTGTAACAGAGCTGGAACAGACACTGGGTAGCATCAAGTGTGGAACAGCTGCAGGCTGCTGACAACATATCTCCAGAATTCCTGAAAAACCTTGGCCCCTGTTTTCGGCTTTGGCTTGTGAAATTCTTCACCGGGGTCATCAGTGAAGGTAGGCTACCGAAGATACGGTGCACCGCAAAAGTCATTGGCCTCCTAAAGCCTGGAAAGGACCCAAGTCAAGCATCAAGCTATTGTCCCATATCATTATTATCAGTGTGCTTCAAGCCACTGGAGCGCTTGGTCCTACAGTGCATATTACCCAACATGGAGAGAATTTTGAGCCCTGACCAAGGCTTTTGCTGAGGCCATATCACATGCGACCAAGTACTCGCGCTGACCACATTTGTTGAAAATGGCTTCCAGAGAAACTTGAAAACAGGTGCTGTTTTCATTGACCTAACAGCGGCGTGTGATACCTTCACAAGCAGGCCAGTGTGCCATACTGTATCAAGGGTTCTGCTACCTTGGGTCACAGCTGTCATTGAACTGTTCCTCCACAATAGACCATTCAGAGTCCATATGGGGGAGAAGATGAGTGCTTGGAGATGACAGAGCAATGGGGTATCCCAGGGCTCTGTGCTTTCTCCAACCCTGTTCAACCTTTACATCAGTCACCTGCCAACAACGGAGTCACGAAAGTTCATTTACGCAGACAACATCTGTTCCGGTACCCAGGCTCAGACGTTCCACAAGCTTGATGCCACCTTAAATGGGGACATGATAAAGTTATCTGACTACTGTAAAACTTGGCGCCTGCAGCCAAGCGTCATAAAAACAGTCTCCAGTTTGTTCCATCTTCATCACACCAGCGCAACCCAAGAGCTGAATGTTTATCTGAATGGTCAGAAGGTGAAGCATGAAGTAGAACCGGTCTATCTAGGTGTGACCTTAGACCGCACACTGAGTTACATGCCCACCTGAAGAAGACAGCAGCTAAAGTTAAGACGCACAACAATCTTGTTAACAAACTGGCCGGTTTACCATGGGGTGCTCATGCTTCAACTTTCTGGACGTCAGCTCTTGCTACCTCATATTCGGTGACTGAGTACTGCACACCAGTTTGGAGTCGATCGTCACACACCAAACTGGTGGATACGCAGTTACGTGCCATCATGCGTATCATCTCTGGCACCCTGCGTCCGACTCCACTCCCATGACTTCCAGGTCTGAGCAACGTTGCTCCTCCTCATATCAGATGAGAGGTTGTCACTGGCAAGTTACTGGAGAAAGTAAGCACCAATTCAAGCCTACCGCTGCACAATGACCTTTTTAAAGCACCAGCCTCATGTTTGCTGCCACGTCGCCCATTATGGTCTCATCCGCCACGCCAGGATGTTAGGGCGGAAACACTCTGGTGAGAGGAATGGATATCTGTTATAATCCCCAACCAGTCCCTCGTCGCTTACCCCACAATTTGCCTGCCTGCTTTTGACCTGCCCCATCGCCAATTGTCCCTGTTGAACAGGTGCTGGACCGGGCAAGGTCTCTGTGCAGCCAACCAGTATCGCTGGGGCCTTTGTGACAGCCCTTTGTGCAGCTGCAGCACAACACAGACGATGCACATTATCAATAAATGCCTGCTGTCAAGGCTGAATCCCACCTCTGTCACTCCAAGTGCAGAAGTGGGGCCTGCAAGGATTTTAAAAATTAATACTAGCCACTCCAGTCTTGTATTCACAGGGCCACCCAGAGGATTCAGGGGGTCTGGGGCAAAGCAATTTCGGGGGCTCCTTCCATAAAAAAAGTTGCAATACTATATTCTCGTGGGGGCCCCTGCAGGGCCTCGGGCAAATTGCCCCACTTGCCCCCCACTCTGGGCGGCCCTGTGTATTAAACTCCCAAGGTTACAGCTTTTCTCTGACCTTGGCTTGGTAAACGCTGCCACCACCCAAATGCAAAAAAAACCCCTTTGAGCCCAGGAAGGAGCACTTGGGAATTCCTCCCTCAAGCCTTTTCACACACACCCCTCCCCCCCCCCCCGGGTAAGAGCTGAGAAAGAAAACAAAGAAAATTAGCTGTGGCTACCAGCTAATCAAACAACATGCACAAACCTCTTAGGACACCAAAAATCCAATCCTGTTCCTAAAAAAGGTAAATTTTATTAAAAACAAAAAGAAAATACATTTGGAACTTAGGCTTTTGCTAGATTTTAAAAAAGCAATTCCAAAAATCAAGCACCCAAAATAGCTTTCTTAGGGGTTCAGCTTAAAGGTTACAAGCAAACAAAAGCATCTGGGGTTAGCACAGAGGAGTCCACAAGCCAATAAGAAATAAAAGAAATAATCCTAATTGCATCTAGCTAAACATTCTGATCTACTTACACATTTGGAGTTCAGATAAGTAGTATGAGCTGATGATTTATGATCATACCTGGCTTAAGCTGCTTATAGCATGGCTGCTCTGTCCCTCCAGCCCAGAGAACAACAGACAAAGGGAACGTTTTTTCCCCAATTTTAAAAAGTTCTACCTTCCTATTGGCTCTTTTGGTCAGGTGCTCACTTTTTTTTTTCTTTGCCTGGGGGACTTTTTAACCCTTTACAGGTAAAGCAAGTAAAGAACAGTTACCAAGAGGGATTTTACAGCTAACTGGCTGGCTGAGTGTCCATCAAAGGGAGCTATTGTCCCCTTTTATTTATCACACACACACACCCCCAAATCACAGATGGTGCTGGCCAGCCTGGTTCAGGTTGGGTCCACACCGTCTGGGATTTCTTCCTGGAGGTTTAGGAAACAGAGTTAATAAGATACATGCACCTCTAATTTTACTAATAATTACATGAAGAACTAAACAGTACTTTTTACATTTCAAGGACTATAGTGACTTAGAATGCAGGGACATTTTTACCCGGCTGATTCTGGGAAATCTTCCCAGAAGAGTGCATCAGCCACTTTGTTAGAGGCTCCTGAAATGTGTTGTATTTTAAAATCAAAGTATTGGAGAGCGAAGAAGTTTTTTTGTTAGTCTCCTTGACTGTGTGAAGCCACTTCAGAGCAGCATGGTCAGTCTGCAGGTGGAACCGCCATCCCCAAATGTATGGGTGTAGCTTCTCCAGAGCATCCGCAATGGCGTAACATTCTTTTTCTGAGACTGACCAGTGGCTTTCTCTCTCAGAAAGTTTTTTGCTGAGAAACACAACAGGATGGAATTGTTGATCCGGTCCTTCCTGCATTAAAACTGCTCCCACACCACACTCAGACCCATCTGTGGTTACAATGAACGGTTGGTTGAAGTCCGAGGCCCTCAGTACAGAGTCAGATATAAAGGCCGCCTTAAACTGGTTAAAGGTTTTCTGACACTTCTCAGTCCAATGAACTGCATTTGGTTGTTTTTTCCTGGTCAGGTCTGTCAGTGGGGTGGCAATTTGGCTGTAGTTTGGTACAAATCATTGGTAATACACCTGCTGACTAGGTTCAGCGGTGGCCTAGAAGAACTGCATCATGCCACTGAAGATGCAATTGCCATAGATGACTATGCGCTCGCTAAATAAATAAGACAAAGCTCCGAATATCAGGACTGTCCCTATAAAATTGGGACATCTGGTCACCCTACTGCTACTTGCAAAAAGGCAGGTTAAAAATTTCTCCATTTTATTGACTGAAAGATTCGCTTCTGACTAAAATACACTCCAAACTCACCACTGCTACATTCCAGTAAAATGATGGAATGTTACATTTGAGTGACTAATCACTGGCACCTGCTGCTGTTCAAATAACTTTATTACAGAGCTTCTACTGCAAGAAGCATGTGTTTGGGCTGGCATGGAATTACAACACAGAAATTCTGAGGTGCTGGTTCTGAAATCAGAGAGAGAAGGGTGGGCAATGGGGGTTGGGCTGGGGTGGAGTTTCCACGTGGGATATGGGAGTTTCTGTGAAGTTCCAAATGTCTAGGAGCACTTGGTCCACACTTTGTTCCCTGGTCTCAGTTAAGGTAGCACTTGTGTTCTGTGCCAAACATTGAAGTTTTGTTGCTGCTGAATTTGTATTTCATCATTCCATTTTTGAAATTCTTTCAGGCCACTTACATTTAAGCTGTAACGGTGCCACAGGTAAAAGCATCCTTAGTCATCTTCCCATCAGAAGTTCTGCTGGAGATGTTCCAGACACAAGTGGTGTTGACTGGTATGTCAGGAGCATTTTATACGGTGTGACGGGATCCCCGGGGTACAGCCTGAGACTGTGGGACCGCTGTGCCCTCTGAACTCTTTCCACCTGGGCTGTCTCACTATGCCTTGCTAGTGACCAGCAGCAAACCCCTCCAGGTGCTGTTATCACTCAGCACAACTGCATGTGGAGACCCCACACCCAGCTAGATTGCATGAATGCTCCCAGAGCCACTCATGAATCACACAGGGAAAGGCACCAACCAAATCACCCCAGCACCCAGCCTTGCACCTCAGGAATATACCGTCTTGAACTGCTCAAGGCGAGCAATGCAGATTTATTAATTGGTTCACCACTTCATCAATGGAAAGTGGATATACACCAGCCTTTGCAAAACCTGATCAGATTTACCACACACTTCAGGCAATCCCTCTGGTAAAGATAAACAGTAAAACAAATTTATTGACTACAAAAGATAGATGCTAAGTGACTATAAGTGATAGGCAAAAAGTCAGTTACCAACAGAAATAATATATAAGCACGCAGTCTAAACTCTCAACCCTATTAGATTGGGCAACAACTAGACTAAGCAGTTTTTCTCACCCCCACTGGATATTGCAGTTCATAGTAGACAGATTTCACCCTTGAAATCTGGGCCAGTCCCCTCAGTTCAAGTCTTCAGAGTGTCCTTTTTGCTTGCAGCATAGGTGGGTGAAGGAGAAAGGCCAAGCATGTGGCCACTGGATTCTGTTTTACACCTTCAGTCCCATGTGCTTGGGAAGCACAAGTCCAAGCATGTCTGGGGGACGTTGCTAAGTCTCCAGGCAAGATTGAGCAATTCCCCTGGTGTGGCCTCATGCAGGTGAGTCATTGAATTGTAGCTCCCTTGCTGGACAATGCTGGTCAATGGGTTGTTTGACACCCCGCCTGGGTGTTGGTTACTTTCCTTGCTGTTGCCTGTGGAGCTAATATCTGGCTGATTCCCCAACTTATAGCATGTTTTAGTGACAACCATACAACACAATTCTCATAACTTCGTATACATTAATGATATACATATGTGGATAGAGAAATGACTTTCAGCAAATCATCACCTTTCCTTTGATACCTTAGAAGGCATGCCCCTTTGTGTCTCTCGGGTAATGTGGACTTGCTAGTATGAGGTTCAAAATCAGAGATCTGTGCAAATGCTAGGAATGTTTCAGAGGTAAACTGACCCCATTATCAGATATGAGGACTTCAGGAATTCCATATCCTGCAAATATTGACTTGAGTTTCTCCTCCTTTCTGGCACCTCCTATTAAATTTGGTCATTTCATATATAATATTTTTGTCTGTGAAATGAGCATTAAAAGCCTCTTTCAATTAGTTGTATTCTTTCTTTTCCTCGTCAGTGAGGGGTAGGGCATACAGGATGTTGGCAGCAGCATCTCCAATGGCAAATATCAAGGCATTTACCAAGTATTCTTCTGCTTTCTCTGTAAAACCAGAAACCATTCAGAATCACTCAAATCTCTGGATCCAGCAAGGCCAGGTACTTGGGTTACCAAAATCAAACTTGTCTAGCAGAGCCATTTGCACTATGGACTCCATTGCTGCACTGAGACAGGGCTCTGCCTCCTTCCTGCTGCTGATTTCACAGGTCTCCTCCCTGATTTTCCACTTTCCCCACTCATTCACCACTCCACCAGTGTGGGGGCCACTTTCCTTTCCTGCTCCTTTAGTGAGGGATTCACTCTCTTCTGACACCACAAGGTGTGGGGACAAACACAAAGAACTATGCTTTAAGCAGCAACTAGAGAACTCCCTCTCCAGGAAGATCCTATGTTTATTAAGCTCCCATCTGGAACCCATCCTGGTCCTCTCTGGTAACTGTGGAGGACCGCGAGTTCTATAACCACTCTGCAAGACCTAAAGCTTTCTGTTCCTACCAATCTCTTAACCTTCCCAGGTACACACATCTTCATTCCAAAAGGCCAGTGTGCAGATAAAATATTGAACAAACTGGGATCCGGGAAGATTTTGTGCTAGAATTAGGAGCATTACTGTGTGGTTT